>NW_027175407.1:0-301000 GCF_028021215.1 Eschrichtius robustus
TGGTGCCTACACGAGGGTGCTAAGTGTTGGATAAGTGAAATAACGTTAAAGTAAAGCAGAACTGCGAATACGACCTAATGGAAACTGCTACACGCTTTTGCTTCAGCAGGGCTCTTCAGTCCTTAGCTTGGGGCATGTTCTCACGTCAAGCTTCCCTGTAGCTCTAGAGCATGACAGAATGAGCCCCCACCCATGCTATGGAAGCACCGTGTTTCCTTAGAGAAAACTTTTCTTTCCAGAGGGCTGCCTACAGTGACTAGAAGCCAGTCGAAAACAGTGTTATTTAGGTATCTTCAGGGCAGCATGGATAGATCTTTTAAACTGGGAAAGCAAGGCTTGTGCCATCAGGTCTTCTTTTCCGGTGAACCTGCAGCCGACACCCTTCTGACTTCTAACAAGTGAAAAGAGACCCTAGCTACACCCTGGTCCCTTGCCTGAATCAACTTTCCTTCACAGGTTGTTTTGCATTTAGCGTACTCCCTCTTCCTTGGAACGCTCAGAGTATGCTATCGGGGTAATCTTATTCTAAACTCCTGCAGTGTAAGAGGAAAAACTGTGCTTTGGTTTCAGTAGGAATGCAAGCCTCCTTTCTCCTGTAGGTATGGGGTCCTAAGGTAAGAGTTCCTAGAAGGAAGGCGAAGCAGATTGTGTTTCTAAGTGCTGCTCCAATGAGTGCAATGAGGCAGACTTCCGTGGCATGTAGGACGTGAGAGAACAGAATCCCTGGAGCTGTTGGAGAGCTGAGAACATCTAGCTTTCCAAAGGAAGGGTGCAGTGTGTTGCCCTAATCTCTGAATACTTAGACTGACTGGGAAAGGCTTCTGGCTCTGGATGTTTCCTAGAAGGGCAGAGGAGCCTGCTGGTACTCACTGTATTTGTAAGCAAAAGGGTGCCTAGACGAGGGTGCTAAGTGTCTGGAAAAGTGAAGAAACGTTAAAGTAAAGCAGAACTGCGAATACGACCTAATGGAAACTGCTACACGCTGTCGCTTCAGCAGGGGTTTTCAGGCCTTAGCTTGAGGCAAGTTCTCACGTCAAGTTTCCCTGTAGCTCTAGAGCATGACAGGATAAGCTCCCACCCATGCTATGGAAGCACCGTGTTTCTTTAGAGAAAACTCTTTTTCTTTCCAGAGGGTGCCTACAGTGAGTAGAGGCCAGTCGAAAACAGTGTTATTTAGGTATCTTCAGGACAGCATGGATAGGGCTTTTAAAATGGGAAAGCAAGGCTTGTGCCTTCGGGTCTTTTTTTCCGTTGAACAAGAGGCCAAAATCCTTCTGATTTCTAAAAAGTCAAAAGAGACTATAGCTACATCCTGGTCCCTTGCTGAATCGTTTTCTTCACAGGGTGTTCTGCATGTAGTGAATTCCCTCTTCCTTGGAATGCTCTATGTGGGCTATCGGTCCTAAGACAATTCTAAAATCCTGCAGGGTAAAAGTAAAAACTGTGCTTTTGTTCCAGTGGGAATGCAAGCCTCCTTTCTCCTGTAGGTATGGGGTCCTTGGCTAAGACTTCCTAGAAGGAAGGCGAAGCCGATTGTGTTTCAAAGTGCTGCTCCAATGAGGGCAATGAGGCAGACTTCCATGGCATGTAGGACGTGAGAGAACAGAATCCCTGGAGCTGTTGGAGAGCTGAGGACATCTAGCTTTCTCAAGGAAGGGTGCAGTGTGTTTCCCTAATCTCTGAATATATAGAGTGACTGGGAAAGGCTTCTTGGTTTGGATGTTTCTTAGAAGGGCAGAGGAGCCTGCTGGTGCTCACTGTATTTGTAGGCAAAAGGATGCCTACACGAGGGTGCTAAGTGTCTGGATAAGTGAAGAAACGTTAAAGTAAAGCAGAACTGCGAATACGACCTAATGGAAGCTGCTACACGCTTTCGCTTCAACAGGGCTTTTCAGGCCTTAGCTTGAGGCAAGTTCTCAGGTAAAGTTTCCCTGTAGCTCTAGAGCATAACAGGATGAGGTCCCACCTATGCTATGGAAGCACCTTGTTTCCTTAGAGACAACTCCTTTTCTTTCCAGAGGGCTGCCTACAGTGACAAGAGGCCAGTCGAAAAGAGTGTTATTTAGGTATCTTCAGGGCAGCATGGATAGGGCTTTTAAAATGGGAAAGCAAGGCTTGTGCCTTCGGGTCTTTTTTTCCGTTGAGCAAGAGGCCAAAATCCTTCTGATTTCTAACAAGTCAAAAGAGACTATAGCTACATCCTGGTCCCTTGCTGAATCAACTTTTCTTCACAGGGTGTTCTGCATTTAGCGTATTCCCTCATCCTTGGAATGCTCTATGTGTGCTATCGATCCTAAGCCTATAGTAAAATCCTGCAGTGTAAAACTAAAAACTGTGCTTTGGTTCCAGTAGGAATGCAAGCTTCCTTTCTCCTGTAGGTATGGGGTCCTTGGGTAAGACTTCCTAGAAGGAAGGCGAAGCAGATTGTGTTTCTATGTCCGGCTCCATAAAGGGCAGTGAGGCAGACGTCCAAGGCATGTAGGACGTGAGAGAACAGAATCCCTGGAGCTGTTGGAGTGCTGAGGACATCTAGCTTTCCAAAGGAAGGGTGCAGTGTGTTACCCTAATCTCTGAATACATACAGTGCCTTGGAAAGGCTCCTGGGGCTGGATGTTTCTTAGAAGGGCAGAGGAGCCTGCTGGTACTCACTGTATTTGTAGGCAAAGGGTGCCTACTTGAGGGTGCTAAGTGATTGGGTAAGTGAAGAAACGTAAGTAAAGCAGAACTGCGAATACGACCTAATGGAAACTGCTACACGCTTTCGCTTCAGCAGGAATCTTCAGGCCTTAGGTTGGGGCAAGTTCTCACGTCAAGTTTCCCTGTAGCTCTAGAGCATGACAGGATGAGCTCCCACCCATGCTATGGAAGCACCGTGTTTCCTTAGAGAAAACTTTTCTTTCCAGAGGGCTGCCTACAGTGACTAGAGGCCAGTCGAAAAGAGTGTTATTTAGGTATCTTCAGGGCAGCATGGATACAGCTTTTAAAATGGGAAAGCAAGGCTTGTGCCATCAGGTCTTCTTTTCCGGTGAACCTGCAGCCGAAACCCTTCTGATTTCTAAGAAGTCAAAAAAGACCCTAGCTACACCCTGGTCCCTTGCCTGCATCAACTTTTCTTCACAGGGTGTTCTGCATTTAGCGTATTCTCTCTTCCTTGGAACGATCTATGTGTACTATCGGGCTAATCCTATTCTACAGTCCTCCAGTGTAACAGGAAAAACTGTGCTTTCGTTCCAGTAGGAATGCAAGCCTCCTTTTTCCTGTAAGTACGGGGTCCTTGGGTAAGACTTCCTAGAAGGAAGGCGAAGCAGATTGTGTTTCTAAGTGCTGCTCCAATGAGGGCAATGAGGCAGACTTCCGTGGCATGTAGGACGTGAGAGAACAGAATCCCTGGAGCTGCTGGAGAGCTGAGGACATCTAGCTTTCTCAAGGAAGGGTGCAGTGTGTTTCCCTAATCTCTGAATATATAGAGTGACTGGGAGAGGCTACTGGCTCTGGATGTTTCTTAGCAGGGCAGAGGAGCCTGCTGGTACTCACTGTATTTGTAGGCAAAAGGATGCCTACACGAGGGTGCTAAGTGTCTGGATAAGTGAAGAAACGTTAAAGTAAAGCAGAACTGCGAATACGACCTAATGGAAACTGCTACACGCTTTCGCTTCAGCAGGAAACTTCAGGCCTTAGCTTGAGGCAAGTTCTCACGTCAAGTTTCCCTGTAGCTCTAGAGCATGACAGGATGAGCTCCCACCCATGCTATGGAAGCACCGTGTTTCCTTAGAGAAAACTTTTCTTTCCAGAGGGCTTCCTAGAGTGACTAGAGGCCAGTCGAAAAGAGTGTGATTTAGGTATCTTCAGGGCAGCATGGATACAGCTTTTAAAATGGGAAAGCAAGGCTTGTGCCATCAGGTCTTCTTTTCCGGTGAACCTGCCAGCCGAAACCCTTCTGATTTCTAAGAAGTCAAAAAAGACCCTAGCTACACCCTGGTCCCTTGCCTGAATCAACATTTCTTTACAGGGTGTTCTGCATTTAGTGTATTCCCTCTTCCTTGGAACGCTCTATGTGTGCTCTCGGGCTAATCCTATTCTACAGTCCTCCAGTGTAACAGGAAAAACTGTGCTTTCGTTCCAGTAGGAATGCAAGCCTCCATTCTCCTCTAAGTACGGGGTCCTTGGGTAAGACTTCCTAGAAGGAAGGCGAAGCAGATTGTGTTTCTAAGTGCTGCTCCAATGAGGGCAATGAGGCAGACTTCCATGGCATGTAGGACGTGAGAGAACAAAAACCCTGGAGCTGTTGCAGAGTGAGGACATCTAGCTTTCCAAAGGAAGGGTGCAGTGTGTTGCTCTAATGTCTGAATACATAGAGTGACTGGGAGAGGCTACTGCTCTGGATGTTTCTTAGAAGGGCAGAGGAGCCTGCTGGTACTCACTCTATTTGTAGGCAAAAGGGTGCCTACACGAGGGTGCTAAGTGTTGGATAAGTGAAATAACGTTAAAGTAAAGCAGAACTGCGAATACGACCTAATGGAAACTGCTACACGCTTTTGCTTCAGCAGGGCTCTTCAGTCCTTAGCTTGGGGCATGTTCTCACGTCAAGCTTCCCTGTAGCTCTAGAGCATGACAGAATGAGCCCCCACCCATGCTATGGAAGCACCGTGTTTCCTTAGAGAAAACTTTTCTTTCCAGAGGGCTGCCTACAGTGACTAGAAGCCAGTCGAAAACAGTGTTATTTAGGTATCTTCAGGGCAGCATGGATAGATCTTTTAAACTGGGAAAGCAAGGCTTGTGCCATCAGGTCTTCTTTTCCGGTGAACCTGCAGCCGACACCCTTCTGACTTCTAACAAGTGAAAAGAGACCCTAGCTACACCCTGGTCCCTTGCCTGAATCAACTTTCCTTCACAGGTTGTTTTGCATTTAGCGTACTCCCTCTTCCTTGGAACGCTCAGAGTATGCTATCGGGGTAATCTTATTCTAAACTCCTGCAGTGTAAGAGGAAAAACTGTGCTTTGGTTTCAGTAGGAATGCAAGCCTCCTTTCTCCTGTAGGTATGGGGTCCTAAGGTAAGAGTTCCTAGAAGGAAGGCGAAGCAGATTGTGTTTCTAAGTGCTGCTCCAATGAGTGCAATGAGGCAGACTTCCGTGGCATGTAGGACGTGAGAGAACAGAATCCCTGGAGCTGTTGGAGAGCTGAGAACATCTAGCTTTCCAAAGGAAGGGTGCAGTGTGTTGCCCTAATCTCTGAATACTTAGACTGACTGGGAAAGGCTTCTGGCTCTGGATGTTTCCTAGAAGGGCAGAGGAGCCTGCTGGTACTCACTGTATTTGTAAGCAAAAGGGTGCCTAGACGAGGGTGCTAAGTGTCTGGAAAAGTGAAGAAACGTTAAAGTAAAGCAGAACTGCGAATACGACCTAATGGAAACTGCTACACGCTGTCGCTTCAGCAGGGGTTTTCAGGCCTTAGCTTGAGGCAAGTTCTCACGTCAAGTTTCCCTGTAGCTCTAGAGCATGACAGGATAAGCTCCCACCCATGCTATGGAAGCACCGTGTTTCTTTAGAGAAAACTCTTTTTCTTTCCAGAGGGTGCCTACAGTGAGTAGAGGCCAGTCGAAAACAGTGTTATTTAGGTATCTTCAGGACAGCATGGATAGGGCTTTTAAAATGGGAAAGCAAGGCTTGTGCCTTCGGGTCTTTTTTTCCGTTGAACAAGAGGCCAAAATCCTTCTGATTTCTAAAAAGTCAAAAGAGACTATAGCTACATCCTGGTCCCTTGCTGAATCGTTTTCTTCACAGGGTGTTCTGCATGTAGTGAATTCCCTCTTCCTTGGAATGCTCTATGTGGGCTATCGGTCCTAAGACAATTCTAAAATCCTGCAGGGTAAAAGTAAAAACTGTGCTTTTGTTCCAGTGGGAATGCAAGCCTCCTTTCTCCTGTAGGTATGGGGTCCTTGGCTAAGACTTCCTAGAAGGAAGGCGAAGCCGATTGTGTTTCAAAGTGCTGCTCCAATGAGGGCAATGAGGCAGACTTCCATGGCATGTAGGACGTGAGAGAACAGAATCCCTGGAGCTGTTGGAGAGCTGAGGACATCTAGCTTTCTCAAGGAAGGGTGCAGTGTGTTTCCCTAATCTCTGAATATATAGAGTGACTGGGAAAGGCTTCTCGGTTTGGATGTTTCTTAGAAGGGCAGAGGAGCCTGCTGGTGCTCACTGTATTTGTAGGCAAAAGGATGCCTACACGAGGGTGCTAAGTGTCTGGATAAGTGAAGAAACGTTAAAGTAAAGCAGAACTGCGAATACGACCTAATGGAAGCTGCTACACGCTTTCGCTTCAACAGGGCTTTTCAGGCCTTAGCTTGAGGCAAGTTCTCAGGTAAAGTTTCCCTGTAGCTCTAGAGCATAACAGGATGAGGTCCCACCTATGCTATGGAAGCACCTTGTTTCCTTAGAGACAACTCCTTTTCTTTCCAGAGGGCTGCCTACAGTGACAAGAGGCCAGTCGAAAAGAGTGTTATTTAGGTATCTTCAGGGCAGCATGGATAGGGCTTTTAAAATGGGAAAGCAAGGCTTGTGCCTTCGGGTCTTTTTTTCCGTTGAGCAAGAGGCCAAAATCCTTCTGATTTCTAACAAGTCAAAAGAGACTATAGCTACATCCTGGTCCCTTGCTGAATCAACTTTTCTTCACAGGGTGTTCTGCATTTAGCGTATTCCCTCATCCTTGGAATGCTCTATGTGTGCTATCGATCCTAAGCCTATAGTAAAATCCTGCAGTGTAAAACTAAAAACTGTGCTTTGGTTCCAGTAGGAATGCAAGCTTCCTTTCTCCTGTAGGTATGGGGTCCTTGGGTAAGACTTCCTAGAAGGAAGGCGAAGCAGATTGTGTTTCTATGTCCGGCTCCATAAAGGGCAGTGAGGCAGACGTCCAAGGCATGTAGGACGTGAGAGAACAGAATCCCTGGAGCTGTTGGAGTGCTGAGGACATCTAGCTTTCCAAAGGAAGGGTGCAGTGTGTTACCCTAATCTCTGAATACATACAGTGCCTTGGAAAGGCTCCTGGGGCTGGATGTTTCTTAGAAGGGCAGAGGAGCCTGCTGGTACTCACTGTATTTGTAGGCAAAGGGTGCCTACTTGAGGGTGCTAAGTGATTGGGTAAGTGAAGAAACGTTAAAGTAAAGCAGAACTGCGAATACGACCTAATGGAAACTGCTACACGCTTTCGCTTCAGCAGGAATCTTCAGGCCTTAGGTTGGGGCAAGTTCTCACGTCAAGTTTCCCTGTAGCTCTAGAGCATGACAGGATGAGCTCCCACCCATGCTATGGAAGCACCGTGTTTCCTTAGAGAAAACTTTTCTTTCCAGAGGGCTGCCTACAGTGACTAGAGGCCAGTCGAAAAGAGTGTTATTTAGGTATCTTCAGGGCAGCATGGATACAGCTTTTAAAATGGGAAAGCAAGGCTTGTGCCATCAGGTCTTCTTTTCCGGTGAACCTGCAGCCGAAACCCTTCTGATTTCTAAGAAGTCAAAAAAGACCCTAGCTACACCCTGGTCCCTTGCCTGCATCAACTTTTCTTCACAGGGTGTTCTGCATTTAGCGTATTCTCTCTTCCTTGGAACGATCTATGTGTACTATCGGGCTAATCCTATTCTACAGTCCTCCAGTGTAACAGGAAAAACTGTGCTTTCGTTCCAGTAGGAATGCAAGCCTCCTTTTTCCTGTAAGTACGGGGTCCTTGGGTAAGACTTCCTAGAAGGAAGGCGAAGCAGATTGTGTTTCTAAGTGCTGCTCCAATGAGGGCAATGAGGCAGACTTCCGTGGCATGTAGGACGTGAGAGAACAGAATCCCTGGAGCTGCTGGAGAGCTGAGGACATCTAGCTTTCTCAAGGAAGGGTGCAGTGTGTTTCCCTAATCTCTGAATATATAGAGTGACTGGGAGAGGCTACTGGCTCTGGATGTTTCTTAGCAGGGCAGAGGAGCCTGCTGGTACTCACTGTATTTGTAGGCAAAAGGATGCCTACACGAGGGTGCTAAGTGTCTGGATAAGTGAAGAAACGTTAAAGTAAAGCAGAACTGCGAATACGACCTAATGGAAACTGCTACACGCTTTCGCTTCAGCAGGAAACTTCAGGCCTTAGCTTGAGGCAAGTTCTCACGTCAAGTTTCCCTGTAGCTCTAGAGCATGACAGGATGAGCTCCCACCCATGCTATGGAAGCACCGTGTTTCCTTAGAGAAAACTTTTCTTTCCAGAGGGCTTCCTAGAGTGACTAGAGGCCAGTCGAAAAGAGTGTGATTTAGGTATCTTCAGGGCAGCATGGATACAGCTTTTAAAATGGGAAAGCAAGGCTTGTGCCATCAGGTCTTCTTTTCCGGTGAACCTGCCAGCCGAAACCCTTCTGATTTCTAAGAAGTCAAAAAAGACCCTAGCTACACCCTGGTCCCTTGCCTGAATCAACATTTCTTTACAGGGTGTTCTGCATTTAGTGTATTCCCTCTTCCTTGGAACGCTCTATGTGTGCTCTCGGGCTAATCCTATTCTACAGTCCTCCAGTGTAACAGGAAAAACTGTGCTTTCGTTCCAGTAGGAATGCAAGCCTCCATTCTCCTCTAAGTACGGGGTCCTTGGGTAAGACTTCCTAGAAGGAAGGCGAAGCAGATTGTGTTTCTAAGTGCTGCTCCAATGAGGGCAATGAGGCAGACTTCCATGGCATGTAGGACGTGAGAGAACAAAAACCCTGGAGCTGTTGCAGAGTGAGGACATCTAGCTTTCCAAAGGAAGGGTGCAGTGTGTTGCTCTAATGTCTGAATACATAGAGTGACTGGGAGAGGCTACTGGCTCTGGATGTTTCTTAGAAGGGCAGAGGAGCCTGCTGGTACTCACTCTATTTGTAGGCAAAAGGGTGCCTACACGAGGGTGCTAAGTGTTGGATAAGTGAAATAACGTTAAAGTAAAGCAGAACTGCGAATACGACCTAATGGAAACTGCTACACGCTTTTGCTTCAGCAGGGCTCTTCAGTCCTTAGCTTGGGGCATGTTCTCACGTCAAGCTTCCCTGTAGCTCTAGAGCATGACAGAATGAGCCCCCACCCATGCTATGGAAGCACCGTGTTTCCTTAGAGAAAACTTTTCTTTCCAGAGGGCTGCCTACAGTGACTAGAAGCCAGTCGAAAACAGTGTTATTTAGGTATCTTCAGGGCAGCATGGATAGATCTTTTAAACTGGGAAAGCAAGGCTTGTGCCATCAGGTCTTCTTTTCCGGTGAACCTGCAGCCGACACCCTTCTGACTTCTAACAAGTGAAAAGAGACCCTAGCTACACCCTGGTCCCTTGCCTGAATCAACTTTCCTTCACAGGTTGTTTTGCATTTAGCGTACTCCCTCTTCCTTGGAACGCTCAGAGTATGCTATCGGGGTAATCTTATTCTAAACTCCTGCAGTGTAAGAGGAAAAACTGTGCTTTGGTTTCAGTAGGAATGCAAGCCTCCTTTCTCCTGTAGGTATGGGGTCCTAAGGTAAGAGTTCCTAGAAGGAAGGCGAAGCAGATTGTGTTTCTAAGTGCTGCTCCAATGAGTGCAATGAGGCAGACTTCCGTGGCATGTAGGACGTGAGAGAACAGAATCCCTGGAGCTGTTGGAGAGCTGAGAACATCTAGCTTTCCAAAGGAAGGGTGCAGTGTGTTGCCCTAATCTCTGAATACTTAGACTGACTGGGAAAGGCTTCTGGCTCTGGATGTTTCCTAGAAGGGCAGAGGAGCCTGCTGGTACTCACTGTATTTGTAAGCAAAAGGGTGCCTAGACGAGGGTGCTAAGTGTCTGGAAAAGTGAAGAAACGTTAAAGTAAAGCAGAACTGCGAATACGACCTAATGGAAACTGCTACACGCTGTCGCTTCAGCAGGGGTTTTCAGGCCTTAGCTTGAGGCAAGTTCTCACGTCAAGTTTCCCTGTAGCTCTAGAGCATGACAGGATAAGCTCCCACCCATGCTATGGAAGCACCGTGTTTCTTTAGAGAAAACTCTTTTTCTTTCCAGAGGGTGCCTACAGTGAGTAGAGGCCAGTCGAAAACAGTGTTATTTAGGTATCTTCAGGACAGCATGGATAGGGCTTTTAAAATGGGAAAGCAAGGCTTGTGCCTTCGGGTCTTTTTTTCCGTTGAACAAGAGGCCAAAATTCTTCTGATTTCTAAAAAGTCAAAAGAGACTATAGCTACATCCTGGTCCCTTGCTGAATCGTTTTCTTCACAGGGTGTTCTGCATGTAGTGAATTCCCTCTTCCTTGGAATGCTCTATGTGGGCTATCGGTCCTAAGACAATTCTAAAATCCTGCAGGGTAAAAGTAAAAACTGTGCTTTTGTTCCAGTGGGAATGCAAGCCTCCTTTCTCCTGTAGGTATGGGGTCCTTGGCTAAGACTTCCTAGAAGGAAGGCGAAGCCGATTGTGTTTCAAAGTGCTGCTCCAATGAGGGCAATGAGGCAGACTTCCATGGCATGTAGGACGTGAGAGAACAGAATCCCTGGAGCTGTTGGAGAGCTGAGGACATCTAGCTTTCTCAAGGAAGGGTGCAGTGTGTTTCCCTAATCTCTGAATATATAGAGTGACTGGGAAAGGCTTCTTGGTTTGGATGTTTCTTAGAAGGGCAGAGGAGCCTGCTGGTGCTCACTGTATTTGTAGGCAAAAGGATGCCTACACGAGGGTGCTAAGTGTCTGGATAAGTGAAGAAACGTTAAAGTAAAGCAGAACTGCGAATACGACCTAATGGAAGCTGCTACACGCTTTCGCTTCAACAGGGCTTTTCAGGCCTTAGCTTGAGGCAAGTTCTCAGGTAAAGTTTCCCTGTAGCTCTAGAGCATAACAGGATGAGGTCCCACCTATGCTATGGAAGCACCTTGTTTCCTTAGAGACAACTCCTTTTCTTTCCAGAGGGCTGCCTACAGTGACAAGAGGCCAGTCGAAAAGAGTGTTATTTAGGTATCTTCAGGGCAGCATGGATAGGGCTTTTAAAATGGGAAAGCAAGGCTTGTGCCTTCGGGTCTTTTTTTCCGTTGAGCAAGAGGCCAAAATCCTTCTGATTTCTAACAAGTCAAAAGAGACTATAGCTACATCCTGGTCCCTTGCTGAATCAACTTTTCTTCACAGGGTGTTCTGCATTTAGCGTATTCCCTCATCCTTGGAATGCTCTATGTGTGCTATCGATCCTAAGCCTATAGTAAAATCCTGCAGTGTAAAACTAAAAACTGTGCTTTGGTTCCAGTAGGAATGCAAGCTTCCTTTCTCCTGTAGGTATGGGGTCCTTGGGTAAGACTTCCTAGAAGGAAGGCGAAGCAGATTGTGTTTCTATGTCCGGCTCCATAAAGGGCAGTGAGGCAGACGTCCAAGGCATGTAGGACGTGAGAGAACAGAATCCCTGGAGCTGTTGGAGTGCTGAGGACATCTAGCTTTCCAAAGGAAGGGTGCAGTGTGTTACCCTAATCTCTGAATACATACAGTGCCTTGGAAAGGCTCCTGGGGCTGGATGTTTCTTAGAAGGGCAGAGGAGCCTGCTGGTACTCACTGTATTTGTAGGCAAAGGGTGCCTACTTGAGGGTGCTAAGTGATTGGGTAAGTGAAGAAACGTTAAAGTAAAGCAGAACTGCGAATACGACCTAATGGAAACTGCTACACGCTTTCGCTTCAGCAGGAATCTTCAGGCCTTAGGTTGGGGCAAGTTCTCACGTCAAGTTTCCCTGTAGCTCTAGAGCATGACAGGATGAGCTCCCACCCATGCTATGGAAGCACCGTGTTTCCTTAGAGAAAACTTTTCTTTCCAGAGGGCTGCCTACAGTGACTAGAGGCCAGTCGAAAAGAGTGTTATTTAGGTATCTTCAGGGCAGCATGGATACAGCTTTTAAAATGGGAAAGCAAGGCTTGTGCCATCAGGTCTTCTTTTCCGGTGAACCTGCAGCCGAAACCCTTCTGATTTCTAAGAAGTCAAAAAAGACCCTAGCTACACCCTGGTCCCTTGCCTGCATCAACTTTTCTTCACAGGGTGTTCTGCATTTAGCGTATTCTCTCTTCCTTGGAACGATCTATGTGTACTATCGGGCTAATCCTATTCTACAGTCCTCCAGTGTAACAGGAAAAACTGTGCTTTCGTTCCAGTAGGAATGCAAGCCTCCTTTTTCCTGTAAGTACGGGGTCCTTGGGTAAGACTTCCTAGAAGGAAGGCGAAGCAGATTGTGTTTCTAAGTGCTGCTCCAATGAGGGCAATGAGGCAGACTTCCGTGGCATGTAGGACGTGAGAGAACAGAATCCCTGGAGCTGCTGGAGAGCTGAGGACATCTAGCTTTCTCAAGGAAGGGTGCAGTGTGTTTCCCTAATCTCTGAATATATAGAGTGACTGGGAGAGGCTACTGGCTCTGGATGTTTCTTAGCAGGGCAGAGGAGCCTGCTGGTACTCACTGTATTTGTAGGCAAAAGGATGCCTACACGAGGGTGCTAAGTGTCTGGATAAGTGAAGAAACGTTAAAGTAAAGCAGAACTGCGAATACGACCTAATGGAAACTGCTACACGCTTTCGCTTCAGCAGGAAACTTCAGGCCTTAGCTTGAGGCAAGTTCTCACGTCAAGTTTCCCTGTAGCTCTAGAGCATGACAGGATGAGCTCCCACCCATGCTATGGAAGCACCGTGTTTCCTTAGAGAAAACTTTTCTTTCCAGAGGGCTTCCTAGAGTGACTAGAGGCCAGTCGAAAAGAGTGTGATTTAGGTATCTTCAGGGCAGCATGGATACAGCTTTTAAAATGGGAAAGCAAGGCTTGTGCCATCAGGTCTTCTTTTCCGGTGAACCTGCCAGCCGAAACCCTTCTGATTTCTAAGAAGTCAAAAAAGACCCTAGCTACACCCTGGTCCCTTGCCTGAATCAACATTTCTTTACAGGGTGTTCTGCATTTAGTGTATTCCCTCTTCCTTGGAACGCTCTATGTGTGCTCTCGGGCTAATCCTATTCTACAGTCCTCCAGTGTAACAGGAAAAACTGTGCTTTCGTTCCAGTAGGAATGCAAGCCTCCATTCTCCTGTAAGTACGGGGTCCTTGGGTAAGACTTCCTAGAAGGAAGGCGAAGCAGATTGTGTTTCTAAGTGCTGCTCCAATGAGGGCAATGAGGACAATGAGGCAGACTTCCATGGCATGTAGGACGTGAGAGAACAAAAACCCTGGAGCTGTTGCAGAGTGAGGACATCTAGCTTTCCAAAGGAAGGGTGCAGTGTGTTGCTCTAATGTCTGAATACATAGAGTGACTGGGAGAGGCTACTGGCTCTGGATGTTTCTTAGAAGGGCAGAGGAGCCTGCTGGTACTCACTCTATTTGTAGGCAAAAGGGTGCCTACACGAGGGTGCTAAGTGTTGGATAAGTGAAATAACGTTAAAGTAAAGCAGAACTGCGAATACGACCTAATGGAAACTGCTACACGCTTTTGCTTCAGCAGGGCTCTTCAGTCCTTAGCTTGGGGCATGTTCTCACGTCAAGCTTCCCTGTAGCTCTAGAGCATGACAGAATGAGCCCCCACCCATGCTATGGAAGCACCGTGTTTCCTTAGAGAAAACTTTTCTTTCCAGAGGGCTGCCTACAGTGACTAGAAGCCAGTCGAAAACAGTGTTATTTAGGTATCTTCAGGGCAGCATGGATAGATCTTTTAAACTGGGAAAGCAAGGCTTGTGCCATCAGGTCTTCTTTTCCGGTGAACCTGCAGCCGACACCCTTCTGACTTCTAACAAGTGAAAAGAGACCCTAGCTACACCCTGGTCCCTTGCCTGAATCAACTTTCCTTCACAGGTTGTTTTGCATTTAGCGTACTCCCTCTTCCTTGGAACGCTCAGAGTATGCTATCGGGGTAATCTTATTCTAAACTCCTGCAGTGTAAGAGGAAAAACTGTGCTTTGGTTTCAGTAGGAATGCAAGCCTCCTTTCTCCTGTAGGTATGGGGTCCTAAGGTAAGAGTTCCTAGAAGGAAGGAGAAGCAGATTGTGTTTCTAAGTGCTGCTCCAATGAGTGCAATGAGGCAGACTTCCGTGGCATGTAGGACGTGAGAGAACAGAATCCCTGGAGCTGTTGGAGAGCTGAGAACATCTAGCTTTCCAAAGGAAGGGTGCAGTGTGTTGCCCTAATCTCTGAATACTTAGACTGACTGGGAAAGGCTTCTGGCTCTGGATGTTTCCTAGAAGGGCAGAGGAGCCTGCTGGTACTCACTGTATTTGTAAGCAAAAGGGTGCCTAGACGAGGGTGCTAAGTGTCTGGAAAAGTGAAGAAACGTTAAAGTAAAGCAGAACTGCGAATACGACCTAATGGAAACTGCTACACGCTGTCGCTTCAGCAGGGGTTTTCAGGCCTTAGCTTGAGGCAAGTTCTCACGTCAAGTTTCCCTGTAGCTCTAGAGCATGACAGGATAAGCTCCCACCCATGCTATGGAAGCACCGTGTTTCTTTAGAGAAAACTCTTTTTCTTTCCAGAGGGTGCCTACAGTGAGTAGAGGCCAGTCGAAAACAGTGTTATTTAGGTATCTTCAGGACAGCATGGATAGGGCTTTTAAAATGGGAAAGCAAGGCTTGTGCCTTCGGGTCTTTTTTTCCGTTGAACAAGAGGCCAAAATCCTTCTGATTTCTAAAAAGTCAAAAGAGACTATAGCTACATCCTGGTCCCTTGCTGAATCGTTTTCTTCACAGGGTGTTCTGCATGTAGTGAATTCCCTCTTCCTTGGAATGCTCTATGTGGGCTATCGGTCCTAAGACAATTCTAAAATCCTGCAGGGTAAAAGTAAAAACTGTGCTTTTGTTCCAGTGGGAATGCAAGCCTCCTTTCTCCTGTAGGTATGGGGTCCTTGGCTAAGACTTCCTAGAAGGAAGGCGAAGCCGATTGTGTTTCAAAGTGCTGCTCCAATGAGGGCAATGAGGCAGACTTCCATGGCATGTAGGACGTGAGAGAACAGAATCCCTGGAGCTGTTGGAGAGCTGAGGACATCTAGCTTTCTCAAGGAAGGGTGCAGTGTGTTTCCCTAATCTCTGAATATATAGAGTGACTGGGAAAGGCTTCTTGGTTTGGATGTTTCTTAGAAGGGCAGAGGAGCCTGCTGGTGCTCACTGTATTTGTAGGCAAAAGGATGCCTACACGAGGGTGCTAAGTGTCTGGATAAGTGAAGAAACGTTAAAGTAAAGCAGAACTGCGAATACGACCTAATGGAAGCTGCTACACGCTTTCGCTTCAACAGGGCTTTTCAGGCCTTAGCTTGAGGCAAGTTCTCAGGTAAAGTTTCCCTGTAGCTCTAGAGCATAACAGGATGAGGTCCCACCTATGCTATGGAAGCACCTTGTTTCCTTAGAGACAACTCCTTTTCTTTCCAGAGGGCTGCCTACAGTGACAAGAGGCCAGTCGAAAAGAGTGTTATTTAGGTATCTTCAGGGCAGCATGGATAGGGCTTTTAAAATGGGAAAGCAAGGCTTGTGCCTTCGGGTCTTTTTTTCCGTTGAGCAAGAGGCCAAAATCCTTCTGATTTCTAACAAGTCAAAAGAGACTATAGCTACATCCTGGTCCCTTGCTGAATCAACTTTTCTTCACAGGGTGTTCTGCATTTAGCGTATTCCCTCATCCTTGGAATGCTCTATGTGTGCTATCGATCCTAAGCCTATAGTAAAATCCTGCAGTGTAAAACTAAAAACTGTGCTTTGGTTCCAGTAGGAATGCAAGCTTCCTTTCTCCTGTAGGTATGGGGTCCTTGGGTAAGACTTCCTAGAAGGAAGGCGAAGCAGATTGTGTTTCTATGTCCGGCTCCATAAAGGGCAGTGAGGCAGACGTCCAAGGCATGTAGGACGTGAGAGAACAGAATCCCTGGAGCTGTTGGAGTGCTGAGGACATCTAGCTTTCCAAAGGAAGGGTGCAGTGTGTTACCCTAATCTCTGAATACATACAGTGCCTTGGAAAGGCTCCTGGGGCTGGATGTTTCTTAGAAGGGCAGAGGAGCCTGCTGGTACTCACTGTATTTGTAGGCAAAGGGTGCCTACTTGAGGGTGCTAAGTGATTGGGTAAGTGAAGAAACGTTAAAGTAAAGCAGAACTGCGAATACGACCTAATGGAAACTGCTACACGCTTTCGCTTCAGCAGGAATCTTCAGGCCTTAGGTTGGGGCAAGTTCTCACGTCAAGTTTCCCTGTAGCTCTAGAGCATGACAGGATGAGCTCCCACCCATGCTATGGAAGCACCGTGTTTCCTTAGAGAAAACTTTTCTTTCCAGAGGGCTGCCTACAGTGACTAGAGGCCAGTCGAAAAGAGTGTTATTTAGGTATCTTCAGGGCAGCATGGATACAGCTTTTAAAATGGGAAAGCAAGGCTTGTGCCATCAGGTCTTCTTTTCCGGTGAACCTGCAGCCGAAACCCTTCTGATTTCTAAGAAGTCAAAAAAGACCCTAGCTACACCCTGGTCCCTTGCCTGCATCAACTTTTCTTCACAGGGTGTTCTGCATTTAGCGTATTCTCTCTTCCTTGGAACGATCTATGTGTACTATCGGGCTAATCCTATTCTACAGTCCTCCAGTGTAACAGGAAAAACTGTGCTTTCGTTCCAGTAGGAATGCAAGCCTCCTTTTTCCTGTAAGTACGGGGTCCTTGGGTAAGACTTCCTAGAAGGAAGGCGAAGCAGATTGTGTTTCTAAGTGCTGCTCCAATGAGGGCAATGAGGCAGACTTCCGTGGCATGTAGGACGTGAGAGAACAGAATCCCTGGAGCTGCTGGAGAGCTGAGGACATCTAGCTTTCTCAAGGAAGGGTGCAGTGTGTTTCCCTAATCTCTGAATATATAGAGTGACTGGGAGAGGCTACTGGCTCTGGATGTTTCTTAGCAGGGCAGAGGAGCCTGCTGGTACTCACTGTATTTGTAGGCAAAAGGATGCCTACACGAGGGTGCTAAGTGTCTGGATAAGTGAAGAAACGTTAAAGTAAAGCAGAACTGCGAATACGACCTAATGGAAACTGCTACACGCTTTCGCTTCAGCAGGAAACTTCAGGCCTTAGCTTGAGGCAAGTTCTCACGTCAAGTTTCCCTGTAGCTCTAGAGCATGACAGGATGAGCTCCCACCCATGCTATGGAAGCACCGTGTTTCCTTAGAGAAAACTTTTCTTTCCAGAGGGCTTCCTAGAGTGACTAGAGGCCAGTCGAAAAGAGTGTGATTTAGGTATCTTCAGGGCAGCATGGATACAGCTTTTAAAATGGGAAAGCAAGGCTTGTGCCATCAGGTCTTCTTTTCCGGTGAACCTGCCAGCCGAAACCCTTCTGATTTCTAAGAAGTCAAAAAAGACCCTAGCTACACCCTGGTCCCTTGCCTGAATCAACATTTCTTTACAGGGTGTTCTGCATTTAGTGTATTCCCTCTTCCTTGGAACGCTCTATGTGTGCTCTCGGGCTAATCCTATTCTACAGTCCTCCAGTGTAACAGGAAAAACTGTGCTTTCGTTCCAGTAGGAATGCAAGCCTCCATTCTCCTCTAAGTACGGGGTCCTTGGGTAAGACTTCCTAGAAGGAAGGCGAAGCAGATTGTGTTTCTAAGTGCTGCTCCAATGAGGGCAATGAGGCAGACTTCCATGGCATGTAGGACGTGAGAGAACAAAAACCCTGGAGCTGTTGCAGAGTGAGGACATCTAGCTTTCCAAAGGAAGGGTGCAGTGTGTTGCTCTAATGTCTGAATACATAGAGTGACTGGGAGAGGCTACTGGCTCTGGATGTTTCTTAGAAGGGCAGAGGAGCCTGCTGGTACTCACTCTATTTGTAGGCAAAAGGGTGCCTACACGAGGGTGCTAAGTGTTGGATAAGTGAAATAACGTTAAAGTAAAGCAGAACTGCGAATACGACCTAATGGAAACTGCTACACGCTTTTGCTTCAGCAGGGCTCTTCAGTCCTTAGCTTGGGGCATGTTCTCACGTCAAGCTTCCCTGTAGCTCTAGAGCATGACAGAATGAGCCCCCACCCATGCTATGGAAGCACCGTGTTTCCTTAGAGAAAACTTTTCTTTCCAGAGGGCTGCCTACAGTGACTAGAAGCCAGTCGAAAACAGTGTTATTTAGGTATCTTCAGGGCAGCATGGATAGATCTTTTAAACTGGGAAAGCAAGGCTTGTGCCATCAGGTCTTCTTTTCCGGTGAACCTGCAGCCGACACCCTTCTGACTTCTAACAAGTGAAAAGAGACCCTAGCTACACCCTGGTCCCTTGCCTGAATCAACTTTCCTTCACAGGTTGTTTTGCATTTAGCGTACTCCCTCTTCCTTGGAACGCTCAGAGTATGCTATCGGGGTAATCTTATTCTAAACTCCTGCAGTGTAAGAGGAAAAACTGTGCTTTGGTTTCAGTAGGAATGCAAGCCTCCTTTCTCCTGTAGGTATGGGGTCCTAAGGTAAGAGTTCCTAGAAGGAAGGAGAAGCAGATTGTGTTTCTAAGTGCTGCTCCAATGAGTGCAATGAGGCAGACTTCCGTGGCATGTAGGACGTGAGAGAACAGAATCCCTGGAGCTGTTGGAGAGCTGAGAACATCTAGCTTTCCAAAGGAAGGGTGCAGTGTGTTGCCCTAATCTCTGAATACTTAGACTGACTGGGAAAGGCTTCTGGCTCTGGATGTTTCCTAGAAGGGCAGAGGAGCCTGCTGGTACTCACTGTATTTGTAAGCAAAAGGGTGCCTAGACGAGGGTGCTAAGTGTTTGGAAAATTGAAGAAACGTTAAAGTAAAGCAGAACTGCGAATACGACCTAATGGAAACTGCTACACGCTGTCGCTTCAGCAGGGGTTTTCAGGCCTTAGCTTGAGGCAAGTTCTCACGTCAAGTTTCCCTGTAGCTCTAGAGCATGACAGGATAAGCTCCCACCCATGCTATGGAAGCACCGTGTTTCTTTAGAGAAAACTCTTTTTCTTTCCAGAGGGTGCCTACAGTGAGTAGAGGCCAGTCGAAAACAGTGTTATTTAGGTATCTTCAGGACAGCATGGATAGGGCTTTTAAAATGGGAAAGCAAGGCTTGTGCCTTCGGGTCTTTTTTTCCATTGAACAAGAGGCCAAAATTCTTCTGATTTCTAAAAAGTCAAAAGAGACTATAGCTACATCCTGGTCCCTTGCTGAATCGTTTTCTTCACAGGGTGTTCTGCATGTAGTGAATTCCCTCTTCCTTGGAATGCTCTATGTGGGCTATCGGTCCTAAGACAATTCTAAAATCCTGCAGGGTAAAAGTAAAAACTGTGCTTTTGTTCCAGTGGGAATGCAAGCCTCCTTTCTCCTGTAGGTATGGGGTCCTTGGCTAAGACTTCCTAGAAGGAAGGCGAAGCCGATTGTGTTTCAAAGTGCTGCTCCAATGAGGGCAATGAGGCAGACTTCCATGGCATGTAGGACGTGAGAGAACAGAATCCCTGGAGCTGTTGGAGAGCTGAGGACATCTAGCTTTCTCAAGGAAGGGTGCAGTGTGTTTCCCTAATCTCTGAATATATAGAGTGACTGGGAAAGGCTTCTTGGTTTGGATGTTTCTTAGAAGGGCAGAGGAGCCTGCTGGTGCTCACTGTATTTGTAGGCAAAAGGATGCCTACACGAGGGTGCTAAGTGTCTGGATAAGTGAAGAAACGTTAAAGTAAAGCAGAACTGCGAATACGACCTAATGGAAGCTGCTACACGCTTTCGCTTCAACAGGGCTTTTCAGGCCTTAGCTTGAGGCAAGTTCTCAGGTAAAGTTTCCCTGTAGCTCTAGAGCATAACAGGATGAGGTCCCACCTATGCTATGGAAGCACCTTGTTTCCTTAGAGACAACTCCTTTTCTTTCCAGAGGGCTGCCTACAGTGACAAGAGGCCAGTCGAAAAGAGTGTTATTTAGGTATCTTCAGGGCAGCATGGATAGGGCTTTTAAAATGGGAAAGCAAGGCTTGTGCCTTCGGGTCTTTTTTTCCGTTGAGCAAGAGGCCAAAATCCTTCTGATTTCTAACAAGTCAAAAGAGACTATAGCTACATCCTGGTCCCTTGCTGAATCAACTTTTCTTCACAGGGTGTTCTGCATTTAGCGTATTCCCTCATCCTTGGAATGCTCTATGTGTGCTATCGATCCTAAGCCTATAGTAAAATCCTGCAGTGTAAAACTAAAAACTGTGCTTTGGTTCCAGTAGGAATGCAAGCTTCCTTTCTCCTGTAGGTATGGGGTCCTTGGGTAAGACTTCCTAGAAGGAAGGCGAAGCAGATTGTGTTTCTATGTCCGGCTCCATAAAGGGCAGTGAGGCAGACGTCCAAGGCATGTAGGACGTGAGAGAACAGAATCCCTGGAGCTGTTGGAGTGCTGAGGACATCTAGCTTTCCAAAGGAAGGGTGCAGTGTGTTACCCTAATCTCTGAATACATACAGTGCCTTGGAAAGGCTCCTGGGGCTGGATGTTTCTTAGAAGGGCAGAGGAGCCTGCTGGTACTCACTGTATTTGTAGGCAAAGGGTGCCTACTTGAGGGTGCTAAGTGATTGGGTAAGTGAAGAAACGTTAAAGTAAAGCAGAACTGCGAATACGACCTAATGGAAACTGCTACACGCTTTCGCTTCAGCAGGAATCTTCAGGCCTTAGGTTGGGGCAAGTTCTCACGTCAAGTTTCCCTGTAGCTCTAGAGCATGACAGGATGAGCTCCCACCCATGCTATGGAAGCACCGTGTTTCCTTAGAGAAAACTTTTCTTTCCAGAGGGCTGCCTACAGTGACTAGAGGCCAGTCGAAAAGAGTGTTATTTAGGTATCTTCAGGGCAGCATGGATACAGCTTTTAAAATGGGAAAGCAAGGCTTGTGCCATCAGGTCTTCTTTTCCGGTGAACCTGCAGCCGAAACCCTTCTGATTTCTAAGAAGTCAAAAAAGACCCTAGCTACACCCTGGTCCCTTGCCTGCATCAACTTTTCTTCACAGGGTGTTCTGCATTTAGCGTATTCTCTCTTCCTTGGAACGATCTATGTGTACTATCGGGCTAATCCTATTCTACAGTCCTCCAGTGTAACAGGAAAAACTGTGCTTTCGTTCCAGTAGGAATGCAAGCCTCCTTTTTCCTGTAAGTACGGGGTCCTTGGGTAAGACTTCCTAGAAGGAAGGCGAAGCAGATTGTGTTTCTAAGTGCTGCTCCAATGAGGGCAATGAGGCAGACTTCCGTGGCATGTAGGACGTGAGAGAACAGAATCCCTGGAGCTGCTGGAGAGCTGAGGACATCTAGCTTTCTCAAGGAAGGGTGCAGTGTGTTTCCCTAATCTCTGAATATATAGAGTGACTGGGAGAGGCTACTGGCTCTGGATGTTTCTTAGCAGGGCAGAGGAGCCTGCTGGTACTCACTGTATTTGTAGGCAAAAGGATGCCTACACGAGGGTGCTAAGTGTCTGGATAAGTGAAGAAACGTTAAAGTAAAGCAGAACTGCGAATACGACCTAATGGAAACTGCTACACGCTTTCGCTTCAGCAGGAAACTTCAGGCCTTAGCTTGAGGCAAGTTCTCACGTCAAGTTTCCCTGTAGCTCTAGAGCATGACAGGATGAGCTCCCACCCATGCTATGGAAGCACCGTGTTTCCTTAGAGAAAACTTTTCTTTCCAGAGGGCTTCCTAGAGTGACTAGAGGCCAGTCGAAAAGAGTGTGATTTAGGTATCTTCAGGGCAGCATGGATACAGCTTTTAAAATGGGAAAGCAAGGCTTGTGCCATCAGGTCTTCTTTTCCGGTGAACCTGCCAGCCGAAACCCTTCTGATTTCTAAGAAGTCAAAAAAGACCCTAGCTACACCCTGGTCCCTTGCCTGAATCAACATTTCTTTACAGGGTGTTCTGCATTTAGTGTATTCCCTCTTCCTTGGAACGCTCTATGTGTGCTCTCGGGCTAATCCTATTCTACAGTCCTCCAGTGTAACAGGAAAAACTGTGCTTTCGTTCCAGTAGGAATGCAAGCCTCCATTCTCCTGTAAGTACGGGGTCCTTGGGTAAGACTTCCTAGAAGGAAGGCGAAGCAGATTGTGTTTCTAAGTGCTGCTCCAATGAGGGCAATGAGGCAGACTTCCATGGCATGTAGGACGTGAGAGAACAAAAACCCTGGAGCTGTTGCAGAGTGAGGACATCTAGCTTTCCAAAGGAAGGGTGCAGTGTGTTGCTCTAATGTCTGAATACATAGAGTGACTGGGAGAGGCTACTGGCTCTGGATGTTTCTTAGAAGGGCAGAGGAGCCTGCTGGTACTCACTCTATTTGTAGGCAAAAGGGTGCCTACACGAGGGTGCTAAGTGTTGGATAAGTGAAATAACGTTAAAGTAAAGCAGAACTGCGAATACGACCTAATGGAAACTGCTACACGCTTTTGCTTCAGCAGGGCTCTTCAGTCCTTAGCTTGGGGCATGTTCTCACGTCAAGCTTCCCTGTAGCTCTAGAGCATGACAGAATGAGCCCCCACCCATGCTATGGAAGCACCGTGTTTCCTTAGAGAAAACTTTTCTTTCCAGAGGGCTGCCTACAGTGACTAGAAGCCAGTCGAAAACAGTGTTATTTAGGTATCTTCAGGGCAGCATGGATAGATCTTTTAAACTGGGAAAGCAAGGCTTGTGCCATCAGGTCTTCTTTTCCGGTGAACCTGCAGCCGACACCCTTCTGACTTCTAACAAGTGAAAAGAGACCCTAGCTACACCCTGGTCCCTTGCCTGAATCAACTTTCCTTCACAGGTTGTTTTGCATTTAGCGTACTCCCTCTTCCTTGGAACGCTCAGAGTATGCTATCGGGGTAATCTTATTCTAAACTCCTGCAGTGTAAGAGGAAAAACTGTGCTTTGGTTTCAGTAGGAATGCAAGCCTCCTTTCTCCTGTAGGTATGGGGTCCTAAGGTAAGAGTTCCTAGAAGGAAGGCGAAGCAGATTGTGTTTCTAAGTGCTGCTCCAATGAGTGCAATGAGGCAGACTTCCGTGGCATGTAGGACGTGAGAGAACAGAATCCCTGGAGCTGTTGGAGAGCTGAGAACATCTAGCTTTCCAAAGGAAGGGTGCAGTGTGTTGCCCTAATCTCTGAATACTTAGACTGACTGGGAAAGGCTTCTGGCTCTGGATGTTTCCTAGAAGGGCAGAGGAGCCTGCTGGTACTCACTGTATTTGTAAGCAAAAGGGTGCCTAGACGAGGGTGCTAAGTGTCTGGAAAAGTGAAGAAACGTTAAAGTAAAGCAGAACTGCGAATACGACCTAATGGAAACTGCTACACGCTGTCGCTTCAGCAGGGGTTTTCAGGCCTTAGCTTGAGGCAAGTTCTCACGTCAAGTTTCCCTGTAGCTCTAGAGCATGACAGGATAAGCTCCCACCCATGCTATGGAAGCACCGTGTTTCTTTAGAGAAAACTCTTTTTCTTTCCAGAGGGTGCCTACAGTGAGTAGAGGCCAGTCGAAAACAGTGTTATTTAGGTATCTTCAGGACAGCATGGATAGGGCTTTTAAAATGGGAAAGCAAGGCTTGTGCCTTCGGGTCTTTTTTTCCGTTGAACAAGAGGCCAAAATCCTTCTGATTTCTAAAAAGTCAAAAGAGACTATAGCTACATCCTGGTCCCTTGCTGAATCGTTTTCTTCACAGGGTGTTCTGCATGTAGTGAATTCCCTCTTCCTTGGAATGCTCTATGTGGGCTATCGGTCCTAAGACAATTCTAAAATCCTGCAGGGTAAAAGTAAAAACTGTGCTTTTGTTCCAGTGGGAATGCAAGCCTCCTTTCTCCTGTAGGTATGGGGTCCTTGGCTAAGACTTCCTAGAAGGAAGGCGAAGCCGATTGTGTTTCAAAGTGCTGCTCCAATGAGGGCAATGAGGCAGACTTCCATGGCATGTAGGACGTGAGAGAACAGAATCCCTGGAGCTGTTGGAGAGCTGAGGACATCTAGCTTTCTCAAGGAAGGGTGCAGTGTGTTTCCCTAATCTCTGAATATATAGAGTGACTGGGAAAGGCTTCTTGGTTTGGATGTTTCTTAGAAGGGCAGAGGAGCCTGCTGGTGCTCACTGTATTTGTAGGCAAAAGGATGCCTACACGAGGGTGCTAAGTGTCTGGATAAGTGAAGAAACGTTAAAGTAAAGCAGAACTGCGAATACGACCTAATGGAAACTGCTACACGCTTTCGCTTCAGCAGGAAACTTCAGGCCTTAGGTTGGGGCAAGTTCTCACGTCAAGTTTCCCTGTAGCTCTAGAGCATGACAGGATGAGCTCCCACCCATGCTATGGAAGCACCGTGTTTCCTTAGAGAAAACTTTTCTTTCCAGAGGGCTGCCTACAGTGACTAGAGGCCAGTCGAAAAGAGTGTTATTTAGGTATCTTCAGGGCAGCATGGATACAGCTTTTAAAATGGGAAAGCAAGGCTTGTGCCATCAGGTCTTCTTTCCGGTGAACCTGCAGCCGAAACCCTTCTGATTTCTAAGAAGTCAAAAAAGACCCTAGCTACACCCTGGTCCCTTGCCTGAATCAACTTTTCTTCACAGGGTGTTCTGCATTTAGCGTATTCTCTCTTCCTTGGAACGATCTATGTGTACTATCGGGCTAATCCTATTCTACAGTCCTCCAGTGTAACAGGAAAAACTGTGCTTTTGTTCCAGTAGGAATGCAAGCCTCCTTTTTCCTGTAAGTACGGGGTCCTTGGGTAAGACTTCCTAGAAGGAAGGCGAAGCAGATTGTGTTTCTAAGTGCTGCTCCAATGAGGGCAATGAGGCAGACTTCCGTGGCATGTAGGACGTGAGAGAACAGAATCCCTGGAGCTGCTGGAGAGCTGAGGACATCTAGCTTTCTCAAGGAAGGGTGCAGTGTGTTTCCCTAATCTCTGAATATATAGAGTGACTGGGAGAGGCTACTGGCTCTGGATGTTTCTTAGCAGGGCAGAGGAGCCTGCTGGTACTCACTGTATTTGTAGGCAAAAGGATGCCTACACGAGGGTGCTAAGTGTCTGGATAAGTGAAGAAACGTTAAAGTAAAGCAGAACTGCGAATACGACCTAATGGAAACTGCTACACGCTTTCGCTTCAGCAGGAAACTTCAGGCCTTAGCTTGAGGCAAGTTCTCACGTCAAGTTTCCCTGTAGCTCTAGAGCATGACAGGATGAGCTCCCACCCATGCTATGGAAGCACCGTGTTTCCTTAGAGAAAACTTTTCTTTCCAGAGGGCTTCCTAGAGTGACTAGAGGCCAGTCGAAAAGAGTGTGATTTAGGTATCTTCAGGGCAGCATGGATACAGCTTTTAAAATGGGAAAGCAAGGCTTGTGCCATCAGGTTTCTTTTCCGGTGAACCTGCCAGCCGAAACCCTTCTGATTTCTAAGAAGTCAAAAAAGACCCTAGCTACACCCTGGTCCCTTGCCTGAATCAACATTTCTTTACAGGGTGTTCTGCATTTAGTGTATTCCCTCTTCCTTGGAACGCTCTATGTGTGCTCTCGGGCTAATCCTATTCTACAGTCCTCCAGTGTAACAGGAAAAACTGTGCTTTCGTTCCAGTAGGAATGCAAGCCTCCATTCTCCTCTAAGTACGGGGTCCTTGGGTAAGACTTCCTAGAAGGAAGGCGAAGCAGATTTTGTTTCTAAGTGCTGCTCCAATAAGGGCAATGAGGCAGACTTCCATGGCATGTAGGACGTGAGAGAACAAAAACCCTGGAGCTGTTGCAGAGTGAGGACATCTAGCTTTCCAAAGGAAGGGTGCAGTGTGTTGCTCTAATGTCTGAATACATAGAGTGACTGGGAGAGGCTACTGGCTCTGGATGTTTCTTAGAAGGGCAGAGGAGCCTGCTGGTACTCACTCTATTTGTAGGCAAAAGGGTGCCTACACGAGGGTGCTAAGTGTTGGATAAGTGAAATAACGTTAAAGTAAAGCAGAACTGCGAATACGACCTAATGGAAACTGCTACACGCTTTTGCTTCAGCAGGGCTCTTCAGTCCTTAGCTTGGGGCATGTTCTCACGTCAAACTTCCCTGTAGCTCTAGAGCATGACAGAATGAGCCCCCACCCATGCTATGGAAGCACCGTGTTTCCTTAGAGAAAACTTTTCTTTCCAGAGGGCTGCCTACAGTGACTAGAAGCCAGTCGAAAACAGTGTTATTTAGGTATCTTCAGGGCAGCATGGATAGATCTTTTAAACTGGGAAAGCAAGGCTTGTGCCATCAGGTCTTCTTTTCCGGTGAACCTGCAGCCGACACCCTTCTGACTTCTAACAAGTGAAAAGAGACCCTAGCTACACCCTGGTCCCTTGCCTGAATCAACTTTCCTTCACAGGTTGTTTTGCATTTAGCGTACTCCCTCTTCCTTGGAACGCTCAGAGTATGCTATCGGGGTAATCTTATTCTAAACTCCTGCAGTGTAACAGGAAAAACTGTGCTTTGGTTTCAGTAGGAATGCAAGCCTCCTTTCTCCTGTAGGTATGGGGTCCTAAGATAAGAGTTCCTAGAAGGAAGGCGAAGCAGATTGTGTTTCTAAGTGCTGCTCCAATGAGTGCAATGAGGCAGACTTCCGTGGCATGTAGGACGTGAGAGAACAGAATCCCTGGAGCTGTTGGAGAGCTGAGAACATCTAGCTTTCCAAAGGAAGGGTGCAGTGTGTTGCCCTAATCTCTGAATACTTAGACTGACTGGGAAAGGCTTCTGGCTCTGGATGTTTCCTAGAAGGGCAGAGGAGCCTGCTGGTACTCACTGTATTTGTAAGCAAAAGGGTGCCTAGACGAGGGTGCTAAGTGTCTGGAAAAGTGAAGAAACGTTAAAGTAAAGCAGAACTGCGAATACGACCTAATGGAAACTGCTACACGCTGTCGCTTCAGCAGGGGTTTTCAGGCCTTAGCTTGAGGCAAGTTCTCACGTCAAGTTTCCCTGTAGCTCTAGAGCATGACAGGATAAGCTCCCACCCATGCTATGGAAGCACCGTGTTTCTTTAGAGAAAACTCTTTTTCTTTCCAGAGGGTGCCTACAGTGAGTAGAGGCCAGTCGAAAACAGTGTTATTTAGGTATCTTCAGGACAGCATGGATAGGGCTTTTAAAATGGGAAAGCAAGGCTTGTGCCTTCGGGTCTTTTTTTCCGTTGAACAAGAGGCCAAAATCCTTCTGATTTCTAAAAAGTCAAAAGAGACTATAGCTACATCCTGGTCCCTTGCTGAATCGTTTTCTTCACAGGGTGTTCTGCATGTAGTGAATTCCCTCTTCCTTGGAATGCTCTATGTGGGCTATCGGTCCTAAGACAATTCTAAAATCCTGCAGGGTAAAAGTAAAAACTGTGCTTTTGTTCCAGTGGGAATGCAAGCCTCCTTTCTCCTGTAGGTATGGGGTCCTTGGCTAAGACTTCCTAGAAGGAAGGCGAAGCCGATTGTGTTTCAAAGTGCTGCTCCAATGAGGGCAATGAGGCAGACTTCCATGGCATGTAGGACGTGAGAGAACAGAATCCCTGGAGCTGTTGGAGAGCTGAGGACATCTAGCTTTCTCAAGGAAGGGTGCAGTGTGTTTCCCTAATCTCTGAATATATAGAGTGACTGGGAAAGGCTTCTCGGTTTGGATGTTTCTTAGAAGGGCAGAGGAGCCTGCTGGTGCTCACTGTATTTGTAGGCAAAGGGTGCCTACTTGAGGGTGCTAAGTGATTGGGTAAGTGAAGAAACGTTAAAGTAAAGCAGAACTGCGAATACGACCTAATGGAAACTGCTACACGCTTTCGCTTCAGCAGGAATCTTCAGGCCTTAGGTTGGGGCAAGTTCTCACGTCAAGTTTCCCTGTAGCTCTAGAGCATGACAGGATGAGCTCCCACCCATGCTATGGAAGCACCGTGTTTCCTTAGAGAAAACTTTTCTTTCCAGAGGGCTGCCTACAGTGACTAGAGGCCAGTCGAAAAGAGTGTTATTTAGGTATCTTCAGGGCAGCATGGATACAGCTTTTAAAATGGGAAATCAAGGCTTGTGCCATCAGGTCTTCTTTTCCGGTGAACCTGCAGCCGAAACCCTTCTGATTTCTAAGAAGTCAAAAAAGACCCTAGCTACACCCTGGTCCCTTGCCTGCATCAACTTTTCTTCACAGGGTGTTCTGCATTTAGCGTATTCTCTCTTCCTTGGAACGATCTATGTGTACTATCGGGCTAATCCTATTCTACAGTCCTCCAGTGTAACAGGAAAAACTGTGCTTTCGTTCCAGTAGGAATGCAAGCCTCCTTTTTCCTGTAAGTACGGGGTCCTTGGGTAAGACTTCCTAGAAGGAAGGCGAAGCAGATTGTGTTTCTAAGTGCTGCTCCAATGAGGGCAATGAGGCAGACTTCCGTGGCATGTAGGACGTGAGAGAACAGAATCCCTGGAGCTGCTGGAGAGCTGAGGACATCTAGCTTTCTCAAGGAAGGGTGCAGTGTGTTTCCCTAATCTCTGAATATATAGAGTGACTGGGAGAGGCTACTGGCTCTGGATGTTTCTTAGCAGGGCAGAGGAGCCTGCTGGTACTCACTGTATTTGTAGGCAAAAGGATGCCTACACGAGGGTGCTAAGTGTCTGGATAAGTGAAGAAACGTTAAAGTAAAGCAGAACTGCGAATACGACCTAATGGAAACTGCTACACGCTTTCGCTTCAGCAGGAAACTTCAGGCCTTAGCTTGAGGCAAGTTCTCACGTCAAGTTTCCCTGTAGCTCTAGAGCATGACAGGATGAGCTCCCACCCATGCTATGGAAGCACCGTGTTTCCTTAGAGAAAACTTTTCTTTCCAGAGGGCTTCCTAGAGTGACTAGAGGCCAGTCGAAAAGAGTGTGATTTAGGTATCTTCAGGGCAGCATGGATACAGCTTTTAAAATGGAAAGCAAGGCTTGTGCCATCAGGTCTTCTTTTCCGGTGAACCTGCCAGCCGAAACCCTTCTGATTTCTAAGAAGTCAAAAAAGACCCTAGCTACACCCTGGTCCCTTGCCTGAATCAACATTTCTTTACAGGGTGTTCTGCATTTAGTGTATTCCCTCTTCCTTGGAACGCTCTATGTGTGCTATCGGGCTAATCCTATTCTACAGTCCTCCAGTGTAACAGGAAAAACTGTGCTTTCGTTCCAGTAGGAATGCAAGCCTCCATTCTCCTGTAAGTACGGGGTCCTTGGGTAAGACTTCCTAGAAGGAAGGCGAAGCAGATTGTGTTTCTAAGTGCTGCTCCAATGAGGGCAATGAGGCAGACTTCCATGGCATGTAGGACGTGAGAGAACAAAAACCCTGGAACTGTTGGAGAGTGAGGACATCTAGCTTTCCAAAGGAAGGGTGCAGTGTGTTGCTCTAATGTCTGAATACATAGAGTGACTGGGAGAGGCTACTGGCTCTGGATGTTTCTTAGAAGGGCAGAGGAGCCTGCTGGTACTCACTCTATTTGTAGGCAAAAGGGTGCCTACACGAGGGTGCTAAGTGTTGGATAAGTGAAATAACGTTAAAGTAAAGCAGAACTGCGAATACGACCTAATGGAAACTGCTACACGCTTTTGCTTCAGCAGGGCTCTTCAGTCCTTAGCTTGGGGCATGTTCTCACGTCAAGCTTCCCTGTAGCTCTAGAGCATGACAGAATGAGCCCCCACCCATGCTATGGAAGCACCGTGTTTCCTTAGAGAAAACTTTTCTTTCCAGAGGGCTGCCTACAGTGACTAGAAGCCAGTCGAAAACAGTGTTATTTAGGTATCTTCAGGGCAGCATGGATAGATCTTTTAAACTGGGAAAGCAAGGCTTGTGCCATCAGGTCTTCTTTTCCGGTGAACCTGCAGCCGACACCCTTCTGACTTCTAACAAGTGAAAAGAGACCCTAGCTACACCCTGGTCCCTTGCCTGAATCAACTTTCCTTCACAGGTTGTTTTGCATTTAGCGTACTCCCTCTTCCTTGGAACGCTCAGAGTATGCTATCGGGGTAATCTTATTCTAAACTCCTGCAGTGTAAGAGGAAAAACTGTGCTTTGGTTTCAGTAGGAATGCAAGCCTCCTTTCTCCTGTAGGTATGGGGTCCTAAGGTAAGAGTTCCTAGAAGGAAGGCGAAGCAGATTGTGTTTCTAAGTGCTGCTCCAATGAGTGCAATGAGGCAGACTTCCGTGGCATGTAGGACGTGAGAGAACAGAATCCCTGGAGCTGTTGGAGAGCTGAGAACATCTAGCTTTCCAAAGGAAGGGTGCAGTGTGTTGCCCTAATCTCTGAATACTTAGACTGACTGGGAAAGGCTTCTGGCTCTGGATGTTTCCTAGAAGGGCAGAGGAGCCTGCTGGTACTCACTGTATTTGTAAGCAAAAGGGTGCCTAGACGAGGGTGCTAAGTGTCTGGAAAAGTGAAGAAACGTTAAAGTAAAGCAGAACTGCGAATACGACCTAATGGAAACTGCTACACGCTGTCGCTTCAGCAGGGGTTTTCAGGCCTTAGCTTGAGGCAAGTTCTCACGTCAAGTTTCCCTGTAGCTCTAGAGCATGACAGGATAAGCTCCCACCCATGCTATGGAAGCACCGTGTTTCTTTAGAGAAAACTCTTTTTCTTTCCAGAGGGTGCCTACAGTGAGTAGAGGCCAGTCGAAAACAGTGTTATTTAGGTATCTTCAGGACAGCATGGATAGGGCTTTTAAAATGGGAAAGCAAGGCTTGTGCCTTCAGGTCTTTTTTTCCGTTGAACAAGAGGCCAAAATCCTTCTGATTTCTAAAAAGTCAAAAGAGACTATAGCTACATCCTGGTCCCTTGCTGAATCGTTTTCTTCACAGGGTGTTCTGCATGTAGTGAATTCCCTCTTCCTTGGAATGCTCTATGTGGGCTATCGGTCCTAAGACAATTCTAAAATCCTGCAGGGTGAAAGTAAAAATTGTGCTTTTGTTCCAGTGGGAATGCAAGCCTCCTTTCTCCTGTAGGTATGGGGTCCTTGGCTAAGACTTCCTAGAAGGAAGGCGAAGCCGATTGTGTTTCAAAGTGCTGCTCCAATGAGGGCAATGAGGCAGACTTCCATGGCATGTAGGACGTGAGAGAACAGAATCCCTGGAGCTGTTGGAGAGCTGAGGACATCTAGCTTTCTCAAGGAAGGGTGCAGTGTGTTTCCCTAATCTCTGAATATATAGAGTGACTGGGAAAGGCTTCTTGGTTTGGATGTTTCTTAGAAGGGCAGAGGAGCCTGCTGGTGCTCACTGTATTTGTAGGCAAAAGGATGCCTACACGAGGGTGCTAAGTGTCTGGATAAGTGAAGAAACGTTAAAGTAAAGCAGAACTGCGAATACGACCTAATGGAAGCTGCTACACGCTTTCGCTTCAACAGGGCTTTTCAGGCCTTAGCTTGAGGCAAGTTCTCAGGTAAAGTTTCCCTGTAGCTCTAGAGCATAACAGGATGAGGTCCCACCTATGCTATGGAAGCACCTTGTTTCCTTAGAGACAACTCCTTTTCTTTCCAGAGGGCTGCCTACAATGACAAGAGGCCAGTCGAAAAGAGTGTTATTTAGGTATCTTCAGGGCAGCATGGATAGGGCTTTTAAAATGGGAAAGCAAGGCTTGTGCCTTCGGGTCTTTTTTTCCGTTGAGCAAGAGGCCAAAATCCTTCTGATTTCTAACAAGTCAAAAGAGACTATAGCTACATCCTGGTCCCTTGCTGAATCAACTTTTCTTCACAGGGTGTTCTGCATTTAGCGTATTCCCTCATCCTTGGAATGCTCTATGTGTGCTATCGATCCTAAGCCTATAGTAAAATCCTGCAGTGTAAAACTAAAAACTGTGCTTTGGTTCCAGTAGGAATGCAAGCTTCCTTTCTCCTGTAGGTATGGGGTCCTTGGGTAAGACTTCCTAGAAGGAAGGCGAAGCAGATTGTGTTTCTATGCCCGGCTCCATAAAGGGCAGTGAGGCAGACGTCCAAGGCATGTAGGACGTGAGAGAACAGAATCCCTGGAGCTGTTGGAGTGCTGAGGACATCTAGCTTTCCAAAGGAAGGGTGCAGTGTGTTACCCTAATCTCTGAATACATACAGTGCCTTGGAAAGGCTCCTGGGGCTGGATGTTTCTTAGAAGGGCAGAGGAGCCTGCTGGTACTCACTGTATTTGTAGGCAAAGGGTGCCTACTTGAGGGTGCTAAGTGATTGGGTAAGTGAAGAAACGTTAAAGTAAAGCAGAACTGCAAATACGACCTAATGGAAACTGCTACACGCTTTCGCTTCAGCAGGAATCTTCAGGCCTTAGGTTGGGGCAAGTTCTCACGTCAAGTTTCCCTGTAGCTCTAGAGCATGACAGGATGAGCTCCCACCCATGCTATGGAAGCACCGTGTTTCCTTAGAGAAAACTTTTCTTTCCAGAGGGCTGCCTACAGTGACTAGAGGCCAGTCGAAAAGAGTGTTATTTAGGTATCTTCAGGGCAGCATGGATACAGCTTTTAAAATGGGAAAGCAAGGCTTGTGCCATCAGGTCTTCTTTTCCGGTGAACCTGCAGCCGAAACCCTTCTGATTTCTAAGAAGTCAAAAAAGACCCTAGCTACACCCTGGTCCCTTGCCTGCATCAACTTTTCTTCACAGGGTGTTCTGCATTTAGCGTATTCTCTCTTCCTTGGAACGATCTATGTGTACTATCGGGCTAATCCTATTCTACAGTCCTCCAGTGTAACAGGAAAAACTGTGCTTTCGTTCCAGTAGGAATGCAAGCCTCCTTTTTCCTGTAAGTACGGGGTCCTTGGGTAAGACTTCCTAGAAGGAAGGCGAAGCAGATTGTGTTTCTATGCCCGGCTCCATAAAGGGCAGTGAGGCAGACGTCCAAGGCATGTAGGACGTGAGAGAACAGAATCCCTGGAGCTGCTGGAGAGCTGAGGACATCTAGCTTTCTCAAGGAAGGGTGCAGTGTGTTTCCCTAATCTCTGAATATATAGAGTGACTGGGAGAGGCTACTGGCTCTGGATGTTTCTTAGCAGGGCAGAGGAGCCTGCTGGTACTCACTGTATTTGTAGGCAAAAGGATGCCTACACGAGGGTGCTAAGTGTCTGGATAAGTGAAGAAACGTTAAAGTAAAGCAGAACTGCGAATACGACCTAATGGAAACTGCTACACGCTTTCGCTTCAGCAGGAAACTTCAGGCCTTAGCTTGAGGCAAGTTCTCACGTCAAGTTTCCCTGTAGCTCTAGAGCATGACAGGATGAGCTCCCACCCATGCTATGGAAGCACCGTGTTTCCTTAGAGAAAACTTTTCTTTCCAGAGGGCTTCCTAGAGTGACTAGAGGCCAGTCGAAAAGAGTGTGATTTAGGTATCTTCAGGGCAGCATGGATACAGCTTTTAAAATGGGAAAGCAAGGCTTGTGCCATCAGGTCTTCTTTTCCGGTGAACCTGCCAGCCGAAACCCTTCTGATTTCTAAGAAGTCAAAAAAGACCCTAGCTACACCCTGGTCCCTTGCCTGAATCAACATTTCTTTACAGGGTGTTCTGCATTTAGTGTATTCCCTCTTCCTTGGAACGCTCTATGTGTGCTATCGGGCTAATCCTATTCTACAGTCCTCCAGTGTAACAGGAAAAACTGTGCTTTCGTTCCAGTAGGAATGCAAGCCTCCATTCTCCTCTAAGTACGTGGTCCTTGGGTAAGACTTCCTAGAAGGAAGGCGAAGCAGATTGTGTTTCTAAGTGCTGCTCCAATGAGGGCAATGAGGCAGACTTCCATGGCATGTAGGACGTGAGAGAACAAAAACCCTGGAGCTGTTGGAGAGTGAGGACATCTAGCTTTCCAAAGGAAGGGTGCAGTGTGTTGCTCTAATGTCTGAATACATAGAGTGACTGGGAGAGGCTACTGGCTCTGGATGTTTCTTAGAAGGGCAGAGGAGCCTGCTGGTACTCACTCTATTTGTAGGCAAAAGGGTGCCTACACGAGGGTGCTAAGTGTTGGATAAGTGAAATAACGTTAAAGTAAAGCAGAACTGCGAATACGACCTAATGGAAACTGCTACACGCTTTTGCTTCAGCAGGGTTCTTCAGTCCTTAGCTTGGGGCATGTTCTCACGTCAAGCTTCCCTGTAGCTCTAGAGCATGACAGAATGAGCCCCCACCCATGCTATGGAAGCACCGTGTTTCCTTAGAGAAAACTTTTCTTTCCAGAGGGCTGCCTACAGTGACTAGAAGCCAGTCGAAAACAGTGTTATTTAGGTATCTTCAGGGCAGCATGGATAGATCTTTTAAACTGGGAAAGCAAGGCTTGTGCCATCAGGTCTTCTTTTCCGGTGAACCTGCAGCCGACACCCTTCTGACTTCTAACAAGTGAAAAGAGACCCTAGCTACACCCTGGTCCCTTGCCTGAATCAACTTTCCTTCACAGGTTGTTTTGCATTTAGCGTACTCCCTCTTCCTTGGAACGCTCAGAGTATGCTATCGGGGTAATCTTATTCTAAACTCCTGCAGTGTAAGAGGAAAAACTGTGCTTTGGTTTCAGTAGGAATACAAGCCTCCTTTCTCCTGTAGGTATGGGGTCCTAAGGTAAGAGTTCCTAGAAGGAAGGCGAAGCAGATTGTGTTTCTAAGTGCTGCTCCAATGAGTGCAATGAGGCAGACTTCCGTGGCATGTAGGACGTGAGAGAACAGAATCCCTGGAGCTGTTGGAGAGCTGAGAACATCTAGCTTTCCAAAGGAAGGGTGCAGTGTGTTGCCCTAATCTCTGAATACTTAGACTGACTGGGAAAGGCTTCTGGCTCTGGATGTTTCCTAGAAGGGCAGAGGAGCCTGCTGGTACTCACTGTATTTGTAAGCAAAAGGGTGCCTAGACGAGGGTGCTGTTTGGAAAATTGAAGAAACGTTAAAGTAAAGCAGAACTGCGAATACGACCTAATGGAAACTGCTACACGCTGTCGCTTCAGCAGGGGTTTTCAGGCCTTAGCTTGAGGCAAGTTCTCACGTCAAGTTTCCCTGTAGCTCTAGAGCATGACAGGATAAGCTCCCACCCATGCTATGGAAGCACCGTGTTTCTTTAGAGAAAACTCTTTTTCTTTCCAGAGGGTGCCTACAGTGAGTAGAGGCCAGTCGAAAACAGTGTTATTTAGGTATCTTCAGGACAGCATGGATAGGGCTTTTAAAATGGGAAAGCAAGGCTTGTGCCTTCAGGTCTTTTTTTCCGTTGAACAAGAGGCCAAAATCCTTCTGATTTCTAAAAAGTCAAAAGAGACTATAGCTACATCCTGGTCCCTTGCTGAATCGTTTTCTTCACAGGGTGTTCTGCATGTAGTGAATTCCCTCTTCCTTGGAATGCTCTATGTGGGCTATCGGTCCTAAGACAATTCTAAAATCCTGCAGGGTGAAAGTAAAAACTGTGCTTTTGTTCCAGTGGGAATGCAAGCCTCCTTTCTCCTGTAGGTATGGGGTCCTTGGCTAAGACTTCCTAGAAGGAAGGCGAAGCCGATTGTGTTTCAAAGTGCTGCTCCAATGAGGGCAATGAGGCAGACTTCCATGGCATGTAGGACGTGAGAGAACAGAATCCCTGGAGCTGTTGGAGAGCTGAGGACATCTAGCTTTCTCAAGGAAGGGTGCAGTGTGTTTCCCTAATCTCTGAATATATAGAGTGACTGGGAAAGGCTTCTTGGTTTGGATGTTTCTTAGAAGGGCAGAGGAGCCTGCTGGTGCTCACTGTATTTGTAGGCAAAAGGATGCCTACACGAGGGTGCTAAGTGTCTGGATAAGTGAAGAAACGTTAAAGTAAAGCAGAACTGCGAATACGACCTAATGGAAGCTGCTACACGCTTTCGCTTCAACAGGGCTTTTCAGGCCTTAGCTTGAGGCAAGTTCTCAGGTAAAGTTTCCCTGTAGCTCTAGAGCATAACAGGATGAGGTCCCACCTATGCTATGGAAGCACCTTGTTTCCTTAGAGACAACTCCTTTTCTTTCCAGAGGGCTGCCTACAGTGACAAGAGGCCAGTCGAAAAGAGTGTTATTTAGGTATCTTCAGGGCAGCATGGATAGGGCTTTTAAAATGGGAAAGCAAGGCTTGTGCCTTCGGGTCTTTTTTTCCGTTGAGCAAGAGGCCAAAATCCTTCTGATTTCTAACAAGTCAAAAGAGACTATAGCTACATCCTGGTCCCTTGCTGAATCAACTTTTCTTCACAGGGTGTTCTGCATTTAGCGTATTCCCTCATCCTTGGAATGCTCTATGTGTGCTATCGATCCTAAGCCTATAGTAAAATCCTGCAGTGTAAAACTAAAAACTGTGCTTTGGTTCCAGTAGGAATGCAAGCTTCCTTTCTCCTGTAGGTATGGGGTCCTTGGGTAAGACTTCCTAGAAGGAAGGCGAAGCAGATTGTGTTTCTATGTCCGGCTCCATAAAGGGCAGTGAGGCAGACGTCCAAGGCATGTAGGACGTGAGAGAACAGAATCCCTGGAGCTGTTGGAGTGCTGAGGACATCTAGCTTTCCAAAGGAAGGGTGCAGTGTGTTACCCTAATCTCTGAATACATACAGTGCCTTGGAAAGGCTCCTGGGGCTGGATGTTTCTTAGAAGGGCAGAGGAGCCTGCTGGTACTCACTGTATTTGTAGGCAAAGGGTGCCTACTTGAGGGTGCTAAGTGATTGGGTAAGTGAAGAAACGTTAAAGTAAAGCAGAACTGCGAATACGACCTAATGGAAACTGCTACACGCTTTCGCTTCAGCAGGAATCTTCAGGCCTTAGGTTGGGGCAAGTTCTCACGTCAAGTTTCCCTGTAGCTCTAGAGCATGACAGGATGAGCTCCCACCCATGCTATGGAAGCACCGTGTTTCCTTAGAGAAAACTTTTCTTTCCAGAGGGCTGCCTACAGTGACTAGAGGCCAGTCGAAAAGAGTGTTATTTAGGTATCTTCAGGGCAGCATGGATACAGCTTTTAAAATGGGAAAGCAAGGCTTGTGCCATCAGGTCTTCTTTTCCGGTGAACCTGCAGCCGAAACCCTTCTGATTTCTAAGAAGTCAAAAAAGACCCTAGCTACACCCTGGTCCCTTGCCTGAATCAACTTTTCTTCACAGGGTGTTCTGCATTTAGCGTATTCTCTCTTCCTTGGAACGATCTATGTGTACTATCGGGCTAATCCTATTCTACAGTCCTCCAGTGTAACAGGAAAAACTGTGCTTTCGTTCCAGTAGGAATGCAAGCCTCCATTCTCCTCTAAGTACGTGGTCCTTGGGTAAGACTTCCTAGAAGGAAGGCGAAGCAGATTGTGTTTCTAAGTGCTGCTCCAATGAGGGCAATGAGGCAGACTTCCATGGCATGTAGGACGTGAGAGAACAAAAACCCTGGAGCTGTTGGAGAGTGAGGACATCTAGCTTTCCAAAGGAAGGGTGCAGTGTGTTGCTCTAATGTCTGAATACATAGAGTGACTGGGAGAGGCTACTGGCTCTGGATGTTTCTTAGAAGGGCAGAGGAGCCTGCTGGTACTCACTCTATTTGTAGGCAAAAGGGTGCCTACACGAGGGTGCTAAGTGTTGGATAAGTGAAATAACGTTAAAGTAAAGCAGAACTGCGAATACGACCTAATGGAAACTGCTACACGCTTTTGCTTCAGCAGGGTTCTTCAGTCCTTAGCTTGGGGCATGTTCTCACGTCAAGCTTCCCTGTAGCTCTAGAGCATGACAGAATGAGCCCCCACCCATGCTATGGAAGCACCGTGTTTCCTTAGAGAAAACTTTTCTTTCCAGAGGGCTGCCTACAGTGACTAGAAGCCAGTCGAAAACAGTGTTATTTAGGTATCTTCAGGGCAGCATGGATAGATCTTTTAAACTGGGAAAGCAAGGCTTGTGCCATCAGGTCTTCTTTTCCGGTGAACCTGCAGCCGACACCCTTCTGACTTCTAACAAGTGAAAAGAGACCCTAGCTACACCCTGGTCCCTTGCCTGAATCAACTTTCCTTCACAGGTTGTTTTGCATTTAGCGTACTCCCTCTTCCTTGGAACGCTCAGAGTATGCTATCGGGGTAATCTTATTCTAAACTCCTGCAGTGTAAGAGGAAAAACTGTGCTTTGGTTTCAGTAGGAATACAAGCCTCCTTTCTCCTGTAGGTATGGGGTCCTAAGGTAAGAGTTCCTAGAAGGAAGGCGAAGCAGATTGTGTTTCTAAGTGCTGCTCCAATGAGTGCAATGAGGCAGACTTCCGTGGCATGTAGGACGTGAGAGAACAGAATCCCTGGAGCTGTTGGAGAGCTGAGAACATCTAGCTTTCCAAAGGAAGGGTGCAGTGTGTTGCCCTAATCTCTGAATACTTAGACTGACTGGGAAAGGCTTCTGGCTCTGGATGTTTCCTAGAAGGGCAGAGGAGCCTGCTGGTACTCACTGTATTTGTAAGCAAAAGGGTGCCTAGACGAGGGTGCTGTTTGGAAAATTGAAGAAACGTTAAAGTAAAGCAGAACTGCGAATACGACCTAATGGAAACTGCTACACGCTGTCGCTTCAGCAGGGGTTTTCAGGCCTTAGCTTGAGGCAAGTTCTCACGTCAAGTTTCCCTGTAGCTCTAGAGCATGACAGGATAAGCTCCCACCCATGCTATGGAAGCACCGTGTTTCTTTAGAGAAAACTCTTTTTCTTTCCAGAGGGTGCCTACAGTGAGTAGAGGCCAGTCGAAAACAGTGTTATTTAGGTATCTTCAGGACAGCATGGATAGGGCTTTTAAAATGGGAAAGCAAGGCTTGTGCCTTCAGGTCTTTTTTTCCGTTGAACAAGAGGCCAAAATCCTTCTGATTTCTAAAAAGTCAAAAGAGACTATAGCTACATCCTGGTCCCTTGCTGAATCGTTTTCTTCACAGGGTGTTCTGCATGTAGTGAATTCCCTCTTCCTTGGAATGCTCTATGTGGGCTATCGGTCCTAAGACAATTCTAAAATCCTGCAGGGTGAAAGTAAAAACTGTGCTTTTGTTCCAGTGGGAATGCAAGCCTCCTTTCTCCTGTAGGTATGGGGTCCTTGGCTAAGACTTCCTAGAAGGAAGGCGAAGCCGATTGTGTTTCAAAGTGCTGCTCCAATGAGGGCAATGAGGCAGACTTCCATGGCATGTAGGACGTGAGAGAACAGAATCCCTGGAGCTGTTGGAGAGCTGAGGACATCTAGCTTTCTCAAGGAAGGGTGCAGTGTGTTTCCCTAATCTCTGAATATATAGAGTGACTGGGAAAGGCTTCTTGGTTTGGATGTTTCTTAGAAGGGCAGAGGAGCCTGCTGGTGCTCACTGTATTTGTAGGCAAAAGGATGCCTACACGAGGGTGCTAAGTGTCTGGATAAGTGAAGAAACGTTAAAGTAAAGCAGAACTGCGAATACGACCTAATGGAAGCTGCTACACGCTTTCGCTTCAACAGGGCTTTTCAGGCCTTAGCTTGAGGCAAGTTCTCAGGTAAAGTTTCCCTGTAGCTCTAGAGCATAACAGGATGAGGTCCCACCTATGCTATGGAAGCACCTTGTTTCCTTAGAGACAACTCCTTTTCTTTCCAGAGGGCTGCCTACAGTGACAAGAGGCCAGTCGAAAACAGTGTTATTTAGGTATCTTCAGGGCAGCATGGATAGGGCTTTTAAAATGGGAAAGCAAGGCTTGTGCCTTCGGGTCTTTTTTTCCGTTGAGCAAGAGGCCAAAATCCTTCTGATTTCTAACAAGTCAAAAGAGACTATAGCTACATCCTGGTCCCTTGCTGAATCAACTTTTCTTCACAGGGTGTTCTGCATTTAGCGTATTCCCTCATCCTTGGAATGCTCTATGTGTGCTATCGATCCTAAGCCTATAGTAAAATCCTGCAGTGTAAAACTAAAAACTGTGCTTTGGTTCCAGTAGGAATGCAAGCTTCCTTTCTCCTGTAGGTATGGGGTCCTTGGGTAAGACTTCCTAGAAGGAAGGCGAAGCAGATTGTGTTTCTATGCCCGGCTCCATAAAGGGCAGTGAGGCAGACGTCCAAGGCATGTAGGACGTGAGAGAACAGAATCCCTGGAGCTGTTGGAGTGCTGAGGACATCTAGCTTTCCAAAGGAAGGGTGCAGTGTGTTACCCTAATCTCTGAATACATACAGTGCCTTGGAAAGGCTCCTGGGGCTGGATGTTTCTTAGAAGGGCAGAGGAGCCTGCTGGTACTCACTGTATTTGTAGGCAAAGGGTGCCTACTTGAGGGTGCTAAGTGATTGGGTAAGTGAAGAAACGTTAAAGTAAAGCAGAACTGCGAATACGACCTAATGGAAACTGCTACACGCTTTCGCTTCAGCAGGAATCTTCAGGCCTTAGGTTGGGGCAAGTTCTCACGTCAAGTTTCCCTGTAGCTCTAGAGCATGACAGGATGAGCTCCCACCCATGCTATGGAAGCACCGTGTTTCCTTAGAGAAAACTTTTCTTTCCAGAGGGCTGCCTACAGTGACTAGAGGCCAGTCGAAAAGAGTGTTATTTAGGTATCTTCAGGGCAGCATGGATACAGCTTTTAAAATGGGAAAGCAAGGCTTGTGCCATCAGGTCTTCTTTTCCGGTGAACCTGCAGCCGAAACCCTTCTGATTTCTAAGAAGTCAAAAAAGACCCTAGCTACACCCTGGTCCCTTGCCTGCATCAACTTTTCTTCACAGGGTGTTCTGCATTTAGCGTATTCTCTCTTCCTTGGAACGATCTATGTGTACTATCGGGCTAATCCTATTCTACAGTCCTCCAGTGTAACAGGAAAAACTGTGCTTTCGTTCCAGTAGGAATGCAAGCCTCCTTTTTCCTGTAAGTACGGGGTCCTTGGGTAAGACTTCCTAGAAGGAAGGCGAAGCAGATTGTGTTTCTATGCCCGGCTCCATAAAGGGCAGTGAGGCAGACGTCCAAGGCATGTAGGACGTGAGAGAACAGAATCCCTGGAGCTGCTGGAGAGCTGAGGACATCTAGCTTTCTCAAGGAAGGGTGCAGTGTGTTTCCCTAATCTCTGAATATATAGAGTGACTGGGAGAGGCTACTGGCTCTGGATGTTTCTTAGCAGGGCAGAGGAGCCTGCTGGTACTCACTGTATTTGTAGGCAAAAGGATGCCTACACGAGGGTGCTAAGTGTCTGGATAAGTGAAGAAACGTTAAAGTAAAGCAGAACTGCGAATACGACCTAATGGAAACTGCTACACGCTTTCGCTTCAGCAGGAAACTTCAGGCCTTAGCTTGAGGCAAGTTCTCACGTCAAGTTTCCCTGTAGCTCTAGAGCATGACAGGATGAGCTCCCACCCATGCTATGGAAGCACCGTGTTTCCTTAGAGAAAACTTTTCTTTCCAGAGGGCTTCCTAGAGTGACTAGAGGCCAGTCGAAAAGAGTGTGATTTAGGTATCTTCAGGGCAGCATGGATACAGCTTTTAAAATGGGAAAGCAAGGCTTGTGCCATCAGGTCTTCTTTTCCGGTGAACCTGCCAGCCGAAACCCTTCTGATTTCTAAGAAGTCAAAAAAGACCCTAGCTACACCCTGGTCCCTTGCCTGAATCAACATTTCTTTACAGGGTGTTCTGCATTTAGTGTATTCCCTCTTCCTTGGAACGCTCTATGTGTGCTCTCGGGCTAATCCTATTCTACAGTCCTCCAGTGTAACAGGAAAAACTGTGCTTTCGTTCCAGTAGGAATGCAAGCCTCCATTCTCCTCTAAGTACGGGGTCCTTGGGTAAGACTTCCTAGAAGGAAGGCGAAGCAGATTGTGTTTCTAAGTGCTGCTCCAATGAGGGCAATGAGGCAGACTTCCATGGCATGTAGGACGTGAGAGAACAAAAACCCTGGAACTGTTGGAGAGTGAGGACATCTAGCTTTCCAAAGGAAGGGTGCGGTGTGTTGTTCTAATGTCTGAATACATAGAGTGACTGGGAGAGGCTACTGGCTCTGGATGTTTCTTAGAAGGGCAGAGGAGCCTGCTGGTACTCACTCTATTTGTAGGCAAAAGGGTGCCTACACGAGGGTGCTAAGTGTTGGATAAGTGAAATAACGTTAAAGTAAAGCAGAACTGCGAATACGACCTAATGGAAACTGCTACACGCTTTTGCTTCAGCAGGGCTCTTCAGTCCTTAGCTTGGGGCATGTTCTCACGTCAAGCTTCCCTGTAGCTCTAGAGCATGACAGAATGAGCCCCCACCCATGCTATGGAAGCACCGTGTTTCCTTAGAGAAAACTTTTCTTTCCAGAGGGCTGCCTACAGTGACTAGAAGCCAGTCGAAAACAGTGTTATTTAGGTATCTTCAGGGCAGCATGGATAGATCTTTTAAACTGGGAAAGCAAGGCTTGTGCCATCAGGTCTTCTTTTCCGGTGAACCTGCAGCCGACACCCTTCTGACTTCTAACAAGTGAAAAGAGACCCTAGCTACACCCTGGTCCCTTGCCTGAATCAACTTTCCTTCACAGGTTGTTTTGCATTTAGCGTACTCCCTCTTCCTTGGAACGCTCAGAGTATGCTATCGGGGTAATCTTATTCTAAACTCCTGCAGTGTAAGAGGAAAAACTGTGCTTTGGTTTCAGTAGGAATGCAAGCCTCCTTTCTCCTGTAGGTATGGGGTCCTAAGGTAAGAGTTCCTAGAAGGAAGGCGAAGCAGATTGTGTTTCTAAGTGCTGCTCCAATGAGTGCAATGAGGCAGACTTCCGTGGCATGTAGGACGTGAGAGAACAGAATCCCTGGAGCTGTTGGAGAGCTGAGAACATCTAGCTTTCCAAAGGAAGGGTGCAGTGTGTTGCCCTAATCTCTGAATACTTAGACTGACTGGGAAAGGCTTCTGGCTCTGGATGTTTCCTAGAAGGGCAGAGGAGCCTGCTGGTACTCACTGTATTTGTAAGCAAAAGGGTGCCTAGACGAGGGTGCTAAGTGTTTGGAAAATTGAAGAAACGTTAAAGTAAAGCAGAACTGCGAATACGACCTAATGGAAACTGCTACACGCTGTCGCTTCAGCAGGGGTTTTCAGGCCTTAGCTTGAGGCAAGTTCTCACGTCAAGTTTCCCTGTAGCTCTAGAGCATGACAGGATAAGCTCCCACCCATGCTATGGAAGCACCGTGTTTCTTTAGAGAAAACTCTTTTTCTTTCCAGAGGGTGCCTACAGTGAGTAGAGGCCAGTCGAAAACAGTGTTATTTAGGTATCTTCAGGACAGCATGGATAGGGCTTTTAAAATGGGAAAGCAAGGCTTGTGCCTTCGGGTCTTTTTTTCCGTTGAACAAGAGGCCAAAATCCTTCTGATTTCTAAGAAGTCAAAAGAGACTATAGCTACATCCTGGTCCCTTGCTGAATCGTTTTCTTCACAGGGTGTTCTGCATGTAGTGAATTCCCTCTTCCTTGGAATGCTCTATGTGGGCTATCGGTCCTAAGACAATTCTAAAATCCTGCAGGGTAAAAGTAAAAACTGTGCTTTTGTTCCAGTGGGAATGCAAGCCTCCTTTCTCCTGTAGGTATGGGGTCCTTGGCTAAGACTTCCTAGAAGGAAGGCGAAGCCGATTGTGTTTCAAAGTGCTGCTCCAATGAGGGCAATGAGGCAGACTTCCATGGCATGTAGGACGTGAGAGAACAGAATCCCTGGAGCTGTTGGAGAGCTGAGGACATCTAGCTTTCTCAAGGAAGGGTGCAGTGTGTTTCCCTAATCTCTGAATATATAGAGTGACTGGGAAAGGCTTCTTGGTTTGGATGTTTCTTAGAAGGGCAGAGGAGCCTGCTGGTGCTCACTGTATTTGTAGGCAAAAGGATGCCTACACGAGGGTGCTAAGTGTCTGGATAAGTGAAGAAACGTTAAAGTAAAGCAGAACTGCGAATACGACCTAATGGAAGCTGCTACACGCTTTCGCTTCAACAGGGCTTTTCAGGCCTTAGCTTGAGGCAAGTTCTCAGGTAAAGTTTCCCTGTAGCTCTAGAGCATAACAGGATGAGGTCCCACCTATGCTATGGAAGCACCTTGTTTCCTTAGAGACAACTCCTTTTCTTTCCAGAGGGCTGCCTACAGTGACAAGAGGCCAGTCGAAAACAGTGTTATTTAGGTATCTTCAGGGCAGCATGGATAGGGCTTTTAAAATGGGAAAGCAAGGCTTGTGCCTTCGGGTCTTTTTTTCCGTTGAACAAGAGGCCAAAATCTTTCTGATTTCTAACAAGTCAAAAGAGACTATAGCTACATCCTGGTCCCTTGCTGAATCAACTTTTCTTCACAGGGTGTTCTGCATTTAGCGTATTCCCTCATCCTTGGAATGCTCTATGTGTGCTATCGATCCTAAGCCTATAGTAAAATCCTGCAGTGTAAAACTAAAAACTGTGCTTTGGTTCCAGTAGGAATGCAAGCTTCCTTTCTCCTGTAGGTATGGGGTCCTTGGGTAAGACTTCCTAGAAGGAAGGCGAAGCAGATTGTGTTTCTATGTCCGGCTCCATAAAGGGCAGTGAGGCAGACGTCCAAGGCATGTAGGACGTGAGAGAACAGAATCCCTGGAGCTGTTGGAGTGCTGAGGACATCTAGCTTTCCAAAGGAAGGGTGCAGTGTGTTACCCTAATCTCTGAATACATACAGTGCCTTGGAAAGGCTCCTGGGGCTGGATGTTTCTTAGAAGGGCAGAGGAGCCTGCTGGTACTCACTGTATTTGTAGGCAAAGGGTGCCTACTTGAGGGTGCTAAGTGATTGGGTAAGTGAAGAAACGTTAAAGTAAAGCAGAACTGCGAATACGACCTAATGGAAACTGCTACACGCTTTCGCTTCAGCAGGAATCTTCAGGCCTTAGGTTGGGGCAAGTTCTCACGTCAAGTTTCCCTGTAGCTCTAGAGCATGACAGGATGAGCTCCCACCCATGCTATGGAAGCACCGTGTTTCCTTAGAGAAAACTTTTCTTTCCAGAGGGCTGCCTACAGTGACTAGAGGCCAGTCGAAAAGAGTGTTATTTAGGTATCTTCAGGGCAGCATGGATACAGCTTTTAAAATGGGAAAGCAAGGCTTGTGCCATCAGGTCTTCTTTTCCGGTGAACCTGCAGCCGAAACCCTTCTGATTTCTAAGAAGTCAAAAAAGACCCTAGCTACACCCTGGTCCCTTGCCTGCATCAACTTTTCTTCACAGGGTGTTCTGCATTTAGCGTATTCTCTCTTCCTTGGAACGATCTATGTGTACTATCGGGCTAATCCTATTCTACAGTCCTCCAGTGTAACAGGAAAAACTGTGCTTTCGTTCCAGTAGGAATGCAAGCCTCCTTTTTCCTGTAAGTACGGGGTCCTTGGGTAAGACTTCCTAGAAGGAAGGCGAAGCAGATTGTGTTTCTAAGTGCTGCTCCAATGAGGGCAATGAGGCAGACTTCCGTGGCATGTAGGACGTGAGAGAACAGAATCCCTGGAGCTGCTGGAGAGCTGAGGACATCTAGCTTTCTCAAGGAAGGGTGCAGTGTGTTTCCCTAATCTCTGAATATATAGAGTGACTGGGAGAGGCTACTGGCTCTGGATGTTTCTTAGCAGGGCAGAGGAGCCTGCTGGTACTCACTGTATTTGTAGGCAAAAGGATGCCTACACGAGGGTGCTAAGTGTCTGGATAAGTGAAGAAACGTTAAAGTAAAGCAGAACTGCGAATACGACCTAATGGAAACTGCTACACGCTTTCGCTTCAGCAGGAAACTTCAGGCCTTAGCTTGAGGCAAGTTCTCACGTCAAGTTTCCCTGTAGCTCTAGAGCATGACAGGATGAGCTCCCACCCATGCTATGGAAGCACCGTGTTTCCTTAGAGAAAACTTTTCTTTCCAGAGGGCTTCCTAGAGTGACTAGAGGCCAGTCGAAAAGAGTGTGATTTAGGTATCTTCAGGGCAGCATGGATACAGCTTTTAAAATGGGAAAGCAAGGCTTGTGCCATCAGGTCTTCTTTTCCGGTGAACCTGCCAGCCGAAACCCTTCTGATTTCTAAGAAGTCAAAAAAGACCCTAGCTACACCCTGGTCCCTTGCCTGAATCAACATTTCTTTACAGGGTGTTCTGCATTTAGTGTATTCCCTCTTCCTTGGAACGCTCTATGTGTGCTATCGGGCTAATCCTATTCTACAGTCCTCCAGTGTAACAGGAAAAACTGTGCTTTCGTTCCAGTAGGAATGCAAGCCTCCATTCTCCTGTAAGTACGGGGTCCTTGGGTAAGACTTCCTAGAAGGAAGGCGAAGCAGATTGTGTTTCTAAGTGCTGCTCCAATGAGGGCAATGAGGCAGACTTCCATGGCATGTAGGACGTGAGAGAACAAAAACCCTGGAACTGTTGGAGAGTGAGGACATCTAGCTTTCCAAAGGAAGGGTGCAGTGTGTTGTTCTAATGTCTGAATACATAGAGTGACTGGGAGAGGCTACTGGCTCTGGATGTTTCTTAGAAGGGCAGAGGAGCCTGCTGGTACTCACTCTATTTGTAGGCAAAAGGGTGCCTACACGAGGGTGCTAAGTGTTGGATAAGTGAAATAACGTTAAAGTAAAGCAGAACTGCGAATACGACCTAATGGAAACTGCTACACGCTTTTGCTTCAGCAGGGCTCTTCAGTCCTTAGCTTGGGGCATGTTCTCACGTCAAGCTTCCCTGTAGCTCTAGAGCATGACAGAATGAGCCCCCACCCATGCTATGGAAGCACCGTGTTTCCTTAGAGAAAACTTTTCTTTCCAGAGGGCTGCCTACAGTGACTAGAAGCCAGTCGAAAACAGTGTTATTTAGGTATCTTCAGGGCAGCATGGATAGATCTTTTAAACTGGGAAAGCAAGGCTTGTGCCATCAGGTCTTCTTTTCCGGTGAACCTGCAGCCGACACCCTTCTGACTTCTAACAAGTGAAAAGAGACCCTAGCTACACCCTGGTCCCTTGCCTGAATCAACTTTCCTTCACAGGTTGTTTTGCATTTAGCGTACTCCCTCTTCCTTGGAACGCTCAGAGTATGCTATCGGGGTAATCTTATTCTAAACTCCTGCAGTGTAAGAGGAAAAACTGTGCTTTGGTTTCAGTAGGAATGCAAGCCTCCTTTCTCCTGTAGGTATGGGGTCCTAAGGTAAGAGTTCCTAGAAGGAAGGCGAAGCAGATTGTGTTTCTAAGTGCTGCTCCAATGAGTGCAATGAGGCAGACTTCCGTGGCATGTAGGACGTGAGAGAACAGAATCCCTGGAGCTGTTGGAGAGCTGAGAACATCTAGCTTTCCAAAGGAAGGGTGCAGTGTGTTGCCCTAATCTCTGAATACTTAGACTGACTGGGAAAGGCTTCTGGCTCTGGATGTTTCCTAGAAGGGCAGAGGAGCCTGCTGGTACTCACTGTATTTGTAAGCAAAAGGGTGCCTAGACGAGGGTGCTAAGTGTTTGGAAAATTGAAGAAACGTTAAAGTAAAGCAGAACTGCGAATACGACCTAATGGAAACTGCTACACGCTGTCGCTTCAGCAGGGGTTTTCAGGCCTTAGCTTGAGGCAAGTTCTCACGTCAAGTTTCCCTGTAGCTCTAGAGCATGACAGGATAAGCTCCCACCCATGCTATGGAAGCACCGTGTTTCTTTAGAGAAAACTCTTTTTCTTTCCAGAGGGTGCCTACAGTGAGTAGAGGCCAGTCGAAAACAGTGTTATTTAGGTATCTTCAGGACAGCATGGATAGGGCTTTTAAAATGGGAAAGCAAGGCTTGTGCCTTCGGGTCTTTTTTTCCGTTGAACAAGAGGCCAAAACCCTTCTGATTTCTAAGAAGTCAAAAGAGACTATAGCTACATCCTGGTCCCTTGCTGAATCGTTTTCTTCACAGGGTGTTCTGCATGTAGTGAATTCCCTCTTCCTTGGAATGCTCTATGTGGGCTATCGGTCCTAAGACAATTCTAAAATCCTGCAGGGTAAAAGTAAAAACTGTGCTTTTGTTCCAGTGGGAATGCAAGCCTCCTTTCTCCTGTAGGTATGGGGTCCTTGGCTAAGACTTCCTAGAAGGAAGGCGAAGCCGATTGTGTTTCAAAGTGCTGCTCCAATGAGGGCAATGAGGCAGACTTCCATGGCATGTAGGACGTGAGAGAACAGAATCCCTGGAGCTGTTGGAGAGCTGAGGACATCTAGCTTTCTCAAGGAAGGGTGCAGTGTGTTTCCCTAATCTCTGAATATATAGAGTGACTGGGAAAGGCTTCTTGGTTTGGATGTTTCTTAGAAGGGCAGAGGAGCCTGCTGGTGCTCACTGTATTTGTAGGCAAAAGGATGCCTACACGAGGGTGCTAAGTGTCTGGATAAGTGAAGAAACGTTAAAGTAAAGCAGAACTGCGAATACGACCTAATGGAAGCTGCTACACGCTTTCGCTTCAACAGGGCTTTTCAGGCCTTAGCTTGAGGCAAGTTCTCAGGTAAAGTTTCCCTGTAGCTCTAGAGCATAACAGGATGAGGTCCCACCTATGCTATGGAAGCACCTTGTTTCCTTAGAGACAACTCCTTTTCTTTCCAGAGGGCTGCCTACAGTGACAAGAGGCCAGTCGAAAACAGTGTTATTTAGGTATCTTCAGGGCAGCATGGATAGGGCTTTTAAAATGGGAAAGCAAGGCTTGTGCCTTCGGGTCTTTTTTTCCGTTGAACAAGAGGCCAAAATCCTTCTGATTTCTAACAAGTCAAAAGAGACTATAGCTACATCCTGGTCCCTTGCTGAATCAACTTTTCTTCACAGGGTGTTCTGCATTTAGCGTATTCCCTCATCCTTGGAATGCTCTATGTGTGCTATCGATCCTAAGCCTATAGTAAAATCCTGCAGTGTAAAACTAAAAACTGTGCTTTGGTTCCAGTAGGAATGCAAGCTTCCTTTCTCCTGTAGGTATGGGGTCCTTGGGTAAGACTTCCTAGAAGGAAGGCGAAGCAGATTGTGTTTCTATGTCCGGCTCCATAAAGGGCAGTGAGGCAGACGTCCAAGGCATGTAGGACGTGAGAGAACAGAATCCCTGGAGCTGTTGGAGTGCTGAGGACATCTAGCTTTCCAAAGGAAGGGTGCAGTGTGTTACCCTAATCTCTGAATACATACAGTGCCTTGGAAAGGCTCCTGGGGCTGGATGTTTCTTAGAAGGGCAGAGGAGCCTGCTGGTACTCACTGTATTTGTAGGCAAAGGGTGCCTACTTGAGGGTGCTAAGTGATTGGGTAAGTGAAGAAACGTTAAAGTAAAGCAGAACTGCGAATACGACCTAATGGAAACTGCTACACGCTTTCGCTTCAGCAGGAATCTTCAGGCCTTAGGTTGGGGCAAGTTCTCACGTCAAGTTTCCCTGTAGCTCTAGAGCATGACAGGATGAGCTCCCACCCATGCTATGGAAGCACCGTGTTTCCTTAGAGAAAACTTTTCTTTCCAGAGGGCTGCCTACAGTGACTAGAGGCCAGTCGAAAAGAGTGTTATTTAGGTATCTTCAGGGCAGCATGGATACAGCTTTTAAAATGGGAAAGCAAGGCTTGTGCCATCAGGTCTTCTTTTCCGGTGAACCTGCAGCCGAAACCCTTCTGATTTCTAAGAAGTCAAAAAAGACCCTAGCTACACCCTGGTCCCTTGCCTGAATCAACTTTTCTTCACAGGGTGTTCTGCATTTAGCGTATTCTCTCTTCCTTGGAACGATCTATGTGTACTATCGGGCTAATCCTATTCTACAGTCCTCCAGTGTAACAGGAAAAACTGTGCTTTTGTTCCAGTAGGAATGCAAGCCTCCTTTTTCCTGTAAGTACGGGGTCCTTGGGTAAGACTTCCTAGAAGGAAGGCGAAGCAGATTGTGTTTCTAAGTGCTGCTCCAATGAGGGCAATGAGGCAGACTTCCGTGGCATGTAGGACGTGAGAGAACAGAATCCCTGGAGCTGCTGGAGAGCTGAGGACATCTAGCTTTCTCAAGGAAGGGTGCAGTGTGTTTCCCTAATCTCTGAATATATAGAGTGACTGGGAGAGGCTACTGGCTCTGGATGTTTCTTAGCAGGGCAGAGGAGCCTGCTGGTACTCACTGTATTTGTAGGCAAAAGGATGCCTACACGAGGGTGCTAAGTGTCTGGATAAGTGAAGAAACGTTAAAGTAAAGCAGAACTGCGAATACGACCTAATGGAAACTGCTACACGCTTTCGCTTCAGCAGGAAACTTCAGGCCTTAGCTTGAGGCAAGTTCTCACGTCAAGTTTCCCTGTAGCTCTAGAGCATGACAGGATGAGCTCCCACCCATGCTATGGAAGCACCGTGTTTCCTTAGAGAAAACTTTTCTTTCCAGAGGGCTTCCTAGAGTGACTAGAGGCCAGTCGAAAAGAGTGTGATTTAGGTATCTTCAGGGCAGCATGGATACAGCTTTTAAAATGGGAAAGCAAGGCTTGTGCCATCAGGTCTTCTTTTCCGGTGAACCTGCCAGCCGAAACCCTTCTGATTTCTAAGAAGTCAAAAAAGACCCTAGCTACACCCTGGTCCCTTGCCTGAATCAACATTTCTTTACAGGGTGTTCTGCATTTAGTGTATTCCCTCTTCCTTGGAACGCTCTATGTGTGCTATCGGGCTAATCCTATTCTACAGTCCTCCAGTGTAACAGGAAAAACTGTGCTTTCGTTCCAGTAGGAATGCAAGCCTCCATTCTCCTGTAAGTACGGGGTCCTTGGGTAAGACTTCCTAGAAGGAAGGCGAAGCAGATTGTGTTTCTAAGTGCTGCTCCAATGAGGGCAATGAGGCAGACTTCCATGGCATGTAGGACGTGAGAGAACAAAAACCCTGGAACTGTTGGAGAGTGAGGACATCTAGCTTTCCAAAGGAAGGGTGCAGTGTGTTGTTCTAATGTCTGAATACATAGAGTGACTGGGAGAGGCTACTGGCTCTGGATGTTTCTTAGAAGGGCAGAGGAGCCTGCTGGTACTCACTCTATTTGTAGGCAAAAGGGTGCCTACACGAGGGTGCTAAGTGTTGGATAAGTGAAATAACGTTAAAGTAAAGCAGAACTGCGAATACGACCTAATGGAAACTGCTACACGCTTTTGCTTCAGCAGGGCTCTTCAGTCCTTAGCTTGGGGCATGTTCTCACGTCAAGCTTCCCTGTAGCTCTAGAGCATGACAGAATGAGCCCCCACCCATGCTATGGAAGCACCGTGTTTCCTTAGAGAAAACTTTTCTTTCCAGAGGGCTGCCTACAGTGACTAGAAGCCAGTCGAAAACAGTGTTATTTAGGTATCTTCAGGGCAGCATGGATAGATCTTTTAAACTGGGAAAGCAAGGCTTGTGCCATCAGGTCTTCTTTTCCGGTGAACCTGCAGCCGACACCCTTCTGACTTCTAACAAGTGAAAAGAGACCCTAGCTACACCCTGGTCCCTTGCCTGAATCAACTTTCCTTCACAGGTTGTTTTGCATTTAGCGTACTCCCTCTTCCTTGGAACGCTCAGAGTATGCTATCGGGGTAATCTTATTCTAAACTCCTGCAGTGTAAGAGGAAAAACTGTGCTTTGGTTTCAGTAGGAATGCAAGCCTCCTTTCTCCTGTAGGTATGGGGTCCTAAGGTAAGAGTTCCTAGAAGGAAGGCGAAGCAGATTGTGTTTCTAAGTGCTGCTCCAATGAGTGCAATGAGGCAGACTTCCGTGGCATGTAGGACGTGAGAGAACAGAATCCCTGGAGCTGTTGGAGAGCTGAGAACATCTAGCTTTCCAAAGGAAGGGTGCAGTGTGTTGCCCTAATCTCTGAATACTTAGACTGACTGGGAAAGGCTTCTGGCTCTGGATGTTTCCTAGAAGGGCAGAGGAGCCTGCTGGTACTCACTGTATTTGTAAGCAAAAGGGTGCCTAGACGAGGGTGCTAAGTGTTTGGAAAATTGAAGAAACGTTAAAGTAAAGCAGAACTGCGAATACGACCTAATGGAAACTGCTACACGCTGTCGTTTCAGCAGGGGTTTTCAGGCCTTAGCTTGAGGCAAGTTCTCACGTCAAGTTTCCCTGTAGCTCTAGAGCATGACAGGATAAGCTCCCACCCATGCTATGGAAGCACCGTGTTTCTTTAGAGAAAACTCTTTTTCTTTCCAGAGGGTGCCTACAGTGAGTAGAGGCCAGTCGAAAACAGTGTTATTTAGGTATCTTCAGGACAGCATGGATAGGGCTTTTAAAATGGGAAAGCAAGGCTTGTGCCTTCGGGTCTTTTTTTCCGTTGAACAAGAGGCCAAAATTCTTCTGATTTCTAAGAAGTCAAAAGAGACTATAGCTACATCCTGGTCCCTTGCTGAATCGTTTTCTTCACAGGGTGTTCTGCATGTAGTGAATTCCCTCTTCCTTGGAATGCTCTATGTGGGCTATCGGTCCTAAGACAATTCTAAAATCCTGCAGGGTAAAAGTAAAAACTGTGCTTTTGTTCCAGTGGGAATGCAAGCCTCCTTTCTCCTGTAGGTATGGGGTCCTTGGCTAAGACTTCCTAGAAGGAAGGCGAAGCCGATTGTGTTTCAAAGTGCTGCTCCAATGAGGGCAATGAGGCAGACTTCCATGGCATGTAGGACGTGAGAGAACAGAATCCCTGGAGCTGTTGGAGAGCTGAGGACATCTAGCTTTCTCAAGGAAGGGTGCAGTGTGTTTCCCTAATCTCTGAATATATAGAGTGACTGGGAAAGGCTTCTTGGTTTGGATGTTTCTTAGAAGGGCAGAGGAGCCTGCTGGTGCTCACTGTATTTGTAGGCAAAAGGATGCCTACACGAGGGTGCTAAGTGTCTGGATAAGTGAAGAAACGTTAAAGTAAAGCAGAACTGCGAATACGACCTAATGGAAGCTGCTACACGCTTTCGCTTCAACAGGGCTTTTCAGGCCTTAGCTTGAGGCAAGTTCTCAGGTAAAGTTTCCCTGTAGCTCTAGAGCATAACAGGATGAGGTCCCACCTATGCTATGGAAGCACCTTGTTTCCTTAGAGACAACTCCTTTTCTTTCCAGAGGGCTGCCTACAGTGACAAGAGGCCAGTCGAAAACAGTGTTATTTAGGTATCTTCAGGGCAGCATGGATAGGGCTTTTAAAATGGGAAAGCAAGGCTTGTGCCTTCGGGTCTTTTTTTCCGTTGAACAAGAGGCCAAAATCCTTCTGATTTCTAACAAGTCAAAAGAGACTATAGCTACATCCTGGTCCCTTGCTGAATCAACTTTTCTTCACAGGGTGTTCTGCATTTAGCGTATTCCCTCATCCTTGGAATGCTCTATGTGTGCTATCGATCCTAAGCCTATAGTAAAATCCTGCAGTGTAAAACTAAAAACTGTGCTTTGGTTCCAGTAGGAATGCAAGCTTCCTTTCTCCTGTAGGTATGGGGTCCTTGGGTAAGACTTCCTAGAAGGAAGGCGAAGCAGATTGTGTTTCTATGTCCGGCTCCATAAAGGGCAGTGAGGCAGACGTCCAAGGCATGTAGGACGTGAGAGAACAGAATCCCTGGAGCTGTTGGAGTGCTGAGGACATCTAGCTTTCCAAAGGAAGGGTGCAGTGTGTTACCCTAATCTCTGAATACATACAGTGCCTTGGAAAGGCTCCTGGGGCTGGATGTTTCTTAGAAGGGCAGAGGAGCCTGCTGGTACTCACTGTATTTGTAGGCAAAGGGTGCCTACTTGAGGGTGCTAAGTGATTGGGTAAGTGAAGAAACGTTAAAGTAAAGCAGAACTGCGAATACGACCTAATGGAAACTGCTACACGCTTTCGCTTCAGCAGGAATCTTCAGGCCTTAGGTTGGGGCAAGTTCTCACGTCAAGTTTCCCTGTAGCTCTAGAGCATGACAGGATGAGCTCCCACCCATGCTATGGAAGCACCGTGTTTCCTTAGAGAAAACTTTTCTTTCCAGAGGGCTGCCTACAGTGACTAGAGGCCAGTCGAAAAGAGTGTGATTTAGGTATCTTCAGGGCAGCATGGATACAGCTTTTAAAATGGGAAAGCAAGGCTTGTGCCATCAGGTCTTCTTTTCCGGTGAACCTGCAGCCGAAACCCTTCTGATTTCTAAGAAGTCAAAAAAGACCCTAGCTACACCCTGGTCCCTTGCCTGAATCAACTTTTCTTCACAGGGTGTTCTGCATTTAGCGTATTCTCTCTTCCTTGGAACGATCTATGTGTACTATCGGGCTAATCCTATTCTACAGTCCTCCAGTGTAACAGGAAAAACTGTGCTTTTGTTCCAGTAGGAATGCAAGCCTCCTTTTTCCTGTAAGTACGGGGTCCTTGGGTAAGACTTCCTAGAAGGAAGGCGAAGCAGATTGTGTTTCTAAGTGCTGCTCCAATGAGGGCAATGAGGCAGACTTCCGTGGCATGTAGGACGTGAGAGAACAGAATCCCTGGAGCTGCTGGAGAGCTGAGGACATCTAGCTTTCTCAAGGAAGGGTGCAGTGTGTTTCCCTAATCTCTGAATATATAGAGTGACTGGGAGAGGCTACTGGCTCTGGATGTTTCTTAGCAGGGCAGAGGAGCCTGCTGGTACTCACTGTATTTGTAGGCAAAAGGATGCCTACACGAGGGTGCTAAGTGTCTGGATAAGTGAAGAAACGTTAAAGTAAAGCAGAACTGCGAATACGACCTAATGGAAACTGCTACACGCTTTCGCTTCAGCAGGAAACTTCAGGCCTTAGCTTGAGGCAAGTTCTCACGTCAAGTTTCCCTGTAGCTCTAGAGCATGACAGGATGAGCTCCCACCCATGCTATGGAAGCACCGTGTTTCCTTAGAGAAAACTTTTCTTTCCAGAGGGCTTCCTAGAGTGACTAGAGGCCAGTCGAAAAGAGTGTGATTTAGGTATCTTCAGGGCAGCATGGATACAGCTTTTAAAATGGGAAAGCAAGGCTTGTGCCATCAGGTCTTCTTTTCCGGTGAACCTGCCAGCCGAAACCCTTCTGATTTCTAAGAAGTCAAAAAAGACCCTAGCTACACCCTGGTCCCTTGCCTGAATCAACATTTCTTTACAGGGTGTTCTGCATTTAGTGTATTCCCTCTTCCTTGGAACGCTCTATGTGTGCTATCGGGCTAATCCTATTCTACAGTCCTCCAGTGTAACAGGAAAAACTGTGCTTTCGTTCCAGTAGGAATGCAAGCCTCCATTCTCCTGTAAGTACGGGGTCCTTGGGTATGACTTCCTAGAAGGAAGGCGAAGCAGATTGTGTTTCTAAGTGCTGCTCCAATGAGGGCAATGAGGCAGACTTCCATGGCATGTAGGACGTGAGAGAACAAAAACCCTGGAACTGTTGGAGAGTGAGGACATCTAGCTTTCCAAAGGAAGGGTGCAGTGTGTTGCTCTAATGTCTGAATACATAGAGTGACTGGGAGAGGCTACTGGCTCTGGATGTTTCTTAGAAGGGCAGAGGAGCCTGCTGGTACTCACTCTATTTGTAGGCAAAAGGGTGCCTACACGAGGGTGCTAAGTGTTGGATAAGTGAAATAACGTTAAAGTAAAGCAGAACTGCGAATACGACCTAATGGAAACTGCTACACGCTTTTGCTTCAGCAGGGCTCTTCAGTCCTTAGCTTGGGGCATGTTCTCACGTCAAGCTTCCCTGTAGCTCTAGAGCATGACAGAATGAGCCCCCACCCATGCTATGGAAGCACCGTGTTTCCTTAGAGAAAACTTTTCTTTCCAGAGGGCTGCCTACAGTGACTAGAAGCCAGTCGAAAACAGTGTTATTTAGGTATCTTCAGGGCAGCATGGATAGATCTTTTAAACTGGGAAAGCAAGGCTTGTGCCATCAGGTCTTCTTTTCCGGTGAACCTGCAGCCGACACCCTTCTGACTTCTAACAAGTGAAAAGAGACCCTAGCTACACCCTGGTCCCTTGCCTGAATCAACTTTCCTTCACAGGTTGTTTTGCATTTAGCGTACTCCCTCTTCCTTGGAACGCTCAGAGTATGCTATCGGGGTAATCTTATTCTAAACTCCTGCAGTGTAAGAGGAAAAACTGTGCTTTGGTTTCAGTAGGAATGCAAGCCTCCTTTCTCCTGTAGGTATGGGGTCCTAAGGTAAGAGTTCCTAGAAGGAAGGCGAAGCAGATTGTGTTTCTAAGTGCTGCTCCAATGAGTGCAATGAGGCAGACTTCCGTGGCATGTAGGACGTGAGAGAACAGAATCCCTGGAGCTGTTGGAGAGCTGAGAACATCTAGCTTTCCAAAGGAAGGGTGCAGTGTGTTGCCCTAATCTCTGAATACTTAGACTGACTGGGAAAGGCTTCTGGCTCTGGATGTTTCCTAGAAGGGCAGAGGAGCCTGCTGGTACTCACTGTATTTGTAAGCAAAAGGGTGACTAGACGAGGGTGCTAAGTGTCTGGAAAAGTGAAGAAACGTTAAAGTAAAGCAGAACTGCGAATACGACCTAATGGAAACTGCTACACGCTGTCGCTTCAGCAGGGGTTTTCAGGCCTTAGCTTGAGGCAAGTTCTCACGTCAAGTTTCCCTGTAGCTCTAGAGCATGACAGGATAAGCTCCCACCCATGCTATGGAAGCACCGTGTTTCTTTAGAGAAAACTCTTTTTCTTTCCAGAGGGTGCCTACAGTGAGTAGAGGCCAGTCGAAAACAGTGTTATTTAGGTATCTTCAGGACAGCATGGATAGGGCTTTTAAAATGGGAAAGCAAGGCTTGTGCCTTCAGGTCTTTTTTTCCGTTGAACAAGAGGCCAAAATCCTTCTGATTTCTAAAAAGTCAAAAGAGACTATAGCTACATCCTGGTCCCTTGCTGAATCGTTTTCTTCACAGGGTGTTCTGCATGTAGTGAATTCCCTCTTCCTTGGAATGCTCTATGTGGGCTATCGGTCCTAAGACAATTCTAAAATCCTGCAGGGTGAAAGTAAAAACTGTGCTTTTGTTCCAGTGGGAATGCAAGCCTCCTTTCTCCTGTAGGTATGGGGTCCTTGGCTAAGACTTCCTAGAAGGAAGGCGAAGCCGATTGTGTTTCAAAGTGCTGCTCCAATGAGGGCAATGAGGCAGACTTCCATGGCATGTAGGACGTGAGAGAACAGAATCCCTGGAGCTGTTGGAGAGCTGAGGACATCTAGCTTTCTCAAGGAAGGGTGCAGTGTGTTTCCCTAATCTCTGAATATATAGAGTGACTGGGAAAGGCTTCTTGGTTTGGATGTTTCTTAGAAGGGCAGAGGAGCCTGCTGGTGCTCACTGTATTTGTAGGCAAAAGGATGCCTACACGAGGGTGCTAAGTGTCTGGATAAGTGAAGAAACGTTAAAGTAAAGCAGAACTGCGAATACGACCTAATGGAAGCTGCTACACGCTTTCGCTTCAACAGGGCTTTTCAGGCCTTAGCTTGAGGCAAGTTCTCAGGTAAAGTTTCCCTGTAGCTCTAGAGCATAACAGGATGAGGTCCCACCTATGCTATGGAAGCACCTTGTTTCCTTAGAGACAACTCCTTTTCTTTCCAGAGGGCTGCCTACAGTGACAAGAGGCCAGTCGAAAAGAGTGTTATTTAGGTATCTTCAGGGCAGCATGGATAGGGCTTTTAAAATGGGAAAGCAAGGCTTGTGCCTTCGGGTCTTTTTTTCCGTTGAGCAAGAGGCCAAAATCCTTCTGATTTCTAACAAGTCAAAAGAGACTATAGCTACATCCTGGTCCCTTGCTGAATCAACTTTTCTTCACAGGGTGTTCTGCATTTAGCGTATTCCCTCATCCTTGGAATGCTCTATGTGTGCTATCGATCCTAAGCCTATAGTAAAATCCTGCAGTGTAAAACTAAAAACTGTGCTTTGGTTCCAGTAGGAATGCAAGCTTCCTTTCTCCTGTAGGTATGGGGTCCTTGGGTAAGACTTCCTAGAAGGAAGGCGAAGCAGATTGTGTTTCTATGTCCGGCTCCATAAAGGGCAGTGAGGCAGACGTCCAAGGCATGTAGGACGTGAGAGAACAGAATCCCTGGAGCTGTTGGAGTGCTGAGGACATCTAGCTTTCCAAAGGAAGGGTGCAGTGTGTTACCCTAATCTCTGAATACATACAGTGCCTTGGAAAGGCTCCTGGGGCTGGATGTTTCTTAGAAGGGCAGAGGAGCCTGCTGGTACTCACTGTATTTGTAGGCAAAGGGTGCCTACTTGAGGGTGCTAAGTGATTGGGTAAGTGAAGAAACGTTAAAGTAAAGCAGAACTGCGAATACGACCTAATGGAAACTGCTACACGCTTTCGCTTCAGCAGGAATCTTCAGGCCTTAGGTTGGGGCAAGTTCTCACGTCAAGTTTCCCTGTAGCTCTAGAGCATGACAGGATGAGCTCCCACCCATGCTATGGAAGCACCGTGTTTCCTTAGAGAAAACTTTTCTTTCCAGAGGGCTGCCTACAGTGACTAGAGGCCAGTCGAAAACAGTGTTATTTAGGTATCTTCAGGGCAGCATGGATACAGCTTTTAAAATGGGAAAGCAAGGCTTGTGCCATCAGGTCTTCTTTTCCGGTGAACCTGCAGCCGAAACCCTTCTGATTTCTAAGAAGTCAAAAAAGACCCTAGCTACACCCTGGTCCCTTGCCTGCATCAACTTTTCTTCACAGGGTGTTCTGCATTTAGCGTATTCTCTCTTCCTTGGAACGATCTATGTGTACTATCGGGCTAATCCTATTCTACAGTCCTCCAGTGTAACAGGAAAAACTGTGCTTTCGTTCCAGTAGGAATGCAAGCCTCCTTTTTCCTGTAAGTACGGGGTCCTTGGGTAAGACTTCCTAGAAGGAAGGCGAAGCAGATTGTGTTTCTAAGTGCTGCTCCAATGAGGGCAATGAGGCAGACTTCCGTGGCATGTAGGACGTGAGAGAACAGAATCCCTGGAGCTGCTGGAGAGCTGAGGACATCTAGCTTTCTCAAGGAAGGGTGCAGTGTGTTTCCCTAATCTCTGAATATATAGAGTGACTGGGAGAGGCTACTGGCTCTGGATGTTTCTTAGCAGGGCAGAGGAGCCTGCTGGTACTCACTGTATTTGTAGGCAAAAGGATGCCTACACGAGGGTGCTAAGTGTCTGGATAAGTGAAGAAACGTTAAAGTAAAGCAGAACTGCGAATACGACCTAATGGAAACTGCTACACGCTTTCGCTTCAGCAGGAAACTTCAGGCCTTAGCTTGAGGCAAGTTCTCACGTCAAGTTTCCCTGTAGCTCTAGAGCATGACAGGATGAGCTCCCACCCATGCTATGGAAGCACCGTGTTTCCTTAGAGAAAACTTTTCTTTCCAGAGGGCTTCCTAGAGTGACTAGAGGCCAGTCGAAAAGAGTGTGATTTAGGTATCTTCAGGGCAGCATGGATACAGCTTTTAAAATGGGAAAGCAAGGCTTGTGCCATCAGGTCTTCTTTTCCGGTGAACCTGCCAGCCGAAACCCTTCTGATTTCTAAGAAGTCAAAAAAGACCCTAGCTACACCCTGGTCCCTTGCCTGAATCAACATTTCTTTACAGGGTGTTCTGCATTTAGTGTATTCCCTCTTCCTTGGAACGCTCTATGTGTGCTATCGGGCTAATCCTATTCTACAGTCCTCCAGTGTAACAGGAAAAACTGTGCTTTCGTTCCAGTAGGAATGCAAGCCTCCATTCTCCTGTAAGTACGGGGTCCTTGGGTAAGACTTCCTAGAAGGAAGGCGAAGCAGATTGTGTTTCTAAGTGCTGCTCCAATGAGGGCAATGAGGCAGACTTCCATGGCATGTAGGACGTGAGAGAACAAAAACCCTGGAACTGTTGGAGAGTGAGGACATCTAGCTTTCCAAAGGAAGGGTGCAGTGTGTTGTTCTAATGTCTGAATACATAGAGTGACTGGGAGAGGCTACTGGCTCTGGATGTTTCTTAGAAGGGCAGAGGAGCCTGCTGGTACTCACTCTATTTGTAGGCAAAAGGGTGCCTACACGAGGGTGCTAAGTGTTGGATAAGTGAAATAACGTTAAAGTAAAGCAGAACTGCGAATACGACCTAATGGAAACTGCTACACGCTTTTGCTTCAGCAGGGCTCTTCAGTCCTTAGCTTGGGGCATGTTCTCACGTCAAGCTTCCCTGTAGCTCTAGAGCATGACAGAATGAGCCCCCACCCATGCTATGGAAGCACCGTGTTTCCTTAGAGAAAACTTTTCTTTCCAGAGGGCTGCCTACAGTGACTAGAAGCCAGTCGAAAACAGTGTTATTTAGGTATCTTCAGGGCAGCATGGATAGATCTTTTAAACTGGGAAAGCAAGGCTTGTGCCATCAGGTCTTCTTTTCCGGTGAACCTGCAGCCGACACCCTTCTGACTTCTAACAAGTGAAAAGAGACCCTAGCTACACCCTGGTCCCTTGCCTGAATCAACTTTCCTTCACAGGTTGTTTTGCATTTAGCGTACTCCCTCTTCCTTGGAACGCTCAGAGTATGCTATCGGGGTAATCTTATTCTAAACTCCTGCAGTGTAAGAGGAAAAACTGTGCTTTGGTTTCAGTAGGAATGCAAGCCTCCTTTCTCCTGTAGGTATGGGGTCCTAAGGTAAGAGTTCCTAGAAGGAAGGCGAAGCAGATTGTGTTTCTAAGTGCTGCTCCAATGAGTGCAATGAGGCAGACTTCCGTGGCATGTAGGACGTGAGAGAACAGAATCCCTGGAGCTGTTGGAGAGCTGAGAACATCTAGCTTTCCAAAGGAAGGGTGCAGTGTGTTGCCCTAATCTCTGAATACTTAGACTGACTGGGAAAGGCTTCTGGCTCTGGATGTTTCCTAGAAGGGCAGAGGAGCCTGCTGGTACTCACTGTATTTGTAAGCAAAAGGGTGCCTAGACGAGGGTGCTAAGTGTTTGGAAAATTGAAGAAACGTTAAAGTAAAGCAGAACTGCGAATACGACCTAATGGAAACTGCTACACGCTGTCGCTTCAGCAGGGGTTTTCAGGCCTTAGCTTGAGGCAAGTTCTCACGTCAAGTTTCCCTGTAGCTCTAGAGCATGACAGGATAAGCTCCCACCCATGCTATGGAAGCACCGTGTTTCTTTAGAGAAAACTCTTTTTCTTTCCAGAGGGTGCCTACAGTGAGTAGAGGCCAGTCGAAAACAGTGTTATTTAGGTATCTTCAGGACAGCATGGATAGGGCTTTTAAAATGGGAAAGCAAGGCTTGTGCCTTCGGGTCTTTTTTTCCGTTGAACAAGAGGCCAAAATCTTTCTGATTTCTAACAAGTCAAAAGAGACTATAGCTACATCCTGGTCCCTTGCTGAATCAACTTTTCTTCACAGGGTGTTCTGCATTTAGCGTATTCCCTCATCCTTGGAATGCTCTATGTGTGCTATCGATCCTAAGCCTATAGTAAAATCCTGCAGTGTAAAACTAAAAACTGTGCTTTGGTTCCAGTAGGAATGCAAGCTTCCTTTCTCCTGTAGGTATGGGGTCCTTGGGTAAGACTTCCTAGAAGGAAGGCGAAGCAGATTGTGTTTCTATGTCCGGCTCCATAAAGGGCAGTGAGGCAGACGTCCAAGGCATGTAGGACGTGAGAGAACAGAATCCCTGGAGCTGTTGGAGTGCTGAGGACATCTAGCTTTCCAAAGGAAGGGTGCAGTGTGTTACCCTAATCTCTGAATACATACAGTGCCTTGGAAAGGCTCCTGGGGCTGGATGTTTCTTAGAAGGGCAGAGGAGCCTGCTGGTACTCACTGTATTTGTAGGCAAAGGGTGCCTACTTGAGGGTGCTAAGTGATTGGGTAAGTGAAGAAACGTTAAAGTAAAGCAGAACTGCGAATACGACCTAATGGAAACTGCTACACGCTTTCGCTTCAGCAGGAATCTTCAGGCCTTAGGTTGGGGCAAGTTCTCACGTCAAGTTTCCCTGTAGCTCTAGAGCATGACAGGATGAGCTCCCACCCATGCTATGGAAGCACCGTGTTTCCTTAGAGAAAACTTTTCTTTCCAGAGGGCTGCCTACAGTGACTAGAGGCCAGTCGAAAAGAGTGTTATTTAGGTATCTTCAGGGCAGCATGGATACAGCTTTTAAAATGGGAAAGCAAGGCTTGTGCCATCAGGTCTTCTTTTCCGGTGAACCTGCAGCCGAAACCCTTCTGATTTCTAAGAAGTCAAAAAAGACCCTAGCTACACCCTGGTCCCTTGCCTGCATCAACTTTTCTTCACAGGGTGTTCTGCATTTAGCGTATTCTCTCTTCCTTGGAACGATCTATGTGTACTATCGGGCTAATCCTATTCTACAGTCCTCCAGTGTAACAGGAAAAACTGTGCTTTCGTTCCAGTAGGAATGCAAGCCTCCTTTTTCCTGTAAGTACGGGGTCCTTGGGTAAGACTTCCTAGAAGGAAGGCGAAGCAGATTGTGTTTCTAAGTGCTGCTCCAATGAGGGCAATGAGGCAGACTTCCGTGGCATGTAGGACGTGAGAGAACAGAATCCCTGGAGCTGCTGGAGAGCTGAGGACATCTAGCTTTCTCAAGGAAGGGTGCAGTGTGTTTCCCTAATCTCTGAATATATAGAGTGACTGGGAGAGGCTACTGGCTCTGGATGTTTCTTAGCAGGGCAGAGGAGCCTGCTGGTACTCACTGTATTTGTAGGCAAAAGGATGCCTACACGAGGGTGCTAAGTGTCTGGATAAGTGAAGAAACGTTAAAGTAAAGCAGAACTGCGAATACGACCTAATGGAAACTGCTACACGCTTTCGCTTCAGCAGGAAACTTCAGGCCTTAGCTTGAGGCAAGTTCTCACGTCAAGTTTCCCTGTAGCTCTAGAGCATGACAGGATGAGCTCCCACCCATGCTATGGAAGCACCGTGTTTCCTTAGAGAAAACTTTTCTTTCCAGAGGGCTTCCTAGAGTGACTAGAGGCCAGTCGAAAAGAGTGTGATTTAGGTATCTTCAGGGCAGCATGGATACAGCTTTTAAAATGGGAAAGCAAGGCTTGTGCCATCAGGTCTTCTTTTCCGGTGAACCTGCCAGCCGAAACCCTTCTGATTTCTAAGAAGTCAAAAAAGACCCTAGCTACACCCTGGTCCCTTGCCTGAATCAACATTTCTTTACAGGGTGTTCTGCATTTAGTGTATTCCCTCTTCCTTGGAACGCTCTATGTGTGCTATCGGGCTAATCCTATTCTACAGTCCTCCAGTGTAACAGGAAAAACTGTGCTTTCGTTCCAGTAGGAATGCAAGCCTCCATTCTCCTGTAAGTACGGGGTCCTTGGGTAAGACTTCCTAGAAGGAAGGCGAAGCAGATTGTGTTTCTAAGTGCTGCTCCAATGAGGGCAATGAGGCAGACTTCCATGGCATGTAGGACGTGAGAGAACAAAAACCCTGGAACTGTTGGAGAGTGAGGACATCTAGCTTTCCAAAGGAAGGGTGCAGTGTGTTGTTCTAATGTCTGAATACATAGAGTGACTGGGAGAGGCTACTGGCTCTGGATGTTTCTTAGAAGGGCAGAGGAGCCTGCTGGTACTCACTCTATTTGTAGGCAAAAGGGTGCCTACACGAGGGTGCTAAGTGTTGGATAAGTGAAATAACGTTAAAGTAAAGCAGAACTGCGAATACGACCTAATGGAAACTGCTACACGCTTTTGCTTCAGCAGGGCTCTTCAGTCCTTAGCTTGGGGCATGTTCTCACGTCAAGCTTCCCTGTAGCTCTAGAGCATGACAGAATGAGCCCCCACCCATGCTATGGAAGCACCGTGTTTCCTTAGAGAAAACTTTTCTTTCCAGAGGGCTGCCTACAGTGACTAGAAGCCAGTCGAAAACAGTGTTATTTAGGTATCTTCAGGGCAGCATGGATAGATCTTTTAAACTGGGAAAGCAAGGCTTGTGCCATCAGGTCTTCTTTTCCGGTGAACCTGCAGCCGACACCCTTCTGACTTCTAACAAGTGAAAAGAGACCCTAGCTACACCCTGGTCCCTTGCCTGAATCAACTTTCCTTCACAGGTTGTTTTGCATTTAGCGTACTCCCTCTTCCTTGGAACGCTCAGAGTATGCTATCGGGGTAATCTTATTCTAAACTCCTGCAGTGTAAGAGGAAAAACTGTGCTTTGGTTTCAGTAGGAATGCAAGCCTCCTTTCTCCTGTAGGTATGGGGTCCTAAGGTAAGAGTTCCTAGAAGGAAGGCGAAGCAGATTGTGTTTCTAAGTGCTGCTCCAATGAGTGCAATGAGGCAGACTTCCGTGGCATGTAGGACGTGAGAGAACAGAATCCCTGGAGCTGTTGGAGAGCTGAGAACATCTAGCTTTCCAAAGGAAGGGTGCAGTGTGTTGCCCTAATCTCTGAATACTTAGACTGACTGGGAAAGGCTTCTGGCTCTGGATGTTTCCTAGAAGGGCAGAGGAGCCTGCTGGTACTCACTGTATTTGTAAGCAAAAGGGTGCCTAGACGAGGGTGCTAAGTGTTTGGAAAATTGAAGAAACGTTAAAGTAAAGCAGAACTGCGAATACGACCTAATGGAAACTGCTACACGCTGTCGCTTCAGCAGGGGTTTTCAGGCCTTAGCTTGAGGCAAGTTCTCACGTCAAGTTTCCCTGTAGCTCTAGAGCATGACAGGATAAGCTCCCACCCATGCTATGGAAGCACCGTGTTTCTTTAGAGAAAACTCTTTTTCTTTCCAGAGGGTGCCTACAGTGAGTAGAGGCCAGTCGAAAACAGTGTTATTTAGGTATCTTCAGGACAGCATGGATAGGGCTTTTAAAATGGGAAAGCAAGGCTTGTGCCTTCGGGTCTTTTTTTCCGTTGAACAAGAGGCCAAAACCCTTCTGATTTCTAAGAAGTCAAAAGAGACTATAGCTACATCCTGGTCCCTTGCTGAATCGTTTTCTTCACAGGGTGTTCTGCATGTAGTGAATTCCCTCTTCCTTGGAATGCTCTATGTGGGCTATCGGTCCTAAGACAATTCTAAAATCCTGCAGGGTAAAAGTAAAAACTGTGCTTTTGTTCCAGTGGGAATGCAAGCCTCCTTTCTCCTGTAGGTATGGGGTCCTTGGCTAAGACTTCCTAGAAGGAAGGCGAAGCCGATTGTGTTTCAAAGTGCTGCTCCAATGAGGGCAATGAGGCAGACTTCCATGGCATGTAGGACGTGAGAGAACAGAATCCCTGGAGCTGTTGGAGAGCTGAGGACATCTAGCTTTCTCAAGGAAGGGTGCAGTGTGTTTCCCTAATCTCTGAATATATAGAGTGACTGGGAAAGGCTTCTTGGTTTGGATGTTTCTTAGAAGGGCAGAGGAGCCTGCTGGTGCTCACTGTATTTGTAGGCAAAAGGATGCCTACACGAGGGTGCTAAGTGTCTGGATAAGTGAAGAAACGTTAAAGTAAAGCAGAACTGCGAATACGACCTAATGGAAGCTGCTACACGCTTTCGCTTCAACAGGGCTTTTCAGGCCTTAGCTTGAGGCAAGTTCTCAGGTAAAGTTTCCCTGTAGCTCTAGAGCATAACAGGATGAGGTCCCACCTATGCTATGGAAGCACCTTGTTTCCTTAGAGACAACTCCTTTTCTTTCCAGAGGGCTGCCTACAGTGACAAGAGGCCAGTCGAAAACAGTGTTATTTAGGTATCTTCAGGGCAGCATGGATAGGGCTTTTAAAATGGGAAAGCAAGGCTTGTGCCTTCGGGTCTTTTTTTCCGTTGAACAAGAGGCCAAAATCCTTCTGATTTCTAACAAGTCAAAAGAGACTATAGCTACATCCTGGTCCCTTGCTGAATCAACTTTTCTTCACAGGGTGTTCTGCATTTAGCGTATTCCCTCATCCTTGGAATGCTCTATGTGTGCTATCGATCCTAAGCCTATAGTAAAATCCTGCAGTGTAAAACTAAAAACTGTGCTTTGGTTCCAGTAGGAATGCAAGCTTCCTTTCTCCTGTAGGTATGGGGTCCTTGGGTAAGACTTCCTAGAAGGAAGGCGAAGCAGATTGTGTTTCTATGTCCGGCTCCATAAAGGGCAGTGAGGCAGACGTCCAAGGCATGTAGGACGTGAGAGAACAGAATCCCTGGAGCTGTTGGAGTGCTGAGGACATCTAGCTTTCCAAAGGAAGGGTGCAGTGTGTTACCCTAATCTCTGAATACATACAGTGCCTTGGAAAGGCTCCTGGGGCTGGATGTTTCTTAGAAGGGCAGAGGAGCCTGCTGGTACTCACTGTATTTGTAGGCAAAGGGTGCCTACTTGAGGGTGCTAAGTGATTGGGTAAGTGAAGAAACGTTAAAGTAAAGCAGAACTGCGAATACGACCTAATGGAAACTGCTACACGCTTTCGCTTCAGCAGGAATCTTCAGGCCTTAGGTTGGGGCAAGTTCTCACGTCAAGTTTCCCTGTAGCTCTAGAGCATGACAGGATGAGCTCCCACCCATGCTATGGAAGCACCGTGTTTCCTTAGAGAAAAGTTTTCTTTCCAGAGGGCTGCCTACAGTGACTAGAGGCCAGTCGAAAAGAGTGTGATTTAGGTATCTTCAGGGCAGCATGGATACAGCTTTTAAAATGGGAAAGCAAGGCTTGTGCCATCAGGTCTTCTTTTCCGGTGAACCTGCAGCCGAAACCCTTCTGATTTCTAAGAAGTCAAAAAAGACCCTAGCTACACCCTGGTCCCTTGCCTGAATCAACTTTTCTTCACAGGGTGTTCTGCATTTAGCGTATTCTCTCTTCCTTGGAACGATCTATGTGTACTATCGGGCTAATCCTATTCTACAGTCCTCCAGTGTAACAGGAAAAACTGTGCTTTTGTTCCAGTAGGAATGCAAGCCTCCTTTTTCCTGTAAGTACGGGGTCCTTGGGTAAGACTTCCTAGAAGGAAGGCGAAGCAGATTGTGTTTCTAAGTGCTGCTCCAATGAGGGCAATGAGGCAGACTTCCGTGGCATGTAGGACGTGAGAGAACAGAATCCCTGGAGCTGCTGGAGAGCTGAGGACATCTAGCTTTCTCAAGGAAGGGTGCAGTGTGTTTCCCTAATCTCTGAATATATAGAGTGACTGGGAGAGGCTACTGGCTCTGGATGTTTCTTAGCAGGGCAGAGGAGCCTGCTGGTACTCACTGTATTTGTAGGCAAAAGGATGCCTACACGAGGGTGCTAAGTGTCTGGATAAGTGAAGAAACGTTAAAGTAAAGCAGAACTGCGAATACGACCTAATGGAAACTGCTACACGCTTTCGCTTCAGCAGGAAACTTCAGGCCTTAGCTTGAGGCAAGTTCTCACGTCAAGTTTCCCTGTAGCTCTAGAGCATGACAGGATGAGCTCCCACCCATGCTATGGAAGCACCGTGTTTCCTTAGAGAAAACTTTTCTTTCCAGAGGGCTTCCTAGAGTGACTAGAGGCCAGTCGAAAAGAGTGTGATTTAGGTATCTTCAGGGCAGCATGGATACAGCTTTTAAAATGGGAAAGCAAGGCTTGTGCCATCAGGTCTTCTTTTCCGGTGAACCTGCCAGCCGAAACCCTTCTGATTTCTAAGAAGTCAAAAAAGACCCTAGCTACACCCTGGTCCCTTGCCTGAATCAACATTTCTTTACAGGGTGTTCTGCATTTAGTGTATTCCCTCTTCCTTGGAACGCTCTATGTGTGCTATCGGGCTAATCCTATTCTACAGTCCTCCAGTGTAACAGGAAAAACTGTGCTTTCGTTCCAGTAGGAATGCAAGCCTCCATTCTCCTGTAAGTACGGGGTCCTTGGGTAAGACTTCCTAGAAGGAAGGCGAAGCAGATTGTGTTTCTAAGTGCTGCTCCAATGAGGGCAATGAGGCAGACTTCCATGGCATGTAGGACGTGAGAGAACAAAAACCCTGGAACTGTTGGAGAGTGAGGACATCTAGCTTTCCAAAGGAAGGGTGCAGTGTGTTGTTCTAATGTCTGAATACATAGAGTGACTGGGAGAGGCTACTGGCTCTGGATGTTTCTTAGAAGGGCAGAGGAGCCTGCTGGTACTCACTCTATTTGTAGGCAAAAGGGTGCCTACACGAGGGTGCTAAGTGTTGGATAAGTGAAATAACGTTAAAGTAAAGCAGAACTGCGAATACGACCTAATGGAAACTGCTACACGCTTTTGCTTCAGCAGGGCTCTTCAGTCCTTAGCTTGGGGCATGTTCTCACGTCAAGCTTCCCTGTAGCTCTAGAGCATGACAGAATGAGCCCCCACCCATGCTATGGAAGCACCGTGTTTCCTTAGAGAAAACTTTTCTTTCCAGAGGGCTGCCTACAGTGACTAGAAGCCAGTCGAAAACAGTGTTATTTAGGTATCTTCAGGGCAGCATGGATAGATCTTTTAAACTGGGAAAGCAAGGCTTGTGCCATCAGGTCTTCTTTTCCGGTGAACCTGCAGCCGACACCCTTCTGACTTCTAACAAGTGAAAAGAGACCCTAGCTACACCCTGGTCCCTTGCCTGAATCAACTTTCCTTCACAGGTTGTTTTGCATTTAGCGTACTCCCTCTTCCTTGGAACGCTCAGAGTATGCTATCGGGGTAATCTTATTCTAAACTCCTGCAGTGTAAGAGGAAAAACTGTGCTTTGGTTTCAGTAGGAATGCAAGCCTCCTTTCTCCTGTAGGTATGGGGTCCTAAGGTAAGAGTTCCTAGAAGGAAGGCGAAGCAGATTGTGTTTCTAAGTGCTGCTCCAATGAGTGCAATGAGGCAGACTTCCGTGGCATGTAGGACGTGAGAGAACAGAATCCCTGGAGCTGTTGGAGAGCTGAGAACATCTAGCTTTCCAAAGGAAGGGTGCAGTGTGTTGCCCTAATCTCTGAATACTTAGACTGACTGGGAAAGGCTTCTGGCTCTGGATGTTTCCTAGAAGGGCAGAGGAGCCTGCTGGTACTCACTGTATTTGTAAGCAAAAGGGTGCCTAGACGAGGGTGCTAAGTGTTTGGAAAATTGAAGAAACGTTAAAGTAAAGCAGAACTGCGAATACGACCTAATGGAAACTGCTACACGCTGTCGCTTCAGCAGGGGTTTTCAGGCCTTAGCTTGAGGCAAGTTCTCACGTCAAGTTTCCCTGTAGCTCTAGAGCATGACAGGATAAGCTCCCACCCATGCTATGGAAGCACCGTGTTTCTTTAGAGAAAACTCCTTTTCTTTCCAGAGGGTGCCTACAGTGAGTAGAGGCCAGTCGAAAACAGTGTTATTTAGGTATCTTCAGGACAGCATGGATAGGGCTTTTAAAATGGGAAAGCAAGGCTTGTGCCTTCGGGTCTTTTTTTCCGTTGAACAAGAGGCCAAAATTCTTCTGATTTCTAAGAAGTCAAAAGAGACTATAGCTACATCCTGGTCCCTTGCTGAATCGTTTTCTTCACAGGGTGTTCTGCATGTAGTGAATTCCCTCTTCCTTGGAATGCTCTATGTGGGCTATCGGTCCTAAGACAATTCTAAAATCCTGCAGGGTAAAAGTAAAAACTGTGCTTTTGTTCCAGTGGGAATGCAAGCCTCCTTTCTCCTGTAGGTATGGGGTCCTTGGCTAAGACTTCCTAGAAGGAAGGCGAAGCCGATTGTGTTTCAAAGTGCTGCTCCAATGAGGGCAATGAGGCAGACTTCCATGGCATGTAGGACGTGAGAGAACAGAATCCCTGGAGCTGTTGGAGAGCTGAGGACATCTAGCTTTCTCAAGGAAGGGTGCAGTGTGTTTCCCTAATCTCTGAATATATAGAGTGACTGGGAAAGGCTTCTTGGTTTGGATGTTTCTTAGAAGGGCAGAGGAGCCTGCTGGTGCTCACTGTATTTGTAGGCAAAAGGATGCCTACACGAGGGTGCTAAGTGTCTGGATAAGTGAAGAAACGTTAAAGTAAAGCAGAACTGCGAATACGACCTAATGGAAGCTGCTACACGCTTTCGCTTCAACAGGGCTTTTCAGGCCTTAGCTTGAGGCAAGTTCTCAGGTAAAGTTTCCCTGTAGCTCTAGAGCATAACAGGATGAGGTCCCACCTATGCTATGGAAGCACCTTGTTTCCTTAGAGACAACTCCTTTTCTTTCCAGAGGGCTGCCTACAGTGACAAGAGGCCAGTCGAAAACAGTGTTATTTAGGTATCTTCAGGGCAGCATGGATAGGGCTTTTAAAATGGGAAAGCAAGGCTTGTGCCTTCGGGTCTTTTTTTCCGTTGAACAAGAGGCCAAAATCCTTCTGATTTCTAACAAGTCAAAAGAGACTATAGCTACATCCTGGTCCCTTGCTGAATCAACTTTTCTTCACAGGGTGTTCTGCATTTAGCGTATTCCCTCATCCTTGGAATGCTCTATGTGTGCTATCGATCCTAAGCCTATAGTAAAATCCTGCAGTGTAAAACTAAAAACTGTGCTTTGGTTCCAGTAGGAATGCAAGCTTCCTTTCTCCTGTAGGTATGGGGTCCTTGGGTAAGACTTCCTAGAAGGAAGGCGAAGCAGATTGTGTTTCTATGTCCGGCTCCATAAAGGGCAGTGAGGCAGACGTCCAAGGCATGTAGGACGTGAGAGAACAGAATCCCTGGAGCTGTTGGAGTGCTGAGGACATCTAGCTTTCCAAAGGAAGGGTGCAGTGTGTTACCCTAATCTCTGAATACATACAGTGCCTTGGAAAGGCTCCTGGGGCTGGATGTTTCTTAGAAGGGCAGAGGAGCCTGCTGGTACTCACTGTATTTGTAGGCAAAGGGTGCCTACTTGAGGGTGCTAAGTGATTGGGTAAGTGAAGAAACGTTAAAGTAAAGCAGAACTGCGAATACGACCTAATGGAAACTGCTACACGCTTTCGCTTCAGCAGGAATCTTCAGGCCTTAGGTTGGGGCAAGTTCTCACGTCAAGTTTCCCTGTAGCTCTAGAGCATGACAGGATGAGCTCCCACCCATGCTATGGAAGCACCGTGTTTCCTTAGAGAAAACTTTTCTTTCCAGAGGGCTGCCTACAGTGACTAGAGGCCAGTCGAAAAGAGTGTGATTTAGGTATCTTCAGGGCAGCATGGATACAGCTTTTAAAATGGGAAAGCAAGGCTTGTGCCATCAGGTCTTCTTTTCCGGTGAACCTGCAGCCGAAACCCTTCTGATTTCTAAGAAGTCAAAAAAGACCCTAGCTACACCCTGGTCCCTTGCCTGAATCAACTTTTCTTCACAGGGTGTTCTGCATTTAGCGTATTCTCTCTTCCTTGGAACGATCTATGTGTACTATCGGGCTAATCCTATTCTACAGTCCTCCAGTGTAACAGGAAAAACTGTGCTTTTGTTCCAGTAGGAATGCAAGCCTCCTTTTTCCTGTAAGTACGGGGTCCTTGGGTAAGACTTCCTAGAAGGAAGGCGAAGCAGATTGTGTTTCTAAGTGCTGCTCCAATGAGGGCAATGAGGCAGACTTCCGTGGCATGTAGGACGTGAGAGAACAGAATCCCTGGAGCTGCTGGAGAGCTGAGGACATCTAGCTTTCTCAAGGAAGGGTGCAGTGTGTTTCCCTAATCTCTGAATATATAGAGTGACTGGGAGAGGCTACTGGCTCTGGATGTTTCTTAGCAGGGCAGAGGAGCCTGCTGGTACTCACTGTATTTGTAGGCAAAAGGATGCCTACACGAGGGTGCTAAGTGTCTGGATAAGTGAAGAAACGTTAAAGTAAAGCAGAACTGCGAATACGACCTAATGGAAACTGCTACACGCTTTCGCTTCAGCAGGAAACTTCAGGCCTTAGCTTGAGGCAAGTTCTCACGTCAAGTTTCCCTGTAGCTCTAGAGCATGACAGGATGAGCTCCCACCCATGCTATGGAAGCACCGTGTTTCCTTAGAGAAAACTTTTCTTTCCAGAGGGCTTCCTAGAGTGACTAGAGGCCAGTCGAAAAGAGTGTGATTTAGGTATCTTCAGGGCAGCATGGATACAGCTTTTAAAATGGGAAAGCAAGGCTTGTGCCATCAGGTCTTCTTTTCCGGTGAACCTGCCAGCCGAAACCCTTCTGATTTCTAAGAAGTCAAAAAAGACCCTAGCTACACCCTGGTCCCTTGCCTGAATCAACATTTCTTTACAGGGTGTTCTGCATTTAGTGTATTCCCTCTTCCTTGGAACGCTCTATGTGTGCTATCGGGCTAATCCTATTCTACAGTCCTCCAGTGTAACAGGAAAAACTGTGCTTTCGTTCCAGTAGGAATGCAAGCCTCCATTCTCCTGTAAGTACGGGGTCCTTGGGTAAGACTTCCTAGAAGGAAGGCGAAGCAGATTGTGTTTCTAAGTGCTGCTCCAATGAGGGCAATGAGGCAGACTTCCATGGCATGTAGGACGTGAGAGAACAAAAACCCTGGAACTGTTGGAGAGTGAGGACATCTAGCTTTCCAAAGGAAGGGTGCAGTGTGTTGCTCTAATGTCTGAATACATAGAGTGACTGGGAGAGGCTACTGGCTCTGGATGTTTCTTAGAAGGGCAGAGGAGCCTGCTGGTACTCACTCTATTTGTAGGCAAAAGGGTGCCTACACGAGGGTGCTAAGTGTTGGATAAGTGAAATAACGTTAAAGTAAAGCAGAACTGCGAATACGACCTAATGGAAACTGCTACACGCTTTTGCTTCAGCAGGGCTCTTCAGTCCTTAGCTTGGGGCATGTTCTCACGTCAAGCTTCCCTGTAGCTCTAGAGCATGACAGAATGAGCCCCCACCCATGCTATGGAAGCACCGTGTTTCCTTAGAGAAAACTTTTCTTTCCAGAGGGCTGCCTACAGTGACTAGAAGCCAGTCGAAAACAGTGTTATTTAGGTATCTTCAGGGCAGCATGGATAGATCTTTTAAACTGGGAAAGCAAGGCTTGTGCCATCAGGTCTTCTTTTCCGGTGAACCTGCAGCCGACACCCTTCTGACTTCTAACAAGTGAAAAGAGACCCTAGCTACACCCTGGTCCCTTGCCTGAATCAACTTTCCTTCACAGGTTGTTTTGCATTTAGCGTACTCCCTCTTCCTTGGAACGCTCAGAGTATGCTATCGGGGTAATCTTATTCTAAACTCCTGCAGTGTAAGAGGAAAAACTGTGCTTTGGTTTCAGTAGGAATGCAAGCCTCCTTTCTCCTGTAGGTATGGGGTCCTAAGGTAAGAGTTCCTAGAAGGAAGGCGAAGCAGATTGTGTTTCTAAGTGCTGCTCCAATGAGTGCAATGAGGCAGACTTCCGTGGCATGTAGGACGTGAGAGAACAGAATCCCTGGAGCTGTTGGAGAGCTGAGAACATCTAGCTTTCCAAAGGAAGGGTGCAGTGTGTTGCCCTAATCTCTGAATACTTAGACTGACTGGGAAAGGCTTCTGGCTCTGGATGTTTCCTAGAAGGGCAGAGGAGCCTGCTGGTACTCACTGTATTTGTAAGCAAAAGGGTGACTAGACGAGGGTGCTAAGTGTCTGGAAAAGTGAAGAAACGTTAAAGTAAAGCAGAACTGCGAATACGACCTAATGGAAACTGCTACACGCTGTCGCTTCAGCAGGGGTTTTCAGGCCTTAGCTTGAGGCAAGTTCTCACGTCAAGTTTCCCTGTAGCTCTAGAGCATGACAGGATAAGCTCCCACCCATGCTATGGAAGCACCGTGTTTCTTTAGAGAAAACTCTTTTTCTTTCCAGAGGGTGCCTACAGTGAGTAGAGGCCAGTCGAAAACAGTGTTATTTAGGTATCTTCAGGACAGCATGGATAGGGCTTTTAAAATGGGAAAGCAAGGCTTGTGCCTTCAGGTCTTTTTTTCCGTTGAACAAGAGGCCAAAATCCTTCTGATTTCTAAAAAGTCAAAAGAGACTATAGCTACATCCTGGTCCCTTGCTGAATCGTTTTCTTCACAGGGTGTTCTGCATGTAGTGAATTCCCTCTTCCTTGGAATGCTCTATGTGGGCTATCGGTCCTAAGACAATTCTAAAATCCTGCAGGGTGAAAGTAAAAACTGTGCTTTTGTTCCAGTGGGAATGCAAGCCTCCTTTCTCCTGTAGGTATGGGGTCCTTGGCTAAGACTTCCTAGAAGGAAGGCGAAGCCGATTGTGTTTCAAAGTGCTGCTCCAATGAGGGCAATGAGGCAGACTTCCATGGCATGTAGGACGTGAGAGAACAGAATCCCTGGAGCTGTTGGAGAGCTGAGGACATCTAGCTTTCTCAAGGAAGGGTGCAGTGTGTTTCCCTAATCTCTGAATATATAGAGTGACTGGGAAAGGCTTCTTGGTTTGGATGTTTCTTAGAAGGGCAGAGGAGCCTGCTGGTGCTCACTGTATTTGTAGGCAAAAGGATGCCTACACGAGGGTGCTAAGTGTCTGGATAAGTGAAGAAACGTTAAAGTAAAGCAGAACTGCGAATACGACCTAATGGAAGCTGCTACACGCTTTCGCTTCAACAGGGCTTTTCAGGCCTTAGCTTGAGGCAAGTTCTCAGGTAAAGTTTCCCTGTAGCTCTAGAGCATAACAGGATGAGGTCCCACCTATGCTATGGAAGCACCTTGTTTCCTTAGAGACAACTCCTTTTCTTTCCAGAGGGCTGCCTACAGTGACAAGAGGCCAGTCGAAAAGAGTGTTATTTAGGTATCTTCAGGGCAGCATGGATAGGGCTTTTAAAATGGGAAAGCAAGGCTTGTGCCTTCGGGTCTTTTTTTCCGTTGAGCAAGAGGCCAAAATCCTTCTGATTTCTAACAAGTCAAAAGAGACTATAGCTACATCCTGGTCCCTTGCTGAATCAACTTTTCTTCACAGGGTGTTCTGCATTTAGCGTATTCCCTCATCCTTGGAATGCTCTATGTGTGCTATCGATCCTAAGCCTATAGTAAAATCCTGCAGTGTAAAACTAAAAACTGTGCTTTGGTTCCAGTAGGAATGCAAGCTTCCTTTCTCCTGTAGGTATGGGGTCCTTGGGTAAGACTTCCTAGAAGGAAGGCGAAGCAGATTGTGTTTCTATGTCCGGCTCCATAAAGGGCAGTGAGGCAGACGTCCAAGGCATGTAGGACGTGAGAGAACAGAATCCCTGGAGCTGTTGGAGTGCTGAGGACATCTAGCTTTCCAAAGGAAGGGTGCAGTGTGTTACCCTAATCTCTGAATACATACAGTGCCTTGGAAAGGCTCCTGGGGCTGGATGTTTCTTAGAAGGGCAGAGGAGCCTGCTGGTACTCACTGTATTTGTAGGCAAAGGGTGCCTACTTGAGGGTGCTAAGTGATTGGGTAAGTGAAGAAACGTTAAAGTAAAGCAGAACTGCGAATACGACCTAATGGAAACTGCTACACGCTTTCGCTTCAGCAGGAATCTTCAGGCCTTAGGTTGGGGCAAGTTCTCACGTCAAGTTTCCCTGTAGCTCTAGAGCATGACAGGATGAGCTCCCACCCATGCTATGGAAGCACCGTGTTTCCTTAGAGAAAACTTTTCTTTCCAGAGGGCTGCCTACAGTGACTAGAGGCCAGTCGAAAACAGTGTTATTTAGGTATCTTCAGGGCAGCATGGATACAGCTTTTAAAATGGGAAAGCAAGGCTTGTGCCATCAGGTCTTCTTTTCCGGTGAACCTGCAGCCGAAACCCTTCTGATTTCTAAGAAGTCAAAAAAGACCCTAGCTACACCCTGGTCCCTTGCCTGCATCAACTTTTCTTCACAGGGTGTTCTGCATTTAGCGTATTCTCTCTTCCTTGGAACGATCTATGTGTACTATCGGGCTAATCCTATTCTACAGTCCTCCAGTGTAACAGGAAAAACTGTGCTTTCGTTCCAGTAGGAATGCAAGCCTCCTTTTTCCTGTAAGTACGGGGTCCTTGGGTAAGACTTCCTAGAAGGAAGGCGAAGCAGATTGTGTTTCTAAGTGCTGCTCCAATGAGGGCAATGAGGCAGACTTCCGTGGCATGTAGGACGTGAGAGAACAGAATCCCTGGAGCTGCTGGAGAGCTGAGGACATCTAGCTTTCTCAAGGAAGGGTGCAGTGTGTTTCCCTAATCTCTGAATATATAGAGTGACTGGGAGAGGCTACTGGCTCTGGATGTTTCTTAGCAGGGCAGAGGAGCCTGCTGGTACTCACTGTATTTGTAGGCAAAAGGATGCCTACACGAGGGTGCTAAGTGTCTGGATAAGTGAAGAAACGTTAAAGTAAAGCAGAACTGCGAATACGACCTAATGGAAACTGCTACACGCTTTCGCTTCAGCAGGAAACTTCAGGCCTTAGCTTGAGGCAAGTTCTCACGTCAAGTTTCCCTGTAGCTCTAGAGCATGACAGGATGAGCTCCCACCCATGCTATGGAAGCACCGTGTTTCCTTAGAGAAAACTTTTCTTTCCAGAGGGCTTCCTAGAGTGACTAGAGGCCAGTCGAAAAGAGTGTGATTTAGGTATCTTCAGGGCAGCATGGATACAGCTTTTAAAATGGGAAAGCAAGGCTTGTGCCATCAGGTCTTCTTTTCCGGTGAACCTGCCAGCCGAAACCCTTCTGATTTCTAAGAAGTCAAAAAAGACCCTAGCTACACCCTGGTCCCTTGCCTGAATCAACATTTCTTTACAGGGTGTTCTGCATTTAGTGTATTCCCTCTTCCTTGGAACGCTCTATGTGTGCTATCGGGCTAATCCTATTCTACAGTCCTCCAGTGTAACAGGAAAAACTGTGCTTTCGTTCCAGTAGGAATGCAAGCCTCCATTCTCCTGTAAGTACGGGGTCCTTGGGTAAGACTTCCTAGAAGGAAGGCGAAGCAGATTGTGTTTCTAAGTGCTGCTCCAATGAGGGCAATGAGGCAGACTTCCATGGCATGTAGGACGTGAGAGAACAAAAACCCTGGAACTGTTGGAGAGTGAGGACATCTAGCTTTCCAAAGGAAGGGTGCAGTGTGTTGTTCTAATGTCTGAATACATAGAGTGACTGGGAGAGGCTACTGGCTCTGGATGTTTCTTAGAAGGGCAGAGGAGCCTGCTGGTACTCACTCTATTTGTAGGCAAAAGGGTGCCTACACGAGGGTGCTAAGTGTTGGATAAGTGAAATAACGTTAAAGTAAAGCAGAACTGCGAATACGACCTAATGGAAACTGCTACACGCTTTTGCTTCAGCAGGGCTCTTCAGTCCTTAGCTTGGGGCATGTTCTCACGTCAAGCTTCCCTGTAGCTCTAGAGCATGACAGAATGAGCCCCCACCCATGCTATGGAAGCACCGTGTTTCCTTAGAGAAAACTTTTCTTTCCAGAGGGCTGCCTACAGTGACTAGAAGCCAGTCGAAAACAGTGTTATTTAGGTATCTTCAGGGCAGCATGGATAGATCTTTTAAACTGGGAAAGCAAGGCTTGTGCCATCAGGTCTTCTTTTCCGGTGAACCTGCAGCCGACACCCTTCTGACTTCTAACAAGTGAAAAGAGACCCTAGCTACACCCTGGTCCCTTGCCTGAATCAACTTTCCTTCACAGGTTGTTTTGCATTTAGCGTACTCCCTCTTCCTTGGAACGCTCAGAGTATGCTATCGGGGTAATCTTATTCTAAACTCCTGCAGTGTAAGAGGAAAAACTGTGCTTTGGTTTCAGTAGGAATGCAAGCCTCCTTTCTCCTGTAGGTATGGGGTCCTAAGGTAAGAGTTCCTAGAAGGAAGGCGAAGCAGATTGTGTTTCTAAGTGCTGCTCCAATGAGTGCAATGAGGCAGACTTCCGTGGCATGTAGGACGTGAGAGAACAGAATCCCTGGAGCTGTTGGAGAGCTGAGAACATCTAGCTTTCCAAAGGAAGGGTGCAGTGTGTTGCCCTAATCTCTGAATACTTAGACTGACTGGGAAAGGCTTCTGGCTCTGGATGTTTCCTAGAAGGGCAGAGGAGCCTGCTGGTACTCACTGTATTTGTAAGCAAAAGGGTGCCTAGACGAGGGTGCTAAGTGTTTGGAAAATTGAAGAAACGTTAAAGTAAAGCAGAACTGCGAATACGACCTAATGGAAACTGCTACACGCTGTCGCTTCAGCAGGGGTTTTCAGGCCTTAGCTTGAGGCAAGTTCTCACGTCAAGTTTCCCTGTAGCTCTAGAGCATGACAGGATAAGCTCCCACCCATGCTATGGAAGCACCGTGTTTCTTTAGAGAAAACTCTTTTTCTTTCCAGAGGGTGCCTACAGTGAGTAGAGGCCAGTCGAAAACAGTGTTATTTAGGTATCTTCAGGACAGCATGGATAGGGCTTTTAAAATGGGAAAGCAAGGCTTGTGCCTTCGGGTCTTTTTTTCCGTTGAACAAGAGGCCAAAATTCTTCTGATTTCTAAGAAGTCAAAAGAGACTATAGCTACATCCTGGTCCCTTGCTGAATCGTTTTCTTCACAGGGTGTTCTGCATGTAGTGAATTCCCTCTTCCTTGGAATGCTCTATGTGGGCTATCGGTCCTAAGACAATTCTAAAATCCTGCAGGGTAAAAGTAAAAACTGTGCTTTTGTTCCAGTGGGAATGCAAGCCTCCTTTCTCCTGTAGGTATGGGGTCCTTGGCTAAGACTTCCTAGAAGGAAGGCGAAGCCGATTGTGTTTCAAAGTGCTGCTCCAATGAGGGCAATGAGGCAGACTTCCATGGCATGTAGGACGTGAGAGAACAGAATCCCTGGAGCTGTTGGAGAGCTGAGGACATCTAGCTTTCTCAAGGAAGGGTGCAGTGTGTTTCCCTAATCTCTGAATATATAGAGTGACTGGGAAAGGCTTCTTGGTTTGGATGTTTCTTAGAAGGGCAGAGGAGCCTGCTGGTGCTCACTGTATTTGTAGGCAAAAGGATGCCTACACGAGGGTGCTAAGTGTCTGGATAAGTGAAGAAACGTTAAAGTAAAGCAGAACTGCGAATACGACCTAATGGAAGCTGCTACACGCTTTCGCTTCAACAGGGCTTTTCAGGCCTTAGCTTGAGGCAAGTTCTCAGGTAAAGTTTCCCTGTAGCTCTAGAGCATAACAGGATGAGGTCCCACCTATGCTATGGAAGCACCTTGTTTCCTTAGAGACAACTCCTTTTCTTTCCAGAGGGCTGCCTACAGTGACAAGAGGCCAGTCGAAAACAGTGTTATTTAGGTATCTTCAGGGCAGCATGGATAGGGCTTTTAAAATGGGAAAGCAAGGCTTGTGCCTTCGGGTCTTTTTTTCCGTTGAACAAGAGGCCAAAATCCTTCTGATTTCTAACAAGTCAAAAGAGACTATAGCTACATCCTGGTCCCTTGCTGAATCAAGTTTTCTTCACAGGGTGTTCTGCATTTAGCGTATTCCCTCATCCTTGGAATGCTCTATGTGTGCTATCGATCCTAAGCCTATAGTAAAATCCTGCAGTGTAAAACTAAAAACTGTGCTTTGGTTCCAGTAGGAATGCAAGCTTCCTTTCTCCTGTAGGTATGGGGTCCTTGGGTAAGACTTCCTAGAAGGAAGGCGAAGCAGATTGTGTTTCTATGTCCGGCTCCATAAAGGGCAGTGAGGCAGACGTCCAAGGCATGTAGGACGTGAGAGAACAGAATCCCTGGAGCTGTTGGAGTGCTGAGGACATCTAGCTTTCCAAAGGAAGGGTGCAGTGTGTTACCCTAATCTCTGAATACATACAGTGCCTTGGAAAGGCTCCTGGGGCTGGATGTTTCTTAGAAGGGCAGAGGAGCCTGCTGGTACTCACTGTATTTGTAGGCAAAGGGTGCCTACTTGAGGGTGCTAAGTGATTGGGTAAGTGAAGAAACGTTAAAGTAAAGCAGAACTGCGAATACGACCTAATGGAAACTGCTACACGCTTTCGCTTCAGCAGGAATCTTCAGGCCTTAGGTTGGGGCAAGTTCTCACGTCAAGTTTCCCTGTAGCTCTAGAGCATGACAGGATGAGCTCCCACCCATGCTATGGAAGCACCGTGTTTCCTTAGAGAAAACTTTTCTTTCCAGAGGGCTGCCTACAGTGACTAGAGGCCAGTCGAAAAGAGTGTGATTTAGGTATCTTCAGGGCAGCATGGATACAGCTTTTAAAATGGGAAAGCAAGGCTTGTGCCATCAGGTCTTCTTTTCCGGTGAACCTGCAGCCGAAACCCTTCTGATTTCTAAGAAGTCAAAAAAGACCCTAGCTACACCCTGGTCCCTTGCCTGAATCAACTTTTCTTCACAGGGTGTTCTGCATTTAGCGTATTCTCTCTTCCTTGGAACGATCTATGTGTACTATCGGGCTAATCCTATTCTACAGTCCTCCAGTGTAACAGGAAAAACTGTGCTTTTGTTCCAGTAGGAATGCAAGCCTCCTTTTTCCTGTAAGTACGGGGTCCTTGGGTAAGACTTCCTAGAAGGAAGGCGAAGCAGATTGTGTTTCTAAGTGCTGCTCCAATGAGGGCAATGAGGCAGACTTCCGTGGCATGTAGGACGTGAGAGAACAGAATCCCTGGAGCTGCTGGAGAGCTGAGGACATCTAGCTTTCTCAAGGAAGGGTGCAGTGTGTTTCCCTAATCTCTGAATATATAGAGTGACTGGGAGAGGCTACTGGCTCTGGATGTTTCTTAGCAGGGCAGAGGAGCCTGCTGGTACTCACTGTATTTGTAGGCAAAAGGATGCCTACACGAGGGTGCTAAGTGTCTGGATAAGTGAAGAAACGTTAAAGTAAAGCAGAACTGCGAATACGACCTAATGGAAACTGCTACACGCTTTCGCTTCAGCAGGAAACTTCAGGCCTTAGCTTGAGGCAAGTTCTCACGTCAAGTTTCCCTGTAGCTCTAGAGCATGACAGGATGAGCTCCCACCCATGCTATGGAAGCACCGTGTTTCCTTAGAGAAAACTTTTCTTTCCAGAGGGCTTCCTAGAGTGACTAGAGGCCAGTCGAAAAGAGTGTGATTTAGGTATCTTCAGGGCAGCATGGATACAGCTTTTAAAATGGGAAAGCAAGGCTTGTGCCATCAGGTCTTCTTTTCCGGTGAACCTGCCAGCCGAAACCCTTCTGATTTCTAAGAAGTCAAAAAAGACCCTAGCTACACCCTGGTCCCTTGCCTGAATCAACATTTCTTTACAGGGTGTTCTGCATTTAGTGTATTCCCTCTTCCTTGGAACGCTCTATGTGTGCTATCGGGCTAATCCTATTCTACAGTCCTCCAGTGTAACAGGAAAAACTGTGCTTTCGTTCCAGTAGGAATGCAAGCCTCCATTCTCCTGTAAGTACGGGGTCCTTGGGTAAGACTTCCTAGAAGGAAGGCGAAGCAGATTGTGTTTCTAAGTGCTGCTCCAATGAGGGCAATGAGGCAGACTTCCATGGCATGTAGGACGTGAGAGAACAAAAACCCTGGAACTGTTGGAGAGTGAGGACATCTAGCTTTCCAAAGGAAGGGTGCAGTGTGTTGCTCTAATGTCTGAATACATAGAGTGACTGGGAGAGGCTACTGGCTCTGGATGTTTCTTAGAAGGGCAGAGGAGCCTGCTGGTACTCACTCTATTTGTAGGCAAAAGGGTGCCTACACGAGGGTGCTAAGTGTTGGATAAGTGAAATAACGTTAAAGTAAAGCAGAACTGCGAATACGACCTAATGGAAACTGCTACACGCTTTTGCTTCAGCAGGGCTCTTCAGTCCTTAGCTTGGGGCATGTTCTCACGTCAAGCTTCCCTGTAGCTCTAGAGCATGACAGAATGAGCCCCCACCCATGCTATGGAAGCACCGTGTTTCCTTAGAGAAAACTTTTCTTTCCAGAGGGCTGCCTACAGTGACTAGAAGCCAGTCGAAAACAGTGTTATTTAGGTATCTTCAGGGCAGCATGGATAGATCTTTTAAACTGGGAAAGCAAGGCTTGTGCCATCAGGTCTTCTTTTCCGGTGAACCTGCAGCCGACACCCTTCTGACTTCTAACAAGTGAAAAGAGACCCTAGCTACACCCTGGTCCCTTGCCTGAATCAACTTTCCTTCACAGGTTGTTTTGCATTTAGCGTACTCCCTCTTCCTTGGAACGCTCAGAGTATGCTATCGGGGTAATCTTATTCTAAACTCCTGCAGTGTAAGAGGAAAAACTGTGCTTTGGTTTCAGTAGGAATGCAAGCCTCCTTTCTCCTGTAGGTATGGGGTCCTAAGGTAAGAGTTCCTAGAAGGAAGGCGAAGCAGATTGTGTTTCTAAGTGCTGCTCCAATGAGTGCAATGAGGCAGACTTCCGTGGCATGTAGGACGTGAGAGAACAGAATCCCTGGAGCTGTTGGAGAGCTGAGAACATCTAGCTTTCCAAAGGAAGGGTGCAGTGTGTTGCCCTAATCTCTGAATACTTAGACTGACTGGGAAAGGCTTCTGGCTCTGGATGTTTCCTAGAAGGGCAGAGGAGCCTGCTGGTACTCACTGTATTTGTAAGCAAAAGGGAGCCTAGACGAGGGTGCTAAGTGTTTGGAAAATTGAAGAAACGTTAAAGTAAAGCAGAACTGCGAATACGACCTAATGGAAACTGCTACACGCTGTCGCTTCAGCAGGGGTTTTCAGGCCTTAGCTTGAGGCAAGTTCTCACGTCAAGTTTCCCTGTAGCTCTAGAGCATGACAGGATAAGCTCCCACCCATGCTATGGAAGCACCGTGTTTCTTTAGAGAAAACTCTTTTTCTTTCCAGAGGGTGCCTACAGTGAGTAGAGGCCAGTCGAAAACAGTGTTATTTAGGTATCTTCAGGACAGCATGGATAGGGCTTTTAAAATGGGAAAGCAAGGCTTGTGCCTTCAGGTCTTTTTTTCCGTTGAACAAGAGGCCAAAATCCTTCTGATTTCTAAAAAGTCAAAAGAGACTATAGCTACATCCTGGTCCCTTGCTGAATCGTTTTCTTCACAGGGTGTTCTGCATGTAGTGAATTCCCTCTTCCTTGGAATGCTCTATGTGGGCTATCGGTCCTAAGACAATTCTAAAATCCTGCAGGGTGAAAGTAAAAACTGTGCTTTTGTTCCAGTGGGAATGCAAGCCTCCTTTCTCCTGTAGGTATGGGGTCCTTGGCTAAGACTTCCTAGAAGGAAGGCGAAGCCGATTGTGTTTCAAAGTGCTGCTCCAATGAGGGCAATGAGGCAGACTTCCATGGCATGTAGGACGTGAGAGAACAGAATCCCTGGAGCTGTTGGAGAGCTGAGGACATCTAGCTTTCTCAAGGAAGGGTGCAGTGTGTTTCCCTAATCTCTGAATATATAGAGTGACTGGGAAAGGCTTCTTGGTTTGGATGTTTCTTAGAAGGGCAGAGGAGCCTGCTGGTGCTCACTGTATTTGTAGGCAAAAGGATGCCTACACGAGGGTGCTAAGTGTCTGGATAAGTGAAGAAACGTTAAAGTAAAGCAGAACTGCGAATACGACCTAATGGAAGCTGCTACACGCTTTCGCTTCAACAGGGCTTTTCAGGCCTTAGCTTGAGGCAAGTTCTCAGGTAAAGTTTCCCTGTAGCTCTAGAGCATAACAGGATGAGGTCCCACCTATGCTATGGAAGCACCTTGTTTCCTTAGAGACAACTCCTTTTCTTTCCAGAGGGCTGCCTACAGTGACAAGAGGCCAGTCGAAAAGAGTGTTATTTAGGTATCTTCAGGGCAGCATGGATAGGGCTTTTAAAATGGGAAAGCAAGGCTTGTGCCTTCGGGTCTTTTTTTCCGTTGAGCAAGAGGCCAAAATCCTTCTGATTTCTAACAAGTCAAAAGAGACTATAGCTACATCCTGGTCCCTTGCTGAATCAACTTTTCTTCACAGGGTGTTCTGCATTTAGCGTATTCCCTCATCCTTGGAATGCTCTATGTGTGCTATCGATCCTAAGCCTATAGTAAAATCCTGCAGTGTAAAACTAAAAACTGTGCTTTGGTTCCAGTAGGAATGCAAGCTTCCTTTCTCCTGTAGGTATGGGGTCCTTGGGTAAGACTTCCTAGAAGGAAGGCGAAGCAGATTGTGTTTCTATGTCCGGCTCCATAAAGGGCAGTGAGGCAGACGTCCAAGGCATGTAGGACGTGAGAGAACAGAATCCCTGGAGCTGTTGGAGTGCTGAGGACATCTAGCTTTCCAAAGGAAGGGTGCAGTGTGTTACCCTAATCTCTGAATACATACAGTGCCTTGGAAAGGCTCCTGGGGCTGGATGTTTCTTAGAAGGGCAGAGGAGCCTGCTGGTACTCACTGTATTTGTAGGCAAAGGGTGCCTACTTGAGGGTGCTAAGTGATTGGGTAAGTGAAGAAACGTTAAAGTAAAGCAGAACTGCGAATACGACCTAATGGAAACTGCTACACGCTTTCGCTTCAGCAGGAATCTTCAGGCCTTAGGTTGGGGCAAGTTCTCACGTCAAGTTTCCCTGTAGCTCTAGAGCATGACAGGATGAGCTCCCACCCATGCTATGGAAGCACCGTGTTTCCTTAGAGAAAACTTTTCTTTCCAGAGGGCTGCCTACAGTGACTAGAGGCCAGTCGAAAAGAGTGTTATTTAGGTATCTTCAGGGCAGCATGGATACAGCTTTTAAAATGGGAAAGCAAGGCTTGTGCCATCAGGTCTTCTTTTCCGGTGAACCTGCAGCCGAAACCCTTCTGATTTCTAAGAAGTCAAAAAAGACCCTAGCTACACCCTGGTCCCTTGCCTGCATCAACTTTTCTTCACAGGGTGTTCTGCATTTAGCGTATTCTCTCTTCCTTGGAACGATCTATGTGTACTATCGGGCTAATCCTATTCTACAGTCCTCCAGTGTAACAGGAAAAACTGTGCTTTCGTTCCAGTAGGAATGCAAGCCTCCTTTTTCCTGTAAGTACGGGGTCCTTGGGTAAGACTTCCTAGAAGGAAGGCGAAGCAGATTGTGTTTCTAAGTGCTGCTCCAATGAGGGCAATGAGGCAGACTTCCGTGGCATGTAGGACGTGAGAGAACAGAATCCCTGGAGCTGCTGGAGAGCTGAGGACATCTAGCTTTCTCAAGGAAGGGTGCAGTGTGTTTCCCTAATCTCTGAATATATAGAGTGACTGGGAGAGGCTACTGGCTCTGGATGTTTCTTAGCAGGGCAGAGGAGCCTGCTGGTACTCACTGTATTTGTAGGCAAAAGGATGCCTACACGAGGGTGCTAAGTGTCTGGATAAGTGAAGAAACGTTAAAGTAAAGCAGAACTGCGAATACGACCTAATGGAAACTGCTACACGCTTTCGCTTCAGCAGGAAACTTCAGGCCTTAGCTTGAGGCAAGTTCTCACGTCAAGTTTCCCTGTAGCTCTAGAGCATGACAGGATGAGCTCCCACCCATGCTATGGAAGCACCGTGTTTCCTTAGAGAAAACTTTTCTTTCCAGAGGGCTTCCTAGAGTGACTAGAGGCCAGTCGAAAAGAGTGTGATTTAGGTATCTTCAGGGCAGCATGGATACAGCTTTTAAAATGGGAAAGCAAGGCTTGTGCCATCAGGTCTTCTTTTCCGGTGAACCTGCCAGCCGAAACCCTTCTGATTTCTAAGAAGTCAAAAAAGACCCTAGCTACACCCTGGTCCCTTGCCTGAATCAACATTTCTTTACAGGGTGTTCTGCATTTAGTGTATTCCCTCTTCCTTGGAACGCTCTATGTGTGCTCTCGGGCTAATCCTATTCTACAGTCCTCCAGTGTAACAGGAAAAACTGTGCTTTCGTTCCAGTAGGAATGCAAGCCTCCATTCTCCTGTAAGTACGGGGTCCTTGGGTAAGACTTCCTAGAAGGAAGGCGAAGCAGATTGTGTTTCTAAGTGCTGCTCCAATGAGGGCAATGAGGCAGACTTCCATGGCATGTAGGACGTGAGAGAACAAAAACCCTGGAGCTGTTGCAGAGTGAGGACATCTAGCTTTCCAAAGGAAGGGTGCAGTGTGTTGCTCTAATGTCTGAATACATAGAGTGACTGGGAGAGGCTACTGGCTCTGGATGTTTCTTAGAAGGGCAGAGGAGCCTGCTGGTACTCACTCTATTTGTAGGCAAAAGGGTGCCTACACGAGGGTGCTAAGTGTTGGATAAGTGAAATAACGTTAAAGTAAAGCAGAACTGCGAATACGACCTAATGGAAACTGCTACACGCTTTTGCTTCAGCAGGGCTCTTCAGTCCTTAGCTTGGGGCATGTTCTCACGTCAAGCTTCCCTGTAGCTCTAGAGCATGACAGAATGAGCCCCCACCCATGCTATGGAAGCACCGTGTTTCCTTAGAGAAAACTTTTCTTTCCAGAGGGCTGCCTACAGTGACTAGAAGCCAGTCGAAAACAGTGTTATTTAGGTATCTTCAGGGCAGCATGGATAGATCTTTTAAACTGGGAAAGCAAGGCTTGTGCCATCAGGTCTTCTTTTCCGGTGAACCTGCAGCCGACACCCTTCTGACTTCTAACAAGTGAAAAGAGACCCTAGCTACACCCTGGTCCCTTGCCTGAATCAACTTTCCTTCACAGGTTGTTTTGCATTTAGCGTACTCCCTCTTCCTTGGAACGCTCAGAGTATGCTATCGGGGTAATCTTATTCTAAACTCCTGCAGTGTAAGAGGAAAAACTGTGCTTTGGTTTCAGTAGGAATGCAAGCCTCCTTTCTCCTGTAGGTATGGGGTCCTAAGGTAAGAGTTCCTAGAAGGAAGGCGAAGCAGATTGTGTTTCTAAGTGCTGCTCCAATGAGTGCAATGAGGCAGACTTCCGTGGCATGTAGGACGTGAGAGAACAGAATCCCTGGAGCTGTTGGAGAGCTGAGAACATCTAGCTTTCCAAAGGAAGGGTGCAGTGTGTTGCCCTAATCTCTGAATACTTAGACTGACTGGGAAAGGCTTCTGGCTCTGGATGTTTCCTAGAAGGGCAGAGGAGCCTGCTGGTACTCACTGTATTTGTAAGCAAAAGGGTGCCTAGACGAGGGTGCTAAGTGTCTGGAAAAGTGAAGAAACGTTAAAGTAAAGCAGAACTGCGAATACGACCTAATGGAAACTGCTACACGCTGTCGCTTCAGCAGGGGTTTTCAGGCCTTAGCTTGAGGCAAGTTCTCACGTCAAGTTTCCCTGTAGCTCTAGAGCATGACAGGATAAGCTCCCACCCATGCTATGGAAGCACCGTGTTTCTTTAGAGAAAACTCTTTTTCTTTCCAGAGGGTGCCTACAGTGAGTAGAGGCCAGTCGAAAACAGTGTTATTTAGGTATCTTCAGGACAGCATGGATAGGGCTTTTAAAATGGGAAAGCAAGGCTTGTGCCTTCGGGTCTTTTTTTCCGTTGAACAAGAGGCCAAAATCCTTCTGATTTCTAAAAAGTCAAAAGAGACTATAGCTACATCCTGGTCCCTTGCTGAATCGTTTTCTTCACAGGGTGTTCTGCATGTAGTGAATTCCCTCTTCCTTGGAATGCTCTATGTGGGCTATCGGTCCTAAGACAATTCTAAAATCCTGCAGGGTAAAAGTAAAAACTGTGCTTTTGTTCCAGTGGGAATGCAAGCCTCCTTTCTCCTGTAGGTATGGGGTCCTTGGCTAAGACTTCCTAGAAGGAAGGCGAAGCCGATTGTGTTTCAAAGTGCTGCTCCAATGAGGGCAATGAGGCAGACTTCCATGGCATGTAGGACGTGAGAGAACAGAATGCCTGGAGCTGTTGGAGAGCTGAGGACATCTAGCTTTCTCAAGGAAGGGTGCAGTGTGTTTCCCTAATCTCTGAATATATAGAGTGACTGGGAAAGGCTTCTTGGTTTGGATGTTTCTTAGAAGGGCAGAGGAGCCTGCTGGTGCTCACTGTATTTGTAGGCAAAAGGATGCCTACACGAGGGTGCTAAGTGTCTGGATAAGTGAAGAAACGTTAAAGTAAAGCAGAACTGCGAATACGACCTAATGGAAACTGCTACACGCTTTCGCTTCAGCAGGAAACTTCAGGCCTTAGGTTGGGGCAAGTTCTCACGTCAAGTTTCCCTGTAGCTCTAGAGCATGACAGGATGAGCTCCCACCCATGCTATGGAAGCACCGTGTTTCCTTAGAGAAAACTTTTCTTTCCAGAGGGCTGCCTACAGTGACTAGAGGCCAGTCGAAAAGAGTGTTATTTAGGTATCTTCAGGGCAGCATGGATACAGCTTTTAAAATGGGAAAGCAAGGCTTGTGCCATCAGGTCTTCTTTCCGGTGAACCTGCAGCCGAAACCCTTCTGATTTCTAAGAGGTCAAAAAAGACCCTAGCTACACCCTGGTCCCTTGCCTGAATCAACTTTTCTTCACAGGGTGTTCTGCATTTAGCGTATTCTCTCTTCCTTGGAACGATCTATGTGTACTATCGGGCTAATCCTATTCTACAGTCCTCCAGTGTAACAGGAAAAACTGTGCTTTTGTTCCAGTAGGAATGCAAGCCTCCTTTTTCCTGTAAGTACGGGGTCCTTGGGTAAGACTTCCTAGAAGGAAGGCGAAGCAGATTGTGTTTCTAAGTGCTGCTCCAATGAGGGCAATGAGGCAGACTTCCGTGGCATGTAGGACGTGAGAGAACAGAATCCCTGGAGCTGCTGGAGAGCTGAGGACATCTAGCTTTCTCAAGGAAGGGTGCAGTGTGTTTCCCTAATCTCTGAATATATAGAGTGACTGGGAGAGGCTACTGGCTCTGGATGTTTCTTAGCAGGGCAGAGGAGCCTGCTGGTACTCACTGTATTTGTAGGCAAAAGGATGCCTACACGAGGGTGCTAAGTGTCTGGATAAGTGAAGAAACGTTAAAGTAAAGCAGAACTGCGAATACGACCTAATGGAAACTGCTACACGCTTTCGCTTCAGCAGGAAACTTCAGGCCTTAGCTTGAGGCAAGTTCTCACGTCAAGTTTCCCTGTAGCTCTAGAGCATGACAGGATGAGCTCCCACCCATGCTATGGAAGCACCGTGTTTCCTTAGAGAAAACTTTTCTTTCCAGAGGGCTTCCTAGAGTGACTAGAGGCCAGTCGAAAAGAGTGTGATTTAGGTATCTTCAGGGCAGCATGGATACAGCTTTTAAAATGGGAAAGCAAGGCTTGTGCCATCAGGTTTCTTTTCCGGTGAACCTGCCAGCCGAAACCCTTCTGATTTCTAAGAAGTCAAAAAAGACCCTAGCTACACCCTGGTCCCTTGCCTGAATCAACATTTCTTTACAGGGTGTTCTGCATTTAGTGTATTCCCTCTTCCTTGGAACGCTCTATGTGTGCTATCGGGCTAATCCTATTCTACAGTCCTCCAGTGTAACAGGAAAAACTGTGCTTTCGTTCCAGTAGGAATGCAAGCCTCCATTCTCCTCTAAGTACGGGGTCCTTGGGTAAGACTTCCTAGAAGGAAGGCGAAGCAGATTGTGTTTCTAAGTGCTGCTCCAATGAGGGCAATGAGGCAGACTTCCATGGCATGTAGGACGTGAGAGAACAAAAACCCTGGAGCTGTTGGAGAGTGAGGACATCTAGCTTTCCAAAGGAAGGGTGCAGTGTGTTGCTCTAATGTCTGAATACATAGAGTGACTGGGAGAGGCTACTGGCTCTGGATGTTTCTTAGAAGGGCAGAGGAGCCTGCTGGTACTCACTCTATTTGTAGGCAAAAGGGTGCCTACACGAGGGTGCTAAGTGTTGGATAAGTGAAATAACGTTAAAGTAAAGCAGAACTGCGAATACGACCTAATGGAAACTGCTACACGCTTTTGCTTCAGCAGGGTTCTTCAGTCCTTAGCTTGGGGCATGTTCTCACGTCAAGCTTCCCTGTAGCTCTAGAGCATGACAGAATGAGCCCCCACCCATGCTATGGAAGCACCGTGTTTCCTTAGAGAAAACTTTTCTTTCCAGAGGGCTGCCTACAGTGACTAGAAGCCAGTCGAAAACAGTGTTATTTAGGTATCTTCAGGGCAGCATGGATAGATCTTTTAAACTGGGAAAGCAAGGCTTGTGCCATCAGGTCTTCTTTTCCGGTGAACCTGCAGCCGACACCCTTCTGACTTCTAACAAGTGAAAAGAGACCCTAGCTACACCCTGGTCCCTTGCCTGAATCAACTTTCCTTCACAGGTTGTTTTGCATTTAGCGTACTCCCTCTTCCTTGGAACGCTCAGAGTATGCTATCGGGGTAATCTTATTCTAAACTCCTGCAGTGTAAGAGGAAAAACTGTGCTTTGGTTTCAGTAGGAATGCAAGCCTCCTTTCTCCTGTAGGTATGGGGTCCTAAGGTAAGAGTTCCTAGAAGGAAGGCGAAGCAGATTGTGTTTCTAAGTGCTGCTCCAATGAGTGCAATGAGGCAGACTTCCATGGCATGTAGGACGTGAGAGAACAGAATCCCTGGAGCTGTTGGAGAGCTGAGAACATCTAGCTTTCCAAAGGAAGGGTGCAGTGTGTTGCCCTAATCTCTGAATACTTAGACTGACTGGGAAAGGCTTCTGGCTCTGGATGTTTCCTAGAAGGGCAGAGGAGCCTGCTGGTACTCACTGTTTTTGTAAGCAAAAGGGTGCCTAGACGAGGGTGCTAAGTGTCTGGAAAAGTGAAGAAACGTTAAAGTAAAGCAGAACTGCGAATACGACCTAATGGAAACTGCTACACGCTGTCGCTTCAGCAGGGGTTTTCAGGCCTTAGCTTGAGGCAAGTTCTCACGTCAAGTTTCCCTGTAGCTCTAGAGCATGACAGGATAAGCTCCCACCCATGCTATGGAAGCACCGTGTTTCTTTAGAGAAAACTCTTTTTCTTTCCAGAGGGTGCCTACAGTGAGTAGAGGCCAGTCGAAAACAGTGTTATTTAGGTATCTTCAGGACAGCATGGATAGGGCTTTTAAAATGGGAAAGCAAGGCTTGTGCCTTCGGGTCTTTTTTTCCGTTGAACAAGAGGCCAAAATCCTTCTGATTTCGAAAAAGTCAAAAGAGACTATAGCTACATCCTGGTCCCTTGCTGAATCGTTTTCTTCACAGGGTGTTCTGCATGTAGTGAATTCCCTCTTCCTTGGAATGCTCTATGTGGGCTATCGGTCCTAAGACAATTCTAAAATCCTGCAGGGTAAAAGTAAAAACTGTGCTTTTGTTCCAGTGGGAATGCAAGCCTCCTTTCTCCTGTAGGTATGGGGTCCTTGGCTAAGACTTCCTAGAAGGAAGGCGAAGCCGATTGTGTTTCAAAGTGCTGCTCCAATGAGGGCAATGAGGCAGACTTCCATGGCATGTAGGACGTGAGAGAACAGAATCCCTGGAGCTGTTGGAGAGCTGAGGACATCTAGCTTTCTCAAGGAAGGGTGCAGTGTGTTTCCCTAATCTCTGAATATATAGAGTGACTGGGAAAGGCTTCTTGGTTTGGATGTTTCTTAGAAGGGCAGAGGAGCCTGCTGGTGCTCACTGTATTTGTAGGCAAAAGGATGCCTACACGAGGGTGCTAAGTGTCTGGATAAGTGAAGAAACGTTAAAGTAAAGCAGAACTGCGAATACGACCTAATGGAAGCTGCTACACGCTTTCGCTTCAACAGGGCTTTTCAGGCCTTAGCTTGAGGCAAGTTCTCAGGTAAAGTTTCCCTGTAGCTCTAGAGCATAACAGGATGAGGTCCCACCTATGCTATGGAAGCACCTTGTTTCCTTAGAGACAACTCCTTTTCTTTCCAGAGGGCTGCCTACAGTGACAAGAGGCCAGTCGAAAACAGTGTTATTTAGGTATCTTCAGGGCAGCATGGATAGGGCTTTTAAAATGGGAAAGCAAGGCTTGTGCCTTCGGGTCTTTTTTTCCGTTGAACAAGAGGCCAAAATCCTTCTGATTTCTAACAAGTCAAAAGAGACTATAGCTACATCCTGGTCCCTTGCTGAATCAACTTTTCTTCACAGGGTGTTCTGCATTTAGCGTATTCCCTCATCCTTGGAATGCTCTATGTGTGCTATCGATCCTAAGCCTATAGTAAAATCCTGCAGTGTAAAACTAAAAACTGTGCTTTGGTTCCAGTAGGAATGCAAGCTTCCTTTCTCCTGTAGGTATGGGGTCCTTGGGTAAGACTTCCTAGAAGGAAGGCGAAGCAGATTGTGTTTCTATGTCCGGCTCCATAAAGGGCAGTGAGGCAGACGTCCAAGGCATGTAGGACGTGAGAGAACAGAATCCCTGGAGCTGTTGGAGTGCTGAGGACATCTAGCTTTCCAAAGGAAGGGTGCAGTGTGTTACCCTAATCTCTGAATACATACAGTGCCTTGGAAAGGCTCCTGGGGCTGGATGTTTCTTAGAAGGGCAGAGGAGCCTGCTGGTACTCACTGTATTTGTAGGCAAAGGGTGCCTACTTGAGGGTGCTAAGTGATTGGGTAAGTGAAGAAACGTTAAAGTAAAGCAGAACTGCGAATACGACCTAATGGAAACTGCTACACGCTTTCGCTTCAGCAGGAATCTTCAGGCCTTAGGTTGGGGCAAGTTCTCACGTCAAGTTTCCCTGTAGCTCTAGAGCATGACAGGATGAGCTCCCACCCATGCTATGGAAGCACCGTGTTTCCTTAGAGAAAACTTTTCTTTCCAGAGGGCTGCCTACAGTGACTAGAGGCCAGTCGAAAAGAGTGTTATTTAGGTATCTTCAGGGCAGCATGGATACAGCTTTTAAAATGGGAAAGCAAGGCTTGTGCCATCAGGTCTTCTTTTCCGGTGAACCTGCAGCCGAAACCCTTCTGATTTCTAAGAAGTCAAAAAAGACCCTAGCTACACCCTGGTCCCTTGCCTGAATCAACTTTTCTTCACAGGGTGTTCTGCATTTAGCGTATTCTCTCTTCCTTGGAACGATCTATGTGTACTATCGGGCTAATCCTATTCTACAGTCCTCCAGTGTAACAGGAAAAACTGTGCTTTTGTTCCAGTAGGAATGCAAGCCTCCTTTTTCCTGTAAGTACGGGGTCCTTGGGTAAGACTTCCTAGAAGGAAGGCGAAGCAGATTGTGTTTCTAAGTGCTGCTCCAATGAGGGCAATGAGGCAGACTTCCGTGGCATGTAGGACGTGAGAGAACAGAATCCCTGGAGCTGCTGGAGAGCTGAGGACATCTAGCTTTCTCAAGGAAGGGTGCAGTGTGTTTCCCTAATCTCTGAATATATAGAGTGACTGGGAGAGGCTACTGGCTCTGGATGTTTCTTAGCAGGGCAGAGGAGCCTGCTGGTACTCACTGTATTTGTAGGCAAAAGGATGCCTACACGAGGGTGCTAAGTGTCTGGATAAGTGAAGAAACGTTAAAGTAAAGCAGAACTGCGAATACGACCTAATGGAAACTGCTACACGCTTTCGCTTCAGCAGGAAACTTCAGGCCTTAGCTTGAGGCAAGTTCTCACGTCAAGTTTCCCTGTAGCTCTAGAGCATGACAGGATGAGCTCCCACCCATGCTATGGAAGCACCGTGTTTCCTTAGAGAAAACTTTTCTTTCCAGAGGGCTTCCTAGAGTGACTAGAGGCCAGTCGAAAAGAGTGTGATTTAGGTATCTTCAGGGCAGCATGGATACAGCTTTTAAAATGGGAAAGCAAGGCTTGTGCCATCAGGTCTTCTTTTCCGGTGAACCTGCCAGCCGAAACCCTTCTGATTTCTAAGAAGTCAAAAAAGACCCTAGCTACACCCTGGTCCCTTGCCTGAATCAACATTTCTTTACAGGGTGTTCTGCATTTAGTGTATTCCCTCTTCCTTGGAACGCTCTATGTGTGCTCTCGGGCTAATCCTATTCTACAGTCCTCCAGTGTAACAGGAAAAACTGTGCTTTCGTTCCAGTAGGAATGCAAGCCTCCATTCTCCTGTAAGTACGGGGTCCTTGGGTAAGACTTCCTAGAAGGAAGGCGAAGCAGATTGTGTTTCTAAGTGCTGCTCCAATGAGGGCAATGAGGCAGACTTCCATGGCATGTAGGACGTGAGAGAACAAAAACCCTGGAACTGTTGGAGAGTGAGGACATCTAGCTTTCCAAAGGAAGGGTGCAGTGTGTTGTTCTAATGTCTGAATACATAGAGTGACTGGGAGAGGCTACTGGCTCTGGATGTTTCTTAGAAGGGCAGAGGAGCCTGCTGGTACTCACTCTATTTGTAGGCAAAAGGGTGCCTACACGAGGGTGCTAAGTGTTGGATAAGTGAAATAACGTTAAAGTAAAGCAGAACTGCGAATACGACCTAATGGAAACTGCTACACGCTTTTGCTTCAGCAGGGCTCTTCAGTCCTTAGCTTGGGGCATGTTCTCACGTCAAGCTTCCCTGTAGCTCTAGAGCATGACAGAATGAGCCCCCACCCATGCTATGGAAGCACCGTGTTTCCTTAGAGAAAACTTTTCTTTCCAGAGGGCTGCCTACAGTGACTAGAAGCCAGTCGAAAACAGTGTTATTTAGGTATCTTCAGGGCAGCATGGATAGATCTTTTAAACTGGGAAAGCAAGGCTTGTGCCATCAGGTCTTCTTTTCCGGTGAACCTGCAGCCGACACCCTTCTGACTTCTAACAAGTGAAAAGAGACCCTAGCTACACCCTGGTCCCTTGCCTGAATCAACTTTCCTTCACAGGTTGTTTTGCATTTAGCGTACTCCCTCTTCCTTGGAACGCTCAGAGTATGCTATCGGGGTAATCTTATTCTAAACTCCTGCAGTGTAAGAGGAAAAACTGTGCTTTGGTTTCAGTAGGAATGCAAGCCTCCTTTCTCCTGTAGGTATGGGGTCCTAAGGTAAGAGTTCCTAGAAGGAAGGCGAAGCAGATTGTGTTTCTAAGTGCTGCTCCAATGAGTGCAATGAGGCAGACTTCCGTGGCATGTAGGACGTGAGAGAACAGAATCCCTGGAGCTGTTGGAGAGCTGAGAACATCTAGCTTTCCAAAGGAAGGGTGCAGTGTGTTGCCCTAATCTCTGAATACTTAGACTGACTGGGAAAGGCTTCTGGCTCTGGATGTTTCCTAGAAGGGCAGAGGAGCCTGCTGGTACTCACTGTATTTGTAAGCAAAAGGGTGCCTAGACGAGGGTGCTAAGTGTTTGGAAAATTGAAGAAACGTTAAAGTAAAGCAGAACTGCGAATACGACCTAATGGAAACTGCTACACGCTGTCGCTTCAGCAGGGGTTTTCAGGCCTTAGCTTGAGGCAAGTTCTCACGTCAAGTTTCCCTGTAGCTCTAGAGCATGACAGGATAAGCTCCCACCCATGCTATGGAAGCACCGTGTTTCTTTAGAGAAAACTCTTTTTCTTTCCAGAGGGTGCCTACAGTGAGTAGAGGCCAGTCGAAAACAGTGTTATTTAGGTATCTTCAGGACAGCATGGATAGGGCTTTTAAAATGGGAAAGCAAGGCTTGTGCCTTCGGGTCTTTTTTTCCGTTGAACAAGAGGCCAAAATTCTTCTGATTTCTAAGAAGTCAAAAGAGACTATAGCTACATCCTGGTCCCTTGCTGAATCGTTTTCTTCACAGGGTGTTCTGCATGTAGTGAATTCCCTCTTCCTTGGAATGCTCTATGTGGGCTATCGGTCCTAAGACAATTCTAAAATCCTGCAGGGTAAAAGTAAAAACTGTGCTTTTGTTCCAGTGGGAATGCAAGCCTCCTTTCTCCTGTAGGTATGGGGTCCTTGGCTAAGACTTCCTAGAAGGAAGGCGAAGCCGATTGTGTTTCAAAGTGCTGCTCCAATGAGGGCAATGAGGCAGACTTCCATGGCATGTAGGACGTGAGAGAACAGAATCCCTGGAGCTGTTGGAGAGCTGAGGACATCTAGCTTTCTCAAGGAAGGGTGCAGTGTGTTTCCCTAATCTCTGAATATATAGAGTGACTGGGAAAGGCTTCTTGGTTTGGATGTTTCTTAGAAGGGCAGAGGAGCCTGCTGGTGCTCACTGTATTTGTAGGCAAAAGGATGCCTACACGAGGGTGCTAAGTGTCTGGATAAGTGAAGAAACGTTAAAGTAAAGCAGAACTGCGAATACGACCTAATGGAAGCTGCTACACGCTTTCGCTTCAACAGGGCTTTTCAGGCCTTAGCTTGAGGCAAGTTCTCAGGTAAAGTTTCCCTGTAGCTCTAGAGCATAACAGGATGAGGTCCCACCTATGCTATGGAAGCACCTTGTTTCCTTAGAGACAACTCCTTTTCTTTCCAGAGGGCTGCCTACAGTGACAAGAGGCCAGTCGAAAACAGTGTTATTTAGGTATCTTCAGGGCAGCATGGATAGGGCTTTTAAAATGGGAAAGCAAGGCTTGTGCCTTCGGGTCTTTTTTTCCGTTGAACAAGAGGCCAAAATCCTTCTGATTTCTAACAAGTCAAAAGAGACTATAGCTACATCCTGGTCCCTTGCTGAATCAACTTTTCTTCACAGGGTGTTCTGCATTTAGCGTATTCCCTCATCCTTGGAATGCTCTATGTGTGCTATCGATCCTAAGCCTATAGTAAAATCCTGCAGTGTAAAACTAAAAACTGTGCTTTGGTTCCAGTAGGAATGCAAGCTTCCTTTCTCCTGTAGGTATGGGGTCCTTGGGTAAGACTTCCTAGAAGGAAGGCGAAGCAGATTGTGTTTCTATGTCCGGCTCCATAAAGGGCAGTGAGGCAGACGTCCAAGGCATGTAGGACGTGAGAGAACAGAATCCCTGGAGCTGTTGGAGTGCTGAGGACATCTAGCTTTCCAAAGGAAGGGTGCAGTGTGTTACCCTAATCTCTGAATACATACAGTGCCTTGGAAAGGCTCCTGGGGCTGGATGTTTCTTAGAAGGGCAGAGGAGCCTGCTGGTACTCACTGTATTTGTAGGCAAAGGGTGCCTACTTGAGGGTGCTAAGTGATTGGGTAAGTGAAGAAACGTTAAAGTAAAGCAGAACTGCGAATACGACCTAATGGAAACTGCTACACGCTTTCGCTTCAGCAGGAATCTTCAGGCCTTAGGTTGGGGCAAGTTCTCACGTCAAGTTTCCCTGTAGCTCTAGAGCATGACAGGATGAGCTCCCACCCATGCTATGGAAGCACCGTGTTTCCTTAGAGAAAACTTTTCTTTCCAGAGGGCTGCCTACAGTGACTAGAGGCCAGTCGAAAAGAGTGTGATTTAGGTATCTTCAGGGCAGCATGGATACAGCTTTTAAAATGGGAAAGCAAGGCTTGTGCCATCAGGTCTTCTTTTCCGGTGAACCTGCAGCCGAAACCCTTCTGATTTCTAAGAAGTCAAAAAAGACCCTAGCTACACCCTGGTCCCTTGCCTGAATCAACTTTTCTTCACAGGGTGTTCTGCATTTAGCGTATTCTCTCTTCCTTGGAACGATCTATGTGTACTATCGGGCTAATCCTATTCTACAGTCCTCCAGTGTAACAGGAAAAACTGTGCTTTTGTTCCAGTAGGAATGCAAGCCTCCTTTTTCCTGTAAGTACGGGGTCCTTGGGTAAGACTTCCTAGAAGGAAGGCGAAGCAGATTGTGTTTCTAAGTGCTGCTCCAATGAGGGCAATGAGGCAGACTTCCGTGGCATGTAGGACGTGAGAGAACAGAATCCCTGGAGCTGCTGGAGAGCTGAGGACATCTAGCTTTCTCAAGGAAGGGTGCAGTGTGTTTCCCTAATCTCTGAATATATAGAGTGACTGGGAGAGGCTACTGGCTCTGGATGTTTCTTAGCAGGGCAGAGGAGCCTGCTGGTACTCACTGTATTTGTAGGCAAAAGGATGCCTACACGAGGGTGCTAAGTGTCTGGATAAGTGAAGAAACGTTAAAGTAAAGCAGAACTGCGAATACGACCTAATGGAAACTGCTACACGCTTTCGCTTCAGCAGGAAACTTCAGGCCTTAGCTTGAGGCAAGTTCTCACGTCAAGTTTCCCTGTAGCTCTAGAGCATGACAGGATGAGCTCCCACCCATGCTATGGAAGCACCGTGTTTCCTTAGAGAAAACTTTTCTTTCCAGAGGGCTTCCTAGAGTGACTAGAGGCCAGTCGAAAAGAGTGTGATTTAGGTATCTTCAGGGCAGCATGGATACAGCTTTTAAAATGGGAAAGCAAGGCTTGTGCCATCAGGTCTTCTTTTCCGGTGAACCTGCCAGCCGAAACCCTTCTGATTTCTAAGAAGTCAAAAAAGACCCTAGCTACACCCTGGTCCCTTGCCTGAATCAACATTTCTTTACAGGGTGTTCTGCATTTAGTGTATTCCCTCTTCCTTGGAACGCTCTATGTGTGCTCTCGGGCTAATCCTATTCTACAGTCCTCCAGTGTAACAGGAAAAACTGTGCTTTCGTTCCAGTAGGAATGCAAGCCTCCATTCTCCTGTAAGTACGGGGTCCTTGGGTAAGACTTCCTAGAAGGAAGGCGAAGCAGATTGTGTTTCTAAGTGCTGCTCCAATGAGGGCAATGAGGCAGACTTCCATGGCATGTAGGACGTGAGAGAACAAAAACCCTGGAGCTGTTGCAGAGTGAGGACATCTAGCTTTCCAAAGGAAGGGTGCAGTGTGTTGCTCTAATGTCTGAATACATAGAGTGACTGGGAGAGGCTACTGGCTCTGGATGTTTCTTAGAAGGGCAGAGGAGCCTGCTGGTACTCACTCTATTTGTAGGCAAAAGGGTGCCTACACGAGGGTGCTAAGTGTTGGATAAGTGAAATAACGTTAAAGTAAAGCAGAACTGCGAATACGACCTAATGGAAACTGCTACACGCTTTTGCTTCAGCAGGGCTCTTCAGTCCTTAGCTTGGGGCATGTTCTCACGTCAAGCTTCCCTGTAGCTCTAGAGCATGACAGAATGAGCCCCCACCCATGCTATGGAAGCACCGTGTTTCCTTAGAGAAAACTTTTCTTTCCAGAGGGCTGCCTACAGTGACTAGAAGCCAGTCGAAAACAGTGTTATTTAGGTATCTTCAGGGCAGCATGGATAGATCTTTTAAACTGGGAAAGCAAGGCTTGTGCCATCAGGTCTTCTTTTCCGGTGAACCTGCAGCCGACACCCTTCTGACTTCTAACAAGTGAAAAGAGACCCTAGCTACACCCTGGTCCCTTGCCTGAATCAACTTTCCTTCACAGGTTGTTTTGCATTTAGCGTACTCCCTCTTCCTTGGAACGCTCAGAGTATGCTATCGGGGTAATCTTATTCTAAACTCCTGCAGTGTAAGAGGAAAAACTGTGCTTTGGTTTCAGTAGGAATGCAAGCCTCCTTTCTCCTGTAGGTATGGGGTCCTAAGGTAAGAGTTCCTAGAAGGAAGGCGAAGCAGATTGTGTTTCTAAGTGCTGCTCCAATGAGTGCAATGAGGCAGACTTCCGTGGCATGTAGGACGTGAGAGAACAGAATCCCTGGAGCTGTTGGAGAGCTGAGAACATCTAGCTTTCCAAAGGAAGGGTGCAGTGTGTTGCCCTAATCTCTGAATACTTAGACTGACTGGGAAAGGCTTCTGGCTCTGGATGTTTCCTAGAAGGGCAGAGGAGCCTGCTGGTACTCACTGTATTTGTAAGCAAAAGGGTGCCTAGACGAGGGTGCTAAGTGTCTGGAAAAGTGAAGAAACGTTAAAGTAAAGCAGAACTGCGAATACGACCTAATGGAAACTGCTACACGCTGTCGCTTCAGCAGGGGTTTTCAGGCCTTAGCTTGAGGCAAGTTCTCACGTCAAGTTTCCCTGTAGCTCTAGAGCATGACAGGATAAGCTCCCACCCATGCTATGGAAGCACCGTGTTTCTTTAGAGAAAACTCTTTTTCTTTCCAGAGGGTGCCTACAGTGAGTAGAGGCCAGTCGAAAACAGTGTTATTTAGGTATCTTCAGGACAGCATGGATAGGGCTTTTAAAATGGGAAAGCAAGGCTTGTGCCTTCGGGTCTTTTTTTCCGTTGAACAAGAGGCCAAAATCCTTCTGATTTCTAAAAAGTCAAAAGAGACTATAGCTACATCCTGGTCCCTTGCTGAATCGTTTTCTTCACAGGGTGTTCTGCATGTAGTGAATTCCCTCTTCCTTGGAATGCTCTATGTGGGCTATCGGTCCTAAGACAATTCTAAAATCCTGCAGGGTAAAAGTAAAAACTGTGCTTTTGTTCCAGTGGGAATGCAAGCCTCCTTTCTCCTGTAGGTATGGGGTCCTTGGCTAAGACTTCCTAGAAGGAAGGCGAAGCCGATTGTGTTTCAAAGTGCTGCTCCAATGAGGGCAATGAGGCAGACTTCCATGGCATGTAGGACGTGAGAGAACAGAATCCCTGGAGCTGTTGGAGAGCTGAGGACATCTAGCTTTCTCAAGGAAGGGTGCAGTGTGTTTCCCTAATCTCTGAATATATAGAGTGACTGGGAAAGGCTTCTTGGTTTGGATGTTTCTTAGAAGGGCAGAGGAGCCTGCTGGTGCTCACTGTATTTGTAGGCAAAAGGATGCCTACACGAGGGTGCTAAGTGTCTGGATAAGTGAAGAAACGTTAAAGTAAAGCAGAACTGCGAATACGACCTAATGGAAACTGCTACACGCTTTCGCTTCAGCAGGAAACTTCAGGCCTTAGGTTGGGGCAAGTTCTCACGTCAAGTTTCCCTGTAGCTCTAGAGCATGACAGGATGAGCTCCCACCCATGCTATGGAAGCACCGTGTTTCCTTAGAGAAAACTTTTCTTTCCAGAGGGCTGCCTACAGTGACTAGAGGCCAGTCGAAAAGAGTGTTATTTAGGTATCTTCAGGGCAGCATGGATACAGCTTTTAAAATGGGAAAGCAAGGCTTGTGCCATCAGGTCTTCTTTCCGGTGAACCTGCAGCCGAAACCCTTCTGATTTCTAAGAGGTCAAAAAAGACCCTAGCTACACCCTGGTCCCTTGCCTGAATCAACTTTTCTTCACAGGGTGTTCTGCATTTAGCGTATTCTCTCTTCCTTGGAACGATCTATGTGTACTATCGGGCTAATCCTATTCTACAGTCCTCCAGTGTAACAGGAAAAACTGTGCTTTTGTTCCAGTAGGAATGCAAGCCTCCTTTTTCCTGTAAGTACGGGGTCCTTGGGTAAGACTTCCTAGAAGGAAGGCGAAGCAGATTGTGTTTCTAAGTGCTGCTCCAATGAGGGCAATGAGGCAGACTTCCGTGGCATGTAGGACGTGAGAGAACAGAATCCCTGGAGCTGCTGGAGAGCTGAGGACATCTAGCTTTCTCAAGGAAGGGTGCAGTGTGTTTCCCTAATCTCTGAATATATAGAGTGACTGGGAGAGGCTACTGGCTCTGGATGTTTCTTAGCAGGGCAGAGGAGCCTGCTGGTACTCACTGTATTTGTAGGCAAAAGGATGCCTACACGAGGGTGCTAAGTGTCTGGATAAGTGAAGAAACGTTAAAGTAAAGCAGAACTGCGAATACGACCTAATGGAAACTGCTACACGCTTTCGCTTCAGCAGGAAACTTCAGGCCTTAGCTTGAGGCAAGTTCTCACGTCAAGTTTCCCTGTAGCTCTAGAGCATGACAGGATGAGCTCCCACCCATGCTATGGAAGCACCGTGTTTCCTTAGAGAAAACTTTTCTTTCCAGAGGGCTTCCTAGAGTGACTAGAGGCCAGTCGAAAAGAGTGTGATTTAGGTATCTTCAGGGCAGCATGGATACAGCTTTTAAAATGGGAAAGCAAGGCTTGTGCCATCAGGTTTCTTTTCCGGTGAACCTGCCAGCCGAAACCCTTCTGATTTCTAAGAAGTCAAAAAAGACCCTAGCTACACCCTGGTCCCTTGCCTGAATCAACATTTCTTTACAGGGTGTTCTGCATTTAGTGTATTCCCTCTTCCTTGGAACGCTCTATGTGTGCTCTCGGGCTAATCCTATTCTACAGTCCTCCAGTGTAACAGGAAAAACTGTGCTTTCGTTCCAGTAGGAATGCAAGCCTCCATTCTCCTCTAAGTACGGGGTCCTTGGGTAAGACTTCCTAGAAGGAAGGCGAAGCAGATTGTGTTTCTAAGTGCTGCTCCAATGAGGGCAATGAGGCAGACTTCCATGGCATGTAGGACGTGAGAGAACAAAAACCCTGGAGCTGTTGCAGAGTGAGGACATCTAGCTTTCCAAAGGAAGGGTGCAGTGTGTTGCTCTAATGTCTGAATACATAGAGTGACTGGGAGAGGCTACTGGCTCTGGATGTTTCTTAGAAGGGCAGAGGAGCCTGCTGGTACTCACTCTATTTGTAGGCAAAAGGGTGCCTACACGAGGGTGCTAAGTGTTGGATAAGTGAAATAACGTTAAAGTAAAGCAGAACTGCGAATACGACCTAATGGAAACTGCTACACGCTTTTGCTTCAGCAGGGCTCTTCAGTCCTTAGCTTGGGGCATGTTCTCACGTCAAGCTTCCCTGTAGCTCTAGAGCATGACAGAATGAGCCCCCACCCATGCTATGGAAGCACCGTGTTTCCTTAGAGAAAACTTTTCTTTCCAGAGGGCTGCCTACAGTGACTAGAAGCCAGTCGAAAACAGTGTTATTTAGGTATCTTCAGGGCAGCATGGATAGATCTTTTAAACTGGGAAAGCAAGGCTTGTGCCATCAGGTCTTCTTTTCCGGTGAACCTGCAGCCGACACCCTTCTGACTTCTAACAAGTGAAAAGAGACCCTAGCTACACCCTGGTCCCTTGCCTGAATCAACTTTCCTTCACAGGTTGTTTTGCATTTAGCGTACTCCCTCTTCCTTGGAACGCTCAGAGTATGCTATCGGGGTAATCTTATTCTAAACTCCTGCAGTGTAAGAGGAAAAACTGTGCTTTGGTTTCAGTAGGAATGCAAGCCTCCTTTCTCCTGTAGGTATGGGGTCCTAAGGTAAGAGTTCCTAGAAGGAAGGCGAAGCAGATTGTGTTTCTAAGTGCTGCTCCAATGAGTGCAATGAGGCAGACTTCCATGGCATGTAGGACGTGAGAGAACAGAATCCCTGGAGCTGTTGGAGAGCTGAGAACATCTAGCTTTCCAAAGGAAGGGTGCAGTGTGTTGCCCTAATCTCTGAATACTTAGACTGACTGGGAAAGGCTTCTGGCTCTGGATGTTTCCTAGAAGGGCAGAGGAGCCTGCTGGTACTCACTGTTTTTGTAAGCAAAAGGGTGCCTAGACGAGGGTGCTAAGTGTCTGGAAAAGTGAAGAAACGTTAAAGTAAAGCAGAACTGCGAATACGACCTAATGGAAACTGCTACACGCTGTCGCTTCAGCAGGGGTTTTCAGGCCTTAGCTTGAGGCAAGTTCTCACGTCAAGTTTCCCTGTAGCTCTAGAGCATGACAGGATAAGCTCCCACCCATGCTATGGAAGCACCGTGTTTCTTTAGAGAAAACTCTTTTTCTTTCCAGAGGGTGCCTACAGTGAGTAGAGGCCAGTCGAAAACAGTGTTATTTAGGTATCTTCAGGACAGCATGGATAGGGCTTTTAAAATGGGAAAGCAAGGCTTGTGCCTTCGGGTCTTTTTTTCCGTTGAACAAGAGGCCAAAATCCTTCTGATTTCTAAAAAGTCAAAAGAGACTATAGCTACATCCTGGTCCCTTGCTGAATCGTTTTCTTCACAGGGTGTTCTGCATGTAGTGAATTCCCTCTTCCTTGGAATGCTCTATGTGGGCTATCGGTCCTAAGACAATTCTAAAATCCTGCAGGGTAAAAGTAAAAACTGTGCTTTTGTTCCAGTGGGAATGCAAGCCTCCTTTCTCCTGTAGGTATGGGGTCCTTGGCTAAGACTTCCTAGAAGGAAGGCGAAGCCGATTGTGTTTCAAAGTGCTGCTCCAATGAGGGCAATGAGGCAGACTTCCATGGCATGTAGGACGTGAGAGAACAGAATCCCTGGAGCTGTTGGAGAGCTGAGGACATCTAGCTTTCTCAAGGAAGGGTGCAGTGTGTTTCCCTAATCTCTGAATATATAGAGTGACTGGGAAAGGCTTCTTGGTTTGGATGTTTCTTAGAAGGGCAGAGGAGCCTGCTGGTGCTCACTGTATTTGTAGGCAAAAGGATGCCTACACGAGGGTGCTAAGTGTCTGGATAAGTGAAGAAACGTTAAAGTAAAGCAGAACTGCGAATACGACCTAATGGAAGCTGCTACACGCTTTCGCTTCAACAGGGCTTTTCAGGCCTTAGCTTGAGGCAAGTTCTCAGGTAAAGTTTCCCTGTAGCTCTAGAGCATAACAGGATGAGGTCCCACCTATGCTATGGAAGCACCTTGTTTCCTTAGAGACAACTCCTTTTCTTTCCAGAGGGCTGCCTACAGTGACAAGAGGCCAGTCGAAAACAGTGTTATTTAGGTATCTTCAGGGCAGCATGGATAGGGCTTTTAAAATGGGAAAGCAAGGCTTGTGCCTTCGGGTCTTTTTTTCCGTTGAACAAGAGGCCAAAATCCTTCTGATTTCTAACAAGTCAAAAGAGACTATAGCTACATCCTGGTCCCTTGCTGAATCAACTTTTCTTCACAGGGTGTTCTGCATTTAGCGTATTCCCTCATCCTTGGAATGCTCTATGTGTGCTATCGATCCTAAGCCTATAGTAAAATCCTGCAGTGTAAAACTAAAAACTGTGCTTTGGTTCCAGTAGGAATGCAAGCTTCCTTTCTCCTGTAGGTATGGGGTCCTTGGGTAAGACTTCCTAGAAGGAAGGCGAAGCAGATTGTGTTTCTATGTCCGGCTCCATAAAGGGCAGTGAGGCAGACGTCCAAGGCATGTAGGACGTGAGAGAACAGAATCCCTGGAGCTGTTGGAGTGCTGAGGACATCTAGCTTTCCAAAGGAAGGGTGCAGTGTGTTACCCTAATCTCTGAATACATACAGTGCCTTGGAAAGGCTCCTGGGGCTGGATGTTTCTTAGAAGGGCAGAGGAGCCTGCTGGTACTCACTGTATTTGTAGGCAAAGGGTGCCTACTTGAGGGTGCTAAGTGATTGGGTAAGTGAAGAAACGTTAAAGTAAAGCAGAACTGCGAATACGACCTAATGGAAACTGCTACACGCTTTCGCTTCAGCAGGAATCTTCAGGCCTTAGGTTGGGGCAAGTTCTCACGTCAAGTTTCCCTGTAGCTCTAGAGCATGACAGGATGAGCTCCCACCCATGCTATGGAAGCACCGTGTTTCCTTAGAGAAAACTTTTCTTTCCAGAGGGCTGCCTACAGTGACTAGAGGCCAGTCGAAAAGAGTGTTATTTAGGTATCTTCAGGGCAGCATGGATACAGCTTTTAAAATGGGAAAGCAAGGCTTGTGCCATCAGGTCTTCTTTTCCGGTGAACCTGCAGCCGAAACCCTTCTGATTTCTAAGAAGTCAAAAAAGACCCTAGCTACACCCTGGTCCCTTGCCTGAATCAACTTTTCTTCACAGGGTGTTCTGCATTTAGCGTATTCTCTCTTCCTTGGAACGATCTATGTGTACTATCGGGCTAATCCTATTCTACAGTCCTCCAGTGTAACAGGAAAAACTGTGCTTTTGTTCCAGTAGGAATGCAAGCCTCCTTTTTCCTGTAAGTACGGGGTCCTTGGGTAAGACTTCCTAGAAGGAAGGCGAAGCAGATTGTGTTTCTAAGTGCTGCTCCAATGAGGGCAATGAGGCAGACTTCCGTGGCATGTAGGACGTGAGAGAACAGAATCCCTGGAGCTGCTGGAGAGCTGAGGACATCTAGCTTTCTCAAGGAAGGGTGCAGTGTGTTTCCCTAATCTCTGAATATATAGAGTGACTGGGAGAGGCTACTGGCTCTGGATGTTTCTTAGCAGGGCAGAGGAGCCTGCTGGTACTCACTGTATTTGTAGGCAAAAGGATGCCTACACGAGGGTGCTAAGTGTCTGGATAAGTGAAGAAACGTTAAAGTAAAGCAGAACTGCGAATACGACCTAATGGAAACTGCTACACGCTTTCGCTTCAGCAGGAAACTTCAGGCCTTAGCTTGAGGCAAGTTCTCACGTCAAGTTTCCCTGTAGCTCTAGAGCATGACAGGATGAGCTCCCACCCATGATATGGAAGCACCGTGTTTCCTTAGAGAAAACTTTTCTTTCCAGAGGGCTTCCTAGAGTGACTAGAGGCCAGTCGAAAAGAGTGTGATTTAGGTATCTTCAGGGCAGCATGGATACAGCTTTTAAAATGGGAAAGCAAGGCTTGTGCCATCAGGTCTTCTTTTCCGGTGAACCTGCCAGCCGAAACCCTTCTGATTTCTAAGAAGTCAAAAAAGACCCTAGCTACACCCTGGTCCCTTGCCTGAATCAACATTTCTTTACAGGGTGTTCTGCATTTAGTGTATTCCCTCTTCCTTGGAACGCTCTATGTGTGCTATCGGGCTAATCCTATTCTACAGTCCTCCAGTGTAACAGGAAAAACTGTGCTTTCGTTCCAGTAGGAATGCAAGCCTCCATTCTCCTGTAAGTACGGGGTCCTTGGGTAAGACTTCCTAGAAGGAAGGCGAAGCAGATTGTGTTTCTAAGTGCTGCTCCAATGAGGGCAATGAGGCAGACTTCCATGGCATGTAGGACGTGAGAGAACAAAAACCCTGGAACTGTTGGAGAGTGAGGACATCTAGCTTTCCAAAGGAAGGGTGCAGTGTGTTGCTCTAATGTCTGAATACATAGAGTGACTGGGAGAGGCTACTGGCTCTGGACGTTTCTTAGAAGGGCAGAGGAGCCTGCTGGTACTCACTCTATTTGTAGGCAAAAGGGTGCCTACACGAGGGTGCTAAGTGTTGGATAAGTGAAATAACGTTAAAGTAAAGCAGAACTGCGAATACGACCTAATGGAAACTGCTACACGCTTTTGCTTCAGCAGGGCTCTTCAGTCCTTAGCTTGGGGCATGTTCTCACGTCAAGCTTCCCTGTAGCTCTAGAGCATGACAGAATGAGCCCCCACCCATGCTATGGAAGCACCGTGTTTCCTTAGAGAAAACTTTTCTTTCCAGAGGGCTGCCTACAGTGACTAGAAGCCAGTCGAAAACAGTGTTATTTAGGTATCTTCAGGGCAGCATGGATAGATCTTTTAAACTGGGAAAGCAAGGCTTGTGCCATCAGGTCTTCTTTTCCGGTGAACCTGCAGCCGACACCCTTCTGACTTCTAACAAGTGAAAAGAGACCCTAGCTACACCCTGGTCCCTTGCCTGAATCAACTTTCCTTCACAGGTTGTTTTGCATTTAGCGTACTCCCTCTTCCTTGGAACGCTCAGAGTATGCTATCGGGGTAATCTTATTCTAAACTCCTGCAGTGTGAGAGGAAAAACTGTGCTTTGGTTTCAGTAGGAATGCAAGCCTCCTTTCTCCTGTAGGTATGGGGTCCTAAGGTAAGAGTTCCTAGAAGGAAGGCGAAGCAGATTGTGTTTCTAAGTGCTGCTCCAATGAGTGCAATGAGGCAGACTTCCGTGGCATGTAGGACGTGAGAGAACAGAATCCCTGGAGCTGTTGGAGAGCTGAGAACATCTAGCTTTCCAAAGGAAGGGTGCAGTGTGTTGCCCTAATCTCTGAATACTTAGACTGACTGGGAAAGGCTTCTGGCTCTGGATGTTTCCTAGAAGGGCAGAGGAGCCTGCTGGTACTCACTGTATTTGTAAGCAAAAGGGTGCCTAGACGAGGGTGCTAAGTGTCTGGAAAAGTGAAGAAACGTTAAAGTAAAGCAGAACTGCGAATACGACCTAATGGAAACTGCTACACGCTGTCGCTTCAGCAGGGGTTTTCAGGCCTTAGCTTGAGGCAAGTTCTCACGTCAAGTTTCCCTGTAGCTCTAGAGCATGACAGGATAAGCTCCCACCCATGCTATGGAAGCACCGTGTTTCTTTAGAGAAAACTCTTTTTCTTTCCAGAGGGTGCCTACAGTGAGTAGAGGCCAGTCGAAAACAGTGTTATTTAGGTATCTTCAGGACAGCATGGATAGGGCTTTTAAAATGGGAAAGCAAGGCTTGTGCCTTCGGGTCTTTTTTTCCGTTGAACAAGAGGCCAAAATCCTTCTGATTTCTAAGAAGTCAAAAGAGACTATAGCTACATCCTGGTCCCTTGCTGAATCGTTTTCTTCACAGGGTGTTCTGCATGTAGTGAATTCCCTCTTCCTTGGAATGCTCTATGTGGGCTATCGGTCCTAAGACAATTCTAAAATCCTGCAGGGTAAAAGTAAAAACTGTGCTTTTGTTCCAGTGGGAATGCAAGCCTCCTTTCTCCTGTAGGTATGGGGTCCTTGGCTAAGACTTCCTAGAAGGAAGGCGAAGCCGATTGTGTTTCAAAGTGCTGCTCCAATGAGGGCAATGAGGCAGACTTCCATGGCATGTAGGACGTGAGAGAACAGAATCCCTGGAGCTGTTGGAGAGCTGAGGACATCTAGCTTTCTCAAGGAAGGGTGCAGTGTGTTTCCCTAATCTCTGAATATATAGAGTGACTGGGAAAGGCTTCTTGGTTTGGATGTTTCTTAGAAGGGCAGAGGAGCCTGCTGGTGCTCACTGTATTTGTAGGCAAAAGGATGCCTACACGAGGGTGCTAAGTGTCTGGATAAGTGAAGAAACGTTAAAGTAAAGCAGAACTGCGAATACGACCTAATGGAAGCTGCTACACGCTTTCGCTTCAACAGGGCTTTTCAGGCCTTAGCTTGAGGCAAGTTCTCAGGTAAAGTTTCCCTGTAGCTCTAGAGCATAACAGGATGAGGTCCCACCTATGCTATGGAAGCACCTTGTTTCCTTAGAGACAACTCCTTTTCTTTCCAGAGGGCTGCCTACAGTGACAAGAGGCCAGTCGAAAAGAGTGTTATTTAGGTATCTTCAGGGCAGCATGGATAGGGCTTTTAAAATGGGAAAGCAAGGCTTGTGCCTTCGGGTCTTTTTTTCCGTTGAACAAGAGGCCAAAATCCTTCTGATTTCTAACAAGTCAAAAGAGACTATAGCTACATCCTGGTCCCTTGCTGAATCAACTTTTCTTCACAGGGTGTTCTGCATTTAGCGTATTCCCTCATCCTTGGAATGCTCTATGTGTGCTATCGATCCTAAGCCTATAGTAAAATCCTGCAGTGTAAAACTAAAAACTGTGCTTTGGTTCCAGTAGGAATGCAAGCTTCCTTTCTCCTGTAGGTATGGGGTCCTTGGGTAAGACTTCCTAGAAGGAAGGCGAAGCAGATTGTGTTTCTATGCCCGGCTCCATAAAGGGCAGTGAGGCAGACGTCCAAGGCATGTAGGACGTGAGAGAACAGAATCCCTGGAGCTGTTGGAGTGCTGAGGACATCTAGCTTTCCAAAGGAAGGGTGCAGTGTGTTACCCTAATCTCTGAATACATACAGTGCCTTGGAAAGGCTCCTGGGGCTGGATGTTTCTTAGAAGGGCAGAGGAGCCTGCTGGTACTCACTGTATTTGTAGGCAAAGGGTGCCTACTTGAGGGTGCTAAGTGATTGGGTAAGTGAAGAAACGTTAAAGTAAAGCAGAACTGCGAATACGACCTAATGGAAACTGCTACACGCTTTCGCTTCAGCAGGAATCTTCAGGCCTTAGGTTGGGGCAAGTTCTCACGTCAAGTTTCCCTGTAGCTCTAGAGCATGACAGGATGAGCTCCCACCCATGCTATGGAAGCACCGTGTTTCCTTAGAGAAAACTTTTCTTTCCAGAGGGCTGCCTACAGTGACTAGAGGCCAGTCGAAAAGAGTGTTATTTAGGTATCTTCAGGGCAGCATGGATACAGCTTTTAAAATGGGAAAGCAAGGCTTGTGCCATCAGGTCTTCTTTTCCGGTGAACCTGCAGCCGAAACCCTTCTGATTTCTAAGAAGTCAAAAAAGACCCTAGCTACACCCTGGTCCCTTGCCTGCATCAACTTTTCTTCACAGGGTGTTCTGCATTTAGCGTATTCTCTCTTCCTTGGAACGATCTATGTGTACTATCGGGCTAATCCTATTCTACAGTCCTCCAGTGTAACAGGAAAAACTGTGCTTTCGTTCCAGTAGGAATGCAAGCCTCCTTTTTCCTGTAAGTACGGGGTCCTTGGGTAAGACTTCCTAGAAGGAAGGCGAAGCAGATTGTGTTTCTAAGTGCTGCTCCAATGAGGGCAATGAGGCAGACTTCCGTGGCATGTAGGACGTGAGAGAACAGAATCCCTGGAGCTGCTGGAGAGCTGAGGACATCTAGCTTTCTCAAGGAAGGGTGCAGTGTGTTTCCCTAATCTCTGAATATATAGAGTGACTGGGAGAGGCTACTGGCTCTGGATGTTTCTTAGCAGGGCAGAGGAGCCTGCTGGTACTCACTGTATTTGTAGGCAAAAGGATGCCTACACGAGGGTGCTAAGTGTCTGGATAAGTGAAGAAACGTTAAAGTAAAGCAGAACTGCGAATACGACCTAATGGAAACTGCTACACGCTTTCGCTTCAGCAGGAAACTTCAGGCCTTAGCTTGAGGCAAGTTCTCACGTCAAGTTTCCCTGTAGCTCTAGAGCATGACAGGATGAGCTCCCACCCATGCTATGGAAGCACCGTGTTTCCTTAGAGAAAACTTTTCTTTCCAGAGGGCTTCCTAGAGTGACTAGAGGCCAGTCGAAAAGAGTGTGATTTAGGTATCTTCAGGGCAGCATGGATACAGCTTTTAAAATGGGAAAGCAAGGCTTGTGCCATCAGGTCTTCTTTTCCGGTGAACCTGCCAGCCGAAACCCTTCTGATTTCTAAGAAGTCAAAAAAGACCCTAGCTACACCCTGGTCCCTTGCCTGAATCAACATTTCTTTACAGGGTGTTCTGCATTTAGTGTATTCCCTCTTCCTTGGAACGCTCTATGTGTGCTATCGGGCTAATCCTATTCTACAGTCCTCCAGTGTAACAGGAAAAACTGTGCTTTCGTTCCAGTAGGAATGCAAGCCTCCATTCTCCTGTAAGTACGGGGTCCTTGGGTAAGACTTCCTAGAAGGAAGGCGAAGCAGATTGTGTTTCTAAGTGCTGCTCCAATGAGGGCAATGAGGCAGACTTCCATGGCATGTAGGACGTGAGAGAACAAAAACCCTGGAACTGTTGGAGAGTGAGGACATCTAGCTTTCCAAAGGAAGGGTGCAGTGTGTTGCTCTAATGTCTGAATACATAGAGTGACTGGGAGAGGCTACTGGCTCTGGATGTTTCTTAGAAGGGCAGAGGAGCCTGCTGGTACTCACTCTATTTGTAGGCAAAAGGGTGCCTACACGAGGGTGCTAAGTGTTGGATAAGTGAAATAACGTTAAAGTAAAGCAGAACTGCGAATACGACCTAATGGAAACTGCTACACGCTTTTGCTTCAGCAGGGCTCTTCAGTCCTTAGCTTGGGGCATGTTCTCACGTCAAGCTTCCCTGTAGCTCTAGAGCATGACAGAATGAGCCCCCACCCATGCTATGGAAGCACCGTGTTTCCTTAGAGAAAACTTTTCTTTCCAGAGGGCTGCCTACAGTGACTAGAAGCCAGTCGAAAACAGTGTTATTTAGGTATCTTCAGGGCAGCATGGATAGATCTTTTAAACTGGGAAAGCAAGGCTTGTGCCATCAGGTCTTCTTTTCCGGTGAACCTGCAGCCGACACCCTTCTGACTTCTAACAAGTGAAAAGAGACCCTAGCTACACCCTGGTCCCTTGCCTGAATCAACTTTCCTTCACAGGTTGTTTTGCATTTAGCGTACTCCCTCTTCCTTGGAACGCTCAGAGTATGCTATCGGGGTAATCTTATTCTAAACTCCTGCAGTGTAAGAGGAAAAACTGTGCTTTGGTTTCAGTAGGAATGCAAGCCTCCTTTCTCCTGTAGGTATGGGGTCCTAAGGTAAGAGTTCCTAGAAGGAAGGCGAAGCAGATTGTGTTTCTAAGTGCTGCTCCAATGAGTGCAATGAGGCAGACTTCCGTGGCATGTAGGACGTGAGAGAACAGAATCCCTGGAGCTGTTGGAGAGCTGAGAACATCTAGCTTTCCAAAGGAAGGGTGCAGTGTGTTGCCCTAATCTCTGAATACTTAGACTGACTGGGAAAGGCTTCTGGCTCTGGATGTTTCCTAGAAGGGCAGAGGAGCCTGCTGGTACTCACTGTATTTGTAAGCAAAAGGGAGCCTAGACGAGGGTGCTAAGTGTTTGGAAAATTGAAGAAACGTTAAAGTAAAGCAGAACTGCGAATACGACCTAATGGAAACTGCTACACGCTGTCGCTTCAGCAGGGGTTTTCAGGCCTTAGCTTGAGGCAAGTTCTCACGTCAAGTTTCCCTGTAGCTCTAGAGCATGACAGGATAAGCTCCCACCCATGCTATGGAAGCACCGTGTTTCTTTAGAGAAAACTCTTTTTCTTTCCAGAGGGTGCCTACAGTGAGTAGAGGCCAGTCGAAAACAGTGTTATTTAGGTATCTTCAGGACAGCATGGATAGGGCTTTTAAAATGGGAAAGCAAGGCTTGTGCCTTCAGGTCTTTTTTTCCGTTGAACAAGAGGCCAAAATCCTTCTGATTTCTAAAAAGTCAAAAGAGACTATAGCTACATCCTGGTCCCTTGCTGAATCGTTTTCTTCACAGGGTGTTCTGCATGTAGTGAATTCCCTCTTCCTTGGAATGCTCTATGTGGGCTATCGGTCCTAAGACAATTCTAAAATCCTGCAGGGTGAAAGTAAAAACTGTGCTTTTGTTCCAGTGGGAATGCAAGCCTCCTTTCTCCTGTAGGTATGGGGTCCTTGGCTAAGACTTCCTAGAAGGAAGGCGAAGCCGATTGTGTTTCAAAGTGCTGCTCCAATGAGGGCAATGAGGCAGACTTCCATGGCATGTAGGACGTGAGAGAACAGAATCCCTGGAGCTGTTGGAGAGCTGAGGACATCTAGCTTTCTCAAGGAAGGGTGCAGTGTGTTTCCCTAATCTCTGAATATATAGAGTGACTGGGAAAGGCTTCTTGGTTTGGATGTTTCTTAGAAGGGCAGAGGAGCCTGCTGGTGCTCACTGTATTTGTAGGCAAAAGGATGCCTACACGAGGGTGCTAAGTGTCTGGATAAGTGAAGAAACGTTAAAGTAAAGCAGAACTGCGAATACGACCTAATGGAAGCTGCTACACGCTTTCGCTTCAACAGGGCTTTTCAGGCCTTAGCTTGAGGCAAGTTCTCAGGTAAAGTTTCCCTGTAGCTCTAGAGCATAACAGGATGAGGTCCCACCTATGCTATGGAAGCACCTTGTTTCCTTAGAGACAACTCCTTTTCTTTCCAGAGGGCTGCCTACAGTGACAAGAGGCCAGTCGAAAAGAGTGTTATTTAGGTATCTTCAGGGCAGCATGGATAGGGCTTTTAAAATGGGAAAGCAAGGCTTGTGCCTTCGGGTCTTTTTTTCCGTTGAGCAAGAGGCCAAAATCCTTCTGATTTCTAACAAGTCAAAAGAGACTATAGCTACATCCTGGTCCCTTGCTGAATCAACTTTTCTTCACAGGGTGTTCTGCATTTAGCGTATTCCCTCATCCTTGGAATGCTCTATGTGTGCTATCGATCCTAAGCCTATAGTAAAATCCTGCAGTGTAAAACTAAAAACTGTGCTTTGGTTCCAGTAGGAATGCAAGCTTCCTTTCTCCTGTAGGTATGGGGTCCTTGGGTAAGACTTCCTAGAAGGAAGGCGAAGCAGATTGTGTTTCTATGTCCGGCTCCATAAAGGGCAGTGAGGCAGACGTCCAAGGCATGTAGGACGTGAGAGAACAGAATCCCTGGAGCTGTTGGAGTGCTGAGGACATCTAGCTTTCCAAAGGAAGGGTGCAGTGTGTTACCCTAATCTCTGAATACATACAGTGCCTTGGAAAGGCTCCTGGGGCTGGATGTTTCTTAGAAGGGCAGAGGAGCCTGCTGGTACTCACTGTATTTGTAGGCAAAGGGTGCCTACTTAAGGGTGCTAAGTGATTGGGTAAGTGAAGAAACGTTAAAGTAAAGCAGAACTGCGAATACGACCTAATGGAAACTGCTACACGCTTTCGCTTCAGCAGGAATCTTCAGGCCTTAGGTTGGGGCAAGTTCTCACGTCAAGTTTCCCTGTAGCTCTAGAGCATGACAGGATGAGCTCCCACCCATGCTATGGAAGCACCGTGTTTCCTTAGAGAAAACTTTTCTTTCCAGAGGGCTGCCTACAGTGACTAGAGGCCAGTCGAAAAGAGTGTTATTTAGGTATCTTCAGGGCAGCATGGATACAGCTTTTAAAATGGGAAAGCAAGGCTTGTGCCATCAGGTCTTCTTTTCCGGTGAACCTGCAGCCGAAACCCTTCTGATTTCTAAGAAGTCAAAAAAGACCCTAGCTACACCCTGGTCCCTTGCCTGCATCAACTTTTCTTCACAGGGTGTTCTGCATTTAGCGTATTCTCTCTTCCTTGGAACGATCTATGTGTACTATCGGGCTAATCCTATTCTACAGTCCTCCAGTGTAACAGGAAAAACTGTGCTTTCGTTCCAGTAGGAATGCAAGCCTCCTTTTTCCTGTAAGTACGGGGTCCTTGGGTAAGACTTCCTAGAAGGAAGGCGAAGCAGATTGTGTTTCTAAGTGCTGCTCCAATGAGGGCAATGAGGCAGACTTCCGTGGCATGTAGGACGTGAGAGAACAGAATCCCTGGAGCTGCTGGAGAGCTGAGGACATCTAGCTTTCTCAAGGAAGGGTGCAGTGTGTTTCCCTAATCTCTGAATATATAGAGTGACTGGGAGAGGCTACTGGCTCTGGATGTTTCTTAGCAGGGCAGAGGAGCCTGCTGGTACTCACTGTATTTGTAGGCAAAAGGATGCCTACACGAGGGTGCTAAGTGTCTGGATAAGTGAAGAAACGTTAAAGTAAAGCAGAACTGCGAATACGACCTAATGGAAACTGCTACACGCTTTCGCTTCAGCAGGAAACTTCAGGCCTTAGCTTGAGGCAAGTTCTCACGTCAAGTTTCCCTGTAGCTCTAGAGCATGACAGGATGAGCTCCCACCCATGCTATGGAAGCACCGTGTTTCCTTAGAGAAAACTTTTCTTTCCAGAGGGCTTCCTAGAGTGACTAGAGGCCAGTCGAAAAGAGTGTGATTTAGGTATCTTCAGGGCAGCATGGATACAGCTTTTAAAATGGGAAAGCAAGGCTTGTGCCATCAGGTCTTCTTTTCCGGTGAACCTGCCAGCCGAAACCCTTCTGATTTCTAAGAAGTCAAAAAAGACCCTAGCTACACCCTGGTCCCTTGCCTGAATCAACATTTCTTTACAGGGTGTTCTGCATTTAGTGTATTCCCTCTTCCTTGGAACGCTCTATGTGTGCTCTCGGGCTAATCCTATTCTACAGTCCTCCAGTGTAACAGGAAAAACTGTGCTTTCGTTCCAGTAGGAATGCAAGCCTCCATTCTCCTGTAAGTACGGGGTCCTTGGGTAAGACTTCCTAGAAGGAAGGCGAAGCAGATTGTGTTTCTAAGTGCTGCTCCAATGAGGGCAATGAGGCAGACTTCCATGGCATGTAGGACGTGAGAGAACAAAAACCCTGGAGCTGTTGCAGAGTGAGGACATCTAGCTTTCCAAAGGAAGGGTGCAGTGTGTTGCTCTAATGTCTGAATACATAGAGTGACTGGGAGAGGCTACTGGCTCTGGATGTTTCTTAGAAGGGCAGAGGAGCCTGCTGGTACTCACTCTATTTGTAGGCAAAAGGGTGCCTACACGAGGGTGCTAAGTGTTGGATAAGTGAAATAACGTTAAAGTAAAGCAGAACTGCGAATACGACCTAATGGAAACTGCTACACGCTTTTGCTTCAGCAGGGCTCTTCAGTCCTTAGCTTGGGGCATGTTCTCACGTCAAGCTTCCCTGTAGCTCTAGAGCATGACAGAATGAGCCCCCACCCATGCTATGGAAGCACCGTGTTTCCTTAGAGAAAACTTTTCTTTCCAGAGGGCTGCCTACAGTGACTAGAAGCCAGTCGAAAACAGTGTTATTTAGGTATCTTCAGGGCAGCATGGATAGATCTTTTAAACTGGGAAAGCAAGGCTTGTGCCATCAGGTCTTCTTTTCCGGTGAACCTGCAGCCGACACCCTTCTGACTTCTAACAAGTGAAAAGAGACCCTAGCTACACCCTGGTCCCTTGCCTGAATCAACTTTCCTTCACAGGTTGTTTTGCATTTAGCGTACTCCCTCTTCCTTGGAACGCTCAGAGTATGCTATCGGGGTAATCTTATTCTAAACTCCTGCAGTGTAAGAGGAAAAACTGTGCTTTGGTTTCAGTAGGAATGCAAGCCTCCTTTCTCCTGTAGGTATGGGGTCCTAAGGTAAGAGTTCCTAGAAGGAAGGCGAAGCAGATTGTGTTTCTAAGTGCTGCTCCAATGAGTGCAATGAGGCAGACTTCCGTGGCATGTAGGACGTGAGAGAACAGAATCCCTGGAGCTGTTGGAGAGCTGAGAACATCTAGCTTTCCAAAGGAAGGGTGCAGTGTGTTGCCCTAATCTCTGAATACTTAGACTGACTGGGAAAGGCTTCTGGCTCTGGATGTTTCCTAGAAGGGCAGAGGAGCCTGCTGGTACTCACTGTATTTGTAAGCAAAAGGGTGCCTAGACGAGGGTGCTAAGTGTCTGGAAAAGTGAAGAAACGTTAAAGTAAAGCAGAACTGCGAATACGACCTAATGGAAACTGCTACACGCTGTCGCTTCAGCAGGGGTTTTCAGGCCTTAGCTTGAGGCAAGTTCTCACGTCAAGTTTCCCTGTAGCTCTAGAGCATGACAGGATAAGCTCCCACCCATGCTATGGAAGCACCGTGTTTCTTTAGAGAAAACTCTTTTTCTTTCCAGAGGGTGCCTACAGTGAGTAGAGGCCAGTCGAAAACAGTGTTATTTAGGTATCTTCAGGACAGCATGGATAGGGCTTTTAAAATGGGAAAGCAAGGCTTGTGCCTTCGGGTCTTTTTTTCCGTTGAACAAGAGGCCAAAATCCTTCTGATTTCTAAAAAGTCAAAAGAGACTATAGCTACATCCTGGTCCCTTGCTGAATCGTTTTCTTCACAGGGTGTTCTGCATGTAGTGAATTCCCTCTTCCTTGGAATGCTCTATGTGGGCTATCGGTCCTAAGACAATTCTAAAATCCTGCAGGGTAAAAGTAAAAACTGTGCTTTTGTTCCAGTGGGAATGCAAGCCTCCTTTCTCCTGTAGGTATGGGGTCCTTGGCTAAGACTTCCTAGAAGGAAGGCGAAGCCGATTGTGTTTCAAAGTGCTGCTCCAATGAGGGCAATGAGGCAGACTTCCATGGCATGTAGGACGTGAGAGAACAGAATCCCTGGAGCTGTTGGAGAGCTGAGGACATCTAGCTTTCTCAAGGAAGGGTGCAGTGTGTTTCCCTAATCTCTGAATATATAGAGTGACTGGGAAAGGCTTCTTGGTTTGGATGTTTCTTAGAAGGGCAGAGGAGCCTGCTGGTGCTCACTGTATTTGTAGGCAAAAGGATGCCTACACGAGGGTGCTAAGTGTCTGGATAAGTGAAGAAACGTTAAAGTAAAGCAGAACTGCGAATACGACCTAATGGAAACTGCTACACGCTTTCGCTTCAGCAGGAAACTTCAGGCCTTAGGTTGGGGCAAGTTCTCACGTCAAGTTTCCCTGTAGCTCTAGAGCATGACAGGATGAGCTCCCACCCATGCTATGGAAGCACCGTGTTTCCTTAGAGAAAACTTTTCTTTCCAGAGGGCTGCCTACAGTGACTAGAGGCCAGTCGAAAAGAGTGTTATTTAGGTATCTTCAGGGCAGCATGGATACAGCTTTTAAAATGGGAAAGCAAGGCTTGTGCCATCAGGTCTTCTTTCCGGTGAACCTGCAGCCGAAACCCTTCTGATTTCTAAGAGGTCAAAAAAGACCCTAGCTACACCCTGGTCCCTTGCCTGAATCAACTTTTCTTCACAGGGTGTTCTGCATTTAGCGTATTCTCTCTTCCTTGGAACGATCTATGTGTACTATCGGGCTAATCCTATTCTACAGTCCTCCAGTGTAACAGGAAAAACTGTGCTTTTGTTCCAGTAGGAATGCAAGCCTCCTTTTTCCTGTAAGTACGGGGTCCTTGGGTAAGACTTCCTAGAAGGAAGGCGAAGCAGATTGTGTTTCTAAGTGCTGCTCCAATGAGGGCAATGAGGCAGACTTCCGTGGCATGTAGGACGTGAGAGAACAGAATCCCTGGAGCTGCTGGAGAGCTGAGGACATCTAGCTTTCTCAAGGAAGGGTGCAGTGTGTTTCCCTAATCTCTGAATATATAGAGTGACTGGGAGAGGCTACTGGCTCTGGATGTTTCTTAGCAGGGCAGAGGAGCCTGCTGGTACTCACTGTATTTGTAGGCAAAAGGATGCCTACACGAGGGTGCTAAGTGTCTGGATAAGTGAAGAAACGTTAAAGTAAAGCAGAACTGCGAATACGACCTAATGGAAACTGCTACACGCTTTCGCTTCAGCAGGAAACTTCAGGCCTTAGCTTGAGGCAAGTTCTCACGTCAAGTTTCCCTGTAGCTCTAGAGCATGACAGGATGAGCTCCCACCCATGCTATGGAAGCACCGTGTTTCCTTAGAGAAAACTTTTCTTTCCAGAGGGCTTCCTAGAGTGACTAGAGGCCAGTCGAAAAGAGTGTGATTTAGGTATCTTCAGGGCAGCATGGATACAGCTTTTAAAATGGGAAAGCAAGGCTTGTGCCATCAGGTTTCTTTTCCGGTGAACCTGCCAGCCGAAACCCTTCTGATTTCTAAGAAGTCAAAAAAGACCCTAGCTACACCCTGGTCCCTTGCCTGAATCAACATTTCTTTACAGGGTGTTCTGCATTTAGTGTATTCCCTCTTCCTTGGAACGCTCTATGTGTGCTCTCGGGCTAATCCTATTCTACAGTCCTCCAGTGTAACAGGAAAAACTGTGCTTTCGTTCCAGTAGGAATGCAAGCCTCCATTCTCCTCTAAGTACGGGGTCCTTGGGTAAGACTTCCTAGAAGGAAGGCGAAGCAGATTGTGTTTCTAAGTGCTGCTCCAATGAGGGCAATGAGGCAGACTTCCATGGCATGTAGGACGTGAGAGAACAAAAACCCTGGAGCTGTTGGAGAGTGAGGACATCTAGCTTTCCAAAGGAAGGGTGCAGTGTGTTGCTCTAATGTCTGAATACATAGAGTGACTGGGAGAGGCTACTGGCTCTGGATGTTTCTTAGAAGGGCAGAGGAGCCTGCTGGTACTCACTCTATTTGTAGGCAAAAGGGTGCCTACACGAGGGTGCTAAGTGTTGGATAAGTGAAATAACGTTAAAGTAAAGCAGAACTGCGAATACGACCTAATGGAAACTGCTACACGCTTTTGCTTCAGCAGGGTTCTTCAGTCCTTAGCTTGGGGCATGTTCTCACGTCAAGCTTCCCTGTAGCTCTAGAGCATGACAGAATGAGCCCCCACCCATGCTATGGAAGCACCGTGTTTCCTTAGAGAAAACTTTTCTTTCCAGAGGGCTGCCTACAGTGACTAGAAGCCAGTCGAAAACAGTGTTATTTAGGTATCTTCAGGGCAGCATGGATAGATCTTTTAAACTGGGAAAGCAAGGCTTGTGCCATCAGGTCTTCTTTTCCGGTGAACCTGCAGCCGACACCCTTCTGACTTCTAACAAGTGAAAAGAGACCCTAGCTACACCCTGGTCCCTTGCCTGAATCAACTTTCCTTCACAGGTTGTTTTGCATTTAGCGTACTCCCTCTTCCTTGGAACGCTCAGAGTATGCTATCGGGGTAATCTTATTCTAAACTCCTGCAGTGTAAGAGGAAAAACTGTGCTTTGGTTTCAGTAGGAATGCAAGCCTCCTTTCTCCTGTAGGTATGGGGTCCTAAGGTAAGAGTTCCTAGAAGGAAGGCGAAGCAGATTGTGTTTCTAAGTGCTGCTCCAATGAGTGCAATGAGGCAGACTTCCATGGCATGTAGGACGTGAGAGAACAGAATCCCTGGAGCTGTTGGAGAGCTGAGAACATCTAGCTTTCCAAAGGAAGGGTGCAGTGTGTTGCCCTAATCTCTGAATATATAGAGTGACTGGGAAAGGCTTCTTGGTTTGGATGTTTCTTAGAAGGGCAGAGGAGCCTGCTGGTGCTCACTGTATTTGTAGGCAAAAGGATGCCTACACGAGGGTGCTAAGTGTCTGGATAAGTGAAGAAACGTTAAAGTAAAGCAGAACTGCGAATACGACCTAATGGAAGCTGCTACACGCTTTCGCTTCAACAGGGCTTTTCAGGCCTTAGCTTGAGGCAAGTTCTCAGGTAAAGTTTCCCTGTAGCTCTAGAGCATAACAGGATGAGGTCCCACCTATGCTATGGAAGCACCTTGTTTCCTTAGAGACAACTCCTTTTCTTTCCAGAGGGCTGCCTACAGTGACAAGAGGCCAGTCGAAAAGAGTGTTATTTAGGTATCTTCAGGGCAGCATGGATAGGGCTTTTAAAATGGGAAAGCAAGGCTTGTGCCTTCGGGTCTTTTTTTCCGTTGAGCAAGAGGCCAAAATCCTTCTGATTTCTAACAAGTCAAAAGAGACTATAGCTACATCCTGGTCCCTTGCTGAATCAACTTTTCTTCACAGGGTGTTCTGCATTTAGCGTATTCCCTCATCCTTGGAATGCTCTATGTGTGCTATCGATCCTAAGCCTATAGTAAAATCCTGCAGTGTAAAACTAAAAACTGTGCTTTGGTTCCAGTAGGAATGCAAGCTTCCTTTCTCCTGTAGGTATGGGGTCCTTGGGTAAGACTTCCTAGAAGGAAGGCGAAGCAGATTGTGTTTCTATGTCCGGCTCCATAAAGGGCAGTGAGGCAGACGTCCAAGGCATGTAGGACGTGAGAGAACAGAATCCCTGGAGCTGTTGGAGTGCTGAGGACATCTAGCTTTCCAAAGGAAGGGTGCAGTGTGTTACCCTAATCTCTGAATACATACAGTGCCTTGGAAAGGCTCCTGGGGCTGGATGTTTCTTAGAAGGGCAGAGGAGCCTGCTGGTACTCACTGTATTTGTAGGCAAAGGGTGCCTACTTAAGGGTGCTAAGTGATTGGGTAAGTGAAGAAACGTTAAAGTAAAGCAGAACTGCGAATACGACCTAATGGAAACTGCTACACGCTTTCGCTTCAGCAGGAATCTTCAGGCCTTAGGTTGGGGCAAGTTCTCACGTCAAGTTTCCCTGTAGCTCTAGAGCATGACAGGATGAGCTCCCACCCATGCTATGGAAGCACCGTGTTTCCTTAGAGAAAACTTTTCTTTCCAGAGGGCTGCCTACAGTGACTAGAGGCCAGTCGAAAAGAGTGTTATTTAGGTATCTTCAGGGCAGCATGGATACAGCTTTTAAAATGGGAAAGCAAGGCTTGTGCCATCAGGTCTTCTTTTCCGGTGAACCTGCAGCCGAAACCCTTCTGATTTCTAAGAAGTCAAAAAAGACCCTAGCTACACCCTGGTCCCTTGCCTGCATCAACTTTTCTTCACAGGGTGTTCTGCATTTAGCGTATTCTCTCTTCCTTGGAACGATCTATGTGTACTATCGGGCTAATCCTATTCTACAGTCCTCCAGTGTAACAGGAAAAACTGTGCTTTCGTTCCAGTAGGAATGCAAGCCTCCTTTTTCCTGTAAGTACGGGGTCCTTGGGTAAGACTTCCTAGAAGGAAGGCGAAGCAGATTGTGTTTCTAAGTGCTGCTCCAATGAGGGCAATGAGGCAGACTTCCGTGGCATGTAGGACGTGAGAGAACAGAATCCCTGGAGCTGCTGGAGAGCTGAGGACATCTAGCTTTCTCAAGGAAGGGTGCAGTGTGTTTCCCTAATCTCTGAATATATAGAGTGACTGGGAGAGGCTACTGGCTCTGGATGTTTCTTAGCAGGGCAGAGGAGCCTGCTGGTACTCACTGTATTTGTAGGCAAAAGGATGCCTACACGAGGGTGCTAAGTGTCTGGATAAGTGAAGAAACGTTAAAGTAAAGCAGAACTGCGAATACGACCTAATGGAAACTGCTACACGCTTTCGCTTCAGCAGGAAACTTCAGGCCTTAGCTTGAGGCAAGTTCTCACGTCAAGTTTCCCTGTAGCTCTAGAGCATGACAGGATGAGCTCCCACCCATGCTATGGAAGCACCGTGTTTCCTTAGAGAAAACTTTTCTTTCCAGAGGGCTTCCTAGAGTGACTAGAGGCCAGTCGAAAAGAGTGTGATTTAGGTATCTTCAGGGCAGCATGGATACAGCTTTTAAAATGGGAAAGCAAGGCTTGTGCCATCAGGTCTTCTTTTCCGGTGAACCTGCCAGCCGAAACCCTTCTGATTTCTAAGAAGTCAAAAAAGACCCTAGCTACACCCTGGTCCCTTGCCTGAATCAACATTTCTTTACAGGGTGTTCTGCATTTAGTGTATTCCCTCTTCCTTGGAACGCTCTATGTGTGCTCTCGGGCTAATCCTATTCTACAGTCCTCCAGTGTAACAGGAAAAACTGTGCTTTCGTTCCAGTAGGAATGCAAGCCTCCATTCTCCTGTAAGTACGGGGTCCTTGGGTAAGACTTCCTAGAAGGAAGGCGAAGCAGATTGTGTTTCTAAGTGCTGCTCCAATGAGGGCAATGAGGCAGACTTCCATGGCATGTAGGACGTGAGAGAACAAAAACCCTGGAGCTGTTGCAGAGTGAGGACATCTAGCTTTCCAAAGGAAGGGTGCAGTGTGTTGCTCTAATGTCTGAATACATAGAGTGACTGGGAGAGGCTACTGGCTCTGGATGTTTCTTAGAAGGGCAGAGGAGCCTGCTGGTACTCACTCTATTTGTAGGCAAAAGGGTGCCTACACGAGGGTGCTAAGTGTTGGATAAGTGAAATAACGTTAAAGTAAAGCAGAACTGCGAATACGACCTAATGGAAACTGCTACACGCTTTTGCTTCAGCAGGGCTCTTCAGTCCTTAGCTTGGGGCATGTTCTCACGTCAAGCTTCCCTGTAGCTCTAGAGCATGACAGAATGAGCCCCCACCCATGCTATGGAAGCACCGTGTTTCCTTAGAGAAAACTTTTCTTTCCAGAGGGCTGCCTACAGTGACTAGAAGCCAGTCGAAAACAGTGTTATTTAGGTATCTTCAGGGCAGCATGGATAGATCTTTTAAACTGGGAAAGCAAGGCTTGTGCCATCAGGTCTTCTTTTCCGGTGAACCTGCAGCCGACACCCTTCTGACTTCTAACAAGTGAAAAGAGACCCTAGCTACACCCTGGTCCCTTGCCTGAATCAACTTTCCTTCACAGGTTGTTTTGCATTTAGCGTACTCCCTCTTCCTTGGAACGCTCAGAGTATGCTATCGGGGTAATCTTATTCTAAACTCCTGCAGTGTAAGAGGAAAAACTGTGCTTTGGTTTCAGTAGGAATGCAAGCCTCCTTTCTCCTGTAGGTATGGGGTCCTAAGGTAAGAGTTCCTAGAAGGAAGGCGAAGCAGATTGTGTTTCTAAGTGCTGCTCCAATGAGTGCAATGAGGCAGACTTCCGTGGCATGTAGGACGTGAGAGAACAGAATCCCTGGAGCTGTTGGAGAGCTGAGAACATCTAGCTTTCCAAAGGAAGGGTGCAGTGTGTTGCCCTAATCTCTGAATACTTAGACTGACTGGGAAAGGCTTCTGGCTCTGGATGTTTCCTAGAAGGGCAGAGGAGCCTGCTGGTACTCACTGTATTTGTAAGCAAAAGGGTGCCTAGACGAGGGTGCTAAGTGTCTGGAAAAGTGAAGAAACGTTAAAGTAAAGCAGAACTGCGAATACGACCTAATGGAAACTGCTACACGCTGTCGCTTCAGCAGGGGTTTTCAGGCCTTAGCTTGAGGCAAGTTCTCACGTCAAGTTTCCCTGTAGCTCTAGAGCATGACAGGATAAGCTCCCACCCATGCTATGGAAGCACCGTGTTTCTTTAGAGAAAACTCTTTTTCTTTCCAGAGGGTGCCTACAGTGAGTAGAGGCCAGTCGAAAACAGTGTTATTTAGGTATCTTCAGGACAGCATGGATAGGGCTTTTAAAATGGGAAAGCAAGGCTTGTGCCTTCGGGTCTTTTTTTCCGTTGAACAAGAGGCCAAAATCCTTCTGATTTCTAAAAAGTCAAAAGAGACTATAGCTACATCCTGGTCCCTTGCTGAATGGTTTTCTTCACAGGGTGTTCTGCATGTAGTGAATTCCCTCTTCCTTGGAATGCTCTATGTGGGCTATCGGTCCTAAGACAATTCTAAAATCCTGCAGGGTAAAAGTAAAAACTGTGCTTTTGTTCCAGTGGGAATGCAAGCCTCCTTTCTCCTGTAGGTATGGGGTCCTTGGCTAAGACTTCCTAGAAGGAAGGCGAAGCCGATTGTGTTTCAAAGTGCTGCTCCAATGAGGGCAATGAGGCAGACTTCCATGGCATGTAGGACGTGAGAGAACAGAATCCCTGGAGCTGTTGGAGAGCTGAGGACATCTAGCTTTCTCAAGGAAGGGTGCAGTGTGTTTCCCTAATCTCTGAATATATAGAGTGACTGGGAAAGGCTTCTTGGTTTGGATGTTTCTTAGAAGGGCAGAGGAGCCTGCTGGTGCTCACTGTATTTGTAGGCAAAAGGATGCCTACACGAGGGTGCTAAGTGTCTGGATAAGTGAAGAAACGTTAAAGTAAAGCAGAACTGCGAATACGACCTAATGGAAACTGCTACACGCTTTCGCTTCAGCAGGAAACTTCAGGCCTTAGGTTGGGGCAAGTTCTCACGTCAAGTTTCCCTGTAGCTCTAGAGCATGACAGGATGAGCTCCCACCCATGCTATGGAAGCACCGTGTTTCCTTAGAGAAAACTTTTCTTTCCAGAGGGCTGCCTACAGTGACTAGAGGCCAGTCGAAAAGAGTGTTATTTAGGTATCTTCAGGGCAGCATGGATACAGCTTTTAAAATGGGAAAGCAAGGCTTGTGCCATCAGGTCTTCTTTCCGGTGAACCTGCAGCCGAAACCCTTCTGATTTCTAAGAGGTCAAAAAAGACCCTAGCTACACCCTGGTCCCTTGCCTGAATCAACTTTTCTTCACAGGGTGTTCTGCATTTAGCGTATTCTCTCTTCCTTGGAACGATCTATGTGTACTATCGGGCTAATCCTATTCTACAGTCCTCCAGTGTAACAGGAAAAACTGTGCTTTTGTTCCAGTAGGAATGCAAGCCTCCTTTTTCCTGTAAGTACGGGGTCCTTGGGTAAGACTTCCTAGAAGGAAGGCGAAGCAGATTGTGTTTCTAAGTGCTGCTCCAATGAGGGCAATGAGGCAGACTTCCGTGGCATGTAGGACGTGAGAGAACAGAATCCCTGGAGCTGCTGGAGAGCTGAGGACATCTAGCTTTCTCAAGGAAGGGTGCAGTGTGTTTCCCTAATCTCTGAATATATAGAGTGACTGGGAGAGGCTACTGGCTCTGGATGTTTCTTAGCAGGGCAGAGGAGCCTGCTGGTACTCACTGTATTTGTAGGCAAAAGGATGCCTACACGAGGGTGCTAAGTGTCTGGATAAGTGAAGAAACGTTAAAGTAAAGCAGAACTGCGAATACGACCTAATGGAAACTGCTACACGCTTTCGCTTCAGCAGGAAACTTCAGGCCTTAGCTTGAGGCAAGTTCTCACGTCAAGTTTCCCTGTAGCTCTAGAGCATGACAGGATGAGCTCCCACCCATGCTATGGAAGCACCGTGTTTCCTTAGAGAAAACTTTTCTTTCCAGAGGGCTTCCTAGAGTGACTAGAGGCCAGTCGAAAAGAGTGTGATTTAGGTATCTTCAGGGCAGCATGGATACAGCTTTTAAAATGGGAAAGCAAGGCTTGTGCCATCAGGTTTCTTTTCCGGTGAACCTGCCAGCCGAAACCCTTCTGATTTCTAAGAAGTCAAAAAAGACCCTAGCTACACCCTGGTCCCTTGCCTGAATCAACATTTCTTTACAGGGTGTTCTGCATTTAGTGTATTCCCTCTTCCTTGGAACGCTCTATGTGTGCTCTCGGGCTAATCCTATTCTACAGTCCTCCAGTGTAACAGGAAAAACTGTGCTTTCGTTCCAGTAGGAATGCAAGCCTCCATTCTCCTCTAAGTACGGGGTCCTTGGGTAAGACTTCCTAGAAGGAAGGCGAAGCAGATTGTGTTTCTAAGTGCTGCTCCAATGAGGGCAATGAGGCAGACTTCCATGGCATGTAGGACGTGAGAGAACAAAAACCCTGGAGCTGTTGGAGAGTGAGGACATCTAGCTTTCCAAAGGAAGGGTGCAGTGTGTTGCTCTAATGTCTGAATACATAGAGTGACTGGGAGAGGCTACTGGCTCTGGATGTTTCTTAGAAGGGCAGAGGAGCCTGCTGGTACTCACTCTATTTGTAGGCAAAAGGGTGCCTACACGAGGGTGCTAAGTGTTGGATAAGTGAAATAACGTTAAAGTAAAGCAGAACTGCGAATACGACCTAATGGAAACTGCTACACGCTTTTGCTTCAGCAGGGTTCTTCAGTCCTTAGCTTGGGGCATGTTCTCACGTCAAGCTTCCCTGTAGCTCTAGAGCATGACAGAATGAGCCCCCACCCATGCTATGGAAGCACCGTGTTTCCTTAGAGAAAACTTTTCTTTCCAGAGGGCTGCCTACAGTGACTAGAAGCCAGTCGAAAACAGTGTTATTTAGGTATCTTCAGGGCAGCATGGATAGATCTTTTAAACTGGGAAAGCAAGGCTTGTGCCATCAGGTCTTCTTTTCCGGTGAACCTGCAGCCGACACCCTTCTGACTTCTAACAAGTGAAAAGAGACCCTAGCTACACCCTGGTCCCTTGCCTGAATCAACTTTCCTTCACAGGTTGTTTTGCATTTAGCGTACTCCCTCTTCCTTGGAACGCTCAGAGTATGCTATCGGGGTAATCTTATTCTAAACTCCTGCAGTGTAAGAGGAAAAACTGTGCTTTGGTTTCAGTAGGAATGCAAGCCTCCTTTCTCCTGTAGGTATGGGGTCCTAAGGTAAGAGTTCCTAGAAGGAAGGCGAAGCAGATTGTGTTTCTAAGTGCTGCTCCAATGAGTGCAATGAGGCAGACTTCCATGGCATGTAGGACGTGAGAGAACAGAATCCCTGGAGCTGTTGGAGAGCTGAGAACATCTAGCTTTCCAAAGGAAGGGTGCAGTGTGTTGCCCTAATCTCTGAATACTTAGACTGACTGGGAAAGGCTTCTGGCTCTGGATGTTTCCTAGAAGGGCAGAGGAGCCTGCTGGTACTCACTGTTTTTGTAAGCAAAAGGGTGCCTAGACGAGGGTGCTAAGTGTCTGGAAAAGTGAAGAAACGTTAAAGTAAAGCAGAACTGCGAATACGACCTAATGGAAACTGCTACACGCTGTCGCTTCAGCAGGGGTTTTCAGGCCTTAGCTTGAGGCAAGTTCTCACGTCAAGTTTCCCTGTAGCTCTAGAGCATGACAGGATAAGCTCCCACCCATGCTATGGAAGCACCGTGTTTCTTTAGAGAAAACTCTTTTTCTTTCCAGAGGGTGCCTACAGTGAGTAGAGGCCAGTCGAAAACAGTGTTATTTAGGTATCTTCAGGACAGCATGGATAGGGCTTTTAAAATGGGAAAGCAAGGCTTGTGCCTTCGGGTCTTTTTTTCCGTTGAACAAGAGGCCAAAATCCTTCTGATTTCGAAAAAGTCAAAAGAGACTATAGCTACATCCTGGTCCCTTGCTGAATCGTTTTCTTCACAGGGTGTTCTGCATGTAGTGAATTCCCTCTTCCTTGGAATGCTCTATGTGGGCTATCGGTCCTAAGACAATTCTAAAATCCTGCAGGGTAAAAGTAAAAACTGTGCTTTTGTTCCAGTGGGAATGCAAGCCTCCTTTCTCCTGTAGGTATGGGGTCCTTGGCTAAGACTTCCTAGAAGGAAGGCGAAGCCGATTGTGTTTCAAAGTGCTGCTCCAATGAGGGCAATGAGGCAGACTTCCATGGCATGTAAGACGTGAGAGAACAGAATCCCTGGAGCTGTTGGAGAGCTGAGGACATCTAGCTTTCTCAAGGAAGGGTGCAGTGTGTTTCCCTAATCTCTGAATATATAGAGTGACTGGGAAAGGCTTCTTGGTTTGGATGTTTCTTAGAAGGGCAGAGGAGCCTGCTGGTGCTCACTGTATTTGTAGGCAAAAGGATGCCTACACGAGGGTGCTAAGTGTCTGGATAAGTGAAGAAACGTTAAAGTAAAGCAGAACTGCGAATACGACCTAATGGAAGCTGCTACACGCTTTCGCTTCAACAGGGCTTTTCAGGCCTTAGCTTGAGGCAAGTTCTCAGGTAAAGTTTCCCTGTAGCTCTAGAGCATAACAGGATGAGGTCCCACCTATGCTATGGAAGCACCTTGTTTCCTTAGAGACAACTCCTTTTCTTTCCAGAGGGCTGCCTACAGTGACAAGAGGCCAGTCGAAAACAGTGTTATTTAGGTATCTTCAGGGCAGCATGGATAGGGCTTTTAAAATGGGAAAGCAAGGCTTGTGCCTTCGGGTCTTTTTTTCCGTTGAACAAGAGGCCAAAATCCTTCTGATTTCTAACAAGTCAAAAGAGACTATAGCTACATCCTGGTCCCTTGCTGAATCAACTTTTCTTCACAGGGTGTTCTGCATTTAGCGTATTCCCTCATCCTTGGAATGCTCTATGTGTGCTATCGATCCTAAGCCTATAGTAAAATCCTGCAGTGTAAAACTAAAAACTGTGCTTTGGTTCCAGTAGGAATGCAAGCTTCCTTTCTCCTGTAGGTATGGGGTCCTTGGGTAAGACTTCCTAGAAGGAAGGCGAAGCAGATTGTGTTTCTATGTCCGGCTCCATAAAGGGCAGTGAGGCAGACGTCCAAGGCATGTAGGACGTGAGAGAACAGAATCCCTGGAGCTGTTGGAGTGCTGAGGACATCTAGCTTTCCAAAGGAAGGGTGCAGTGTGTTACCCTAATCTCTGAATACATACAGTGCCTTGGAAAGGCTCCTGGGGCTGGATGTTTCTTAGAAGGGCAGAGGAGCCTGCTGGTACTCACTGTATTTGTAGGCAAAGGGTGCCTACTTGAGGGTGCTAAGTGATTGGGTAAGTGAAGAAACGTTAAAGTAAAGCAGAACTGCGAATACGACCTAATGGAAACTGCTACACGCTTTCGCTTCAGCAGGAATCTTCAGGCCTTAGGTTGGGGCAAGTTCTCACGTCAAGTTTCCCTGTAGCTCTAGAGCATGACAGGATGAGCTCCCACCCATGCTATGGAAGCACCGTGTTTCCTTAGAGAAAACTTTTCTTTCCAGAGGGCTGCCTACAGTGACTAGAGGCCAGTCGAAAAGAGTGTGATTTAGGTATCTTCAGGGCAGCATGGATACAGCTTTTAAAATGGGAAAGCAAGGCTTGTGCCATCAGGTCTTCTTTTCCGGTGAACCTGCAGCCGAAACCCTTCTGATTTCTAAGAAGTCAAAAAAGACCCTAGCTACACCCTGGTCCCTTGCCTGAATCAACTTTTCTTCACAGGGTGTTCTGCATTTAGCGTATTCTCTCTTCCTTGGAACGATCTATGTGTACTATCGGGCTAATCCTATTCTACAGTCCTCCAGTGTAACAGGAAAAACTGTGCTTTTGTTCCAGTAGGAATGCAAGCCTCCTTTTTCCTGTAAGTACGGGGTCCTTGGGTAAGACTTCCTAGAAGGAAGGCGAAGCAGATTGTGTTTCTAAGTGCTGCTCCAATGAGGGCAATGAGGCAGACTTCCGTGGCATGTAGGACGTGAGAGAACAGAATCCCTGGAGCTGCTGGAGAGCTGAGGACATCTAGCTTTCTCAAGGAAGGGTGCAGTGTGTTTCCCTAATCTCTGAATATATAGAGTGACTGGGAGAGGCTACTGGCTCTGGATGTTTCTTAGCAGGGCAGAGGAGCCTGCTGGTACTCACTGTATTTGTAGGCAAAAGGATGCCTACACGAGGGTGCTAAGTGTCTGGATAAGTGAAGAAACGTTAAAGTAAAGCAGAACTGCGAATACGACCTAATGGAAACTGCTACACGCTTTCGCTTCAGCAGGAAACTTCAGGCCTTAGCTTGAGGCAAGTTCTCACGTCAAGTTTCCCTGTAGCTCTAGAGCATGACAGGATGAGCTCCCACCCATGCTATGGAAGCACCGTGTTTCCTTAGAGAAAACTTTTCTTTCCAGAGGGCTTCCTAGAGTGACTAGAGGCCAGTCGAAAAGAGTGTGATTTAGGTATCTTCAGGGCAGCATGGATACAGCTTTTAAAATGGGAAAGCAAGGCTTGTGCCATCAGGTCTTCTTTTCCGGTGAACCTGCCAGCCGAAACCCTTCTGATTTCTAAGAAGTCAAAAAAGACCCTAGCTACACCCTGGTCCCTTGCCTGAATCAACATTTCTTTACAGGGTGTTCTGCATTTAGTGTATTCCCTCTTCCTTGGAACGCTCTATGTGTGCTATCGGGCTAATCCTATTCTACAGTCCTCCAGTGTAACAGGAAAAACTGTGCTTTCGTTCCAGTAGGAATGCAAGCCTCCATTCTCCTGTAAGTACGGGGTCCTTGGGTAAGACTTCCTAGAAGGAAGGCGAAGCAGATTGTGTTTCTAAGTGCTGCTCCAATGAGGGCAATGAGGCAGACTTCCATGGCATGTAGGACGTGAGAGAACAAAAACCCTGGAACTGTTGGAGAGTGAGGACATCTAGCTTTCCAAAGGAAGGGTGCAGTGTGTTGCTCTAATGTCTGAATACATAGAGTGACTGGGAGAGGCTACTGGCTCTGGATGTTTCTTAGAAGGGCAGAGGAGCCTGCTGGTACTCACTCTATTTGTAGGCAAAAGGGTGCCTACACGAGGGTGCTAAGTGTTGGATAAGTGAAATAACGTTAAAGTAAAGCAGAACTGCGAATACGACCTAATGGAAACTGCTACACGCTTTTGCTTCAGCAGGGCTCTTCAGTCCTTAGCTTGGGGCATGTTCTCACGTCAAGCTTCCCTGTAGCTCTAGAGCATGACAGAATGAGCCCCCACCCATGCTATGGAAGCACCGTGTTTCCTTAGAGAAAACTTTTCTTTCCAGAGGGCTGCCTACAGTGACTAGAAGCCAGTCGAAAACAGTGTTATTTAGGTATCTTCAGGGCAGCATGGATAGATCTTTTAAACTGGGAAAGCAAGGCTTGTGCCATCAGGTCTTCTTTTCCGGTGAACCTGCAGCCGACACCCTTCTGACTTCTAACAAGTGAAAAGAGACCCTAGCTACACCCTGGTCCCTTGCCTGAATCAACTTTCCTTCACAGGTTGTTTTGCATTTAGCGTACTCCCTCTTCCTTGGAACGCTCAGAGTATGCTATCGGGGTAATCTTATTCTAAACTCCTGCAGTGTAAGAGGAAAAACTGTGCTTTGGTTTCAGTAGGAATGCAAGCCTCCTTTCTCCTGTAGGTATGGGGTCATAAGGTAAGAGTTCCTAGAAGGAAGGCGAAGCAGATTGTGTTTCTAAGTGCTGCTCCAATGAGTGCAATGAGGCAGACTTCCGTGGCATGTAGGACGTGAGAGAACAGAATCCCTGGAGCTGTTGGAGAGCTGAGAACATCTAGCTTTCCAAAGGAAGGGTGCAGTGTGTTGCCCTAATCTCTGAATACTTAGACTGACTGGGAAAGGCTTCTGGCTCTGGATGTTTCCTAGAAGGGCAGAGGAGCCTGCTGGTACTCACTGTATTTGTAAGCAAAAGGGAGCCTAGACGAGGGTGCTAAGTGTTTGGAAAATTGAAGAAACGTTAAAGTAAAGCAGAACTGCGAATACGACCTAATGGAAACTGCTACACGCTGTCGCTTCAGCAGGGGTTTTCAGGCCTTAGCTTGAGGCAAGTTCTCACGTCAAGTTTCCCTGTAGCTCTAGAGCATGACAGGATAAGCTCCCACCCATGCTATGGAAGCACCGTGTTTCTTTAGAGAAAACTCTTTTTCTTTCCAGAGGGTGCCTACAGTGAGTAGAGGCCAGTCGAAAACAGTGTTATTTAGGTATCTTCAGGACAGCATGGATAGGGCTTTTAAAATGGGAAAGCAAGGCTTGTGCCTTCGGGTCTTTTTTTCCGTTGAACAAGAGGCCAAAATCCTTCTGATTTCTAAAAAGTCAAAAGAGACTATAGCTACATCCTGGTCCCTTGCTGAATCGTTTTCTTCACAGGGTGTTCTGCATGTAGTGAATTCCCTCTTCCTTGGAATGCTCTATGTGGGCTATCGGTCCTAAGACAATTCTAAAATCCTGCAGGGTGAAAGTAAAAACTGTGCTTTTGTTCCAGTGGGAATGCAAGCCTCCTTTCTCCTGTAGGTATGGGGTCCTTGGCTAAGACTTCCTAGAAGGAAGGCGAAGCCGATTGTGTTTCAAAGTGCTGCTCCAATGAGGGCAATGAGGCAGACTTCCATGGCATGTAGGACGTGAGAGAACAGAATCCCTGGAGCTGTTGGAGAGCTGAGGACATCTAGCTTTCTCAAGGAAGGGTGCAGTGTGTTTCCCTAATCTCTGAATATATAGAGTGACTGGGAAAGGCTTCTTGGTTTGGATGTTTCTTAGAAGGGCAGAGGAGCCTGCTGGTGCTCACTGTATTTGTAGGCAAAAGGATGCCTACACGAGGGTGCTAAGTGTCTGGATAAGTGAAGAAACGTTAAAGTAAAGCAGAACTGCGAATACGACCTAATGGAAGCTGCTACACGCTTTCGCTTCAACAGGGCTTTTCAGGCCTTAGCTTGAGGCAAGTTCTCAGGTAAAGTTTCCCTGTAGCTCTAGAGCATAACAGGATGAGGTCCCACCTATGCTATGGAAGCACCTTGTTTCCTTAGAGACAACTCCTTTTCTTTCCAGAGGGCTGCCTACAGTGACAAGAGGCCAGTCGAAAAGAGTGTTATTTAGGTATCTTCAGGGCAGCATGGATAGGGCTTTTAAAATGGGAAAGCAAGGCTTGTGCCTTCGGGTCTTTTTTTCCGTTGAGCAAGAGGCCAAAATCCTTCTGATTTCTAACAAGTCAAAAGAGACTATAGCTACATCCTGGTCCCTTGCTGAATCAACTTTTCTTCACAGGGTGTTCTGCATTTAGCGTATTCCCTCATCCTTGGAATGCTCTATGTGTGCTATCGATCCTAAGCCTATAGTAAAATCCTGCAGTGTAAAACTAAAAACTGTGCTTTGGTTCCAGTAGGAATGCAAGCTTCCTTTCTCCTGTAGGTATGGGGTCCTTGGGTAAGACTTCCTAGAAGGAAGGCGAAGCAGATTGTGTTTCTATGTCCGGCTCCATAAAGGGCAGTGAGGCAGACGTCCAAGGCATGTAGGACGTGAGAGAACAGAATCCCTGGAGCTGTTGGAGTGCTGAGGACATCTAGCTTTCCAAAGGAAGGGTGCAGTGTGTTACCCTAATCTCTGAATACATACAGTGCCTTGGAAAGGCTCCTGGGGCTGGATGTTTCTTAGAAGGGCAGAGGAGCCTGCTGGTACTCACTGTATTTGTAGGCAAAGGGTGCCTACTTAAGGGTGCTAAGTGATTGGGTAAGTGAAGAAACGTTAAAGTAAAGCAGAACTGCGAATACGACCTAATGGAAACTGCTACACGCTTTCGCTTCAGCAGGAATCTTCAGGCCTTAGGTTGGGGCAAGTTCTCACGTCAAGTTTCCCTGTAGCTCTAGAGCATGACAGGATGAGCTCCCACCCATGCTATGGAAGCACCGTGTTTCCTTAGAGAAAACTTTTCTTTCCAGAGGGCTGCCTACAGTGACTAGAGGCCAGTCGAAAAGAGTGTTATTTAGGTATCTTCAGGGCAGCATGGATACAGCTTTTAAAATGGGAAAGCAAGGCTTGTGCCATCAGGTCTTCTTTTCCGGTGAACCTGCAGCCGAAACCCTTCTGATTTCTAAGAAGTCAAAAAAGACCCTAGCTACACCCTGGTCCCTTGCCTGCATCAACTTTTCTTCACAGGGTGTTCTGCATTTAGCGTATTCTCTCTTCCTTGGAACGATCTATGTGTACTATCGGGCTAATCCTATTCTACAGTCCTCCAGTGTAACAGGAAAAACTGTGCTTTCGTTCCAGTAGGAATGCAAGCCTCCTTTTTCCTGTAAGTACGGGGTCCTTGGGTAAGACTTCCTAGAAGGAAGGCGAAGCAGATTGTGTTTCTAAGTGCTGCTCCAATGAGGGCAATGAGGCAGACTTCCGTGGCATGTAGGACGTGAGAGAACAGAATCCCTGGAGCTGCTGGAGAGCTGAGGACATCTAGCTTTCTCAAGGAAGGGTGCAGTGTGTTTCCCTAATCTCTGAATATATAGAGTGACTGGGAGAGGCTACTGGCTCTGGATGTTTCTTAGCAGGGCAGAGGAGCCTGCTGGTACTCACTGTATTTGTAGGCAAAAGGATGCCTACACGAGGGTGCTAAGTGTCTGGATAAGTGAAGAAACGTTAAAGTAAAGCAGAACTGCGAATACGACCTAATGGAAACTGCTACACGCTTTCGCTTCAGCAGGAAACTTCAGGCCTTAGCTTGAGGCAAGTTCTCACGTCAAGTTTCCCTGTAGCTCTAGAGCATGACAGGATGAGCTCCCACCCATGCTATGGAAGCACCGTGTTTCCTTAGAGAAAACTTTTCTTTCCAGAGGGCTTCCTAGAGTGACTAGAGGCCAGTCGAAAAGAGTGTGATTTAGGTATCTTCAGGGCAGCATGGATACAGCTTTTAAAATGGGAAAGCAAGGCTTGTGCCATCAGGTCTTCTTTTCCGGTGAACCTGCCAGCCGAAACCCTTCTGATTTCTAAGAAGTCAAAAAAGACCCTAGCTACACCCTGGTCCCTTGCCTGAATCAACATTTCTTTACAGGGTGTTCTGCATTTAGTGTATTCCCTCTTCCTTGGAACGCTCTATGTGTGCTCTCGGGCTAATCCTATTCTACAGTCCTCCAGTGTAACAGGAAAAACTGTGCTTTCGTTCCAGTAGGAATGCAAGCCTCCATTCTCCTGTAAGTACGGGGTCCTTGGGTAAGACTTCCTAGAAGGAAGGCGAAGCAGATTGTGTTTCTAAGTGCTGCTCCAATGAGGGCAATGAGGCAGACTTCCATGGCATGTAGGACGTGAGAGAACAAAAACCCTGGAGCTGTTGCAGAGTGAGGACATCTAGCTTTCCAAAGGAAGGGTGCAGTGTGTTGCTCTAATGTCTGAATACATAGAGTGACTGGGAGAGGCTACTGGCTCTGGATGTTTCTTAGAAGGGCAGAGGAGCCTGCTGGTACTCACTCTATTTGTAGGCAAAAGGGTGCCTACACGAGGGTGCTAAGTGTTGGATAAGTGAAATAACGTTAAAGTAAAGCAGAACTGCGAATACGACCTAATGGAAACTGCTACACGCTTTTGCTTCAGCAGGGCTCTTCAGTCCTTAGCTTGGGGCATGTTCTCACGTCAAGCTTCCCTGTAGCTCTAGAGCATGACAGAATGAGCCCCCACCCATGCTATGGAAGCACCGTGTTTCCTTAGAGAAAACTTTTCTTTCCAGAGGGCTGCCTACAGTGACTAGAAGCCAGTCGAAAACAGTGTTATTTAGGTATCTTCAGGGCAGCATGGATAGATCTTTTAAACTGGGAAAGCAAGGCTTGTGCCATCAGGTCTTCTTTTCCGGTGAACCTGCAGCCGACACCCTTCTGACTTCTAACAAGTGAAAAGAGACCCTAGCTACACCCTGGTCCCTTGCCTGAATCAACTTTCCTTCACAGGTTGTTTTGCATTTAGCGTACTCCCTCTTCCTTGGAACGCTCAGAGTATGCTATCGGGGTAATCTTATTCTAAACTCCTGCAGTGTAAGAGGAAAAACTGTGCTTTGGTTTCAGTAGGAATGCAAGCCTCCTTTCTCCTGTAGGTATGGGGTCCTAAGGTAAGAGTTCCTAGAAGGAAGGCGAAGCAGATTGTGTTTCTAAGTGCTGCTCCAATGAGTGCAATGAGGCAGACTTCCGTGGCATGTAGGACGTGAGAGAACAGAATCCCTGGAGCTGTTGGAGAGCTGAGAACATCTAGCTTTCCAAAGGAAGGGTGCAGTGTGTTGCCCTAATCTCTGAATACTTAGACTGACTGGGAAAGGCTTCTGGCTCTGGATGTTTCCTAGAAGGGCAGAGGAGCCTGCTGGTACTCACTGTATTTGTAAGCAAAAGGGTGCCTAGACGAGGGTGCTAAGTGTCTGGAAAAGTGAAGAAACGTTAAAGTAAAGCAGAACTGCGAATACGACCTAATGGAAACTGCTACACGCTGTCGCTTCAGCAGGGGTTTTCAGGCCTTAGCTTGAGGCAAGTTCTCACGTCAAGTTTCCCTGTAGCTCTAGAGCATGACAGGATAAGCTCCCACCCATGCTATGGAAGCACCGTGTTTCTTTAGAGAAAACTCTTTTTCTTTCCAGAGGGTGCCTACAGTGAGTAGAGGCCAGTCGAAAACAGTGTTATTTAGGTATCTTCAGGACAGCATGGATAGGGCTTTTAAAATGGGAAAGCAAGGCTTGTGCCTTCGGGTCTTTTTTTCCGTTGAACAAGAGGCCAAAATCCTTCTGATTTCTAAAAAGTCAAAAGAGACTATAGCTACATCCTGGTCCCTTGCTGAATGGTTTTCTTCACAGGGTGTTCTGCATGTAGTGAATTCCCTCTTCCTTGGAATGCTCTATGTGGGCTATCGGTCCTAAGACAATTCTAAAATCCTGCAGGGTAAAAGTAAAAACTGTGCTTTTGTTCCAGTGGGAATGCAAGCCTCCTTTCTCCTGTAGGTATGGGGTCCTTGGCTAAGACTTCCTAGAAGGAAGGCGAAGCCGATTGTGTTTCAAAGTGCTGCTCCAATGAGGGCAATGAGGCAGACTTCCATGGCATGTAGGACGTGAGAGAACAGAATCCCTGGAGCTGTTGGAGAGCTGAGGACATCTAGCTTTCTCAAGGAAGGGTGCAGTGTGTTTCCCTAATCTCTGAATATATAGAGTGACTGGGAAAGGCTTCTTGGTTTGGATGTTTCTTAGAAGGGCAGAGGAGCCTGCTGGTGCTCACTGTATTTGTAGGCAAAAGGATGCCTACACGAGGGTGCTAAGTGTCTGGATAAGTGAAGAAACGTTAAAGTAAAGCAGAACTGCGAATACGACCTAATGGAAACTGCTACACGCTTTCGCTTCAGCAGGAAACTTCAGGCCTTAGGTTGGGGCAAGTTCTCACGTCAAGTTTCCCTGTAGCTCTAGAGCATGACAGGATGAGCTCCCACCCATGCTATGGAAGCACCGTGTTTCCTTAGAGAAAACTTTTCTTTCCAGAGGGCTGCCTACAGTGACTAGAGGCCAGTCGAAAAGAGTGTTATTTAGGTATCTTCAGGGCAGCATGGATACAGCTTTTAAAATGGGAAAGCAAGGCTTGTGCCATCAGGTCTTCTTTCCGGTGAACCTGCAGCCGAAACCCTTCTGATTTCTAAGAGGTCAAAAAAGACCCTAGCTACACCCTGGTCCCTTGCCTGAATCAACTTTTCTTCACAGGGTGTTCTGCATTTAGCGTATTCTCTCTTCCTTGGAACGATCTATGTGTACTATCGGGCTAATCCTATTCTACAGTCCTCCAGTGTAACAGGAAAAACTGTGCTTTTGTTCCAGTAGGAATGCAAGCCTCCTTTTTCCTGTAAGTACGGGGTCCTTGGGTAAGACTTCCTAGAAGGAAGGCGAAGCAGATTGTGTTTCTAAGTGCTGCTCCAATGAGGGCAATGAGGCAGACTTCCGTGGCATGTAGGACGTGAGAGAACAGAATCCCTGGAGCTGCTGGAGAGCTGAGGACATCTAGCTTTCTCAAGGAAGGGTGCAGTGTGTTTCCCTAATCTCTGAATATATAGAGTGACTGGGAGAGGCTACTGGCTCTGGATGTTTCTTAGCAGGGCAGAGGAGCCTGCTGGTACTCACTGTATTTGTAGGCAAAAGGATGCCTACACGAGGGTGCTAAGTGTCTGGATAAGTGAAGAAACGTTAAAGTAAAGCAGAACTGCGAATACGACCTAATGGAAACTGCTACACGCTTTCGCTTCAGCAGGAAACTTCAGGCCTTAGCTTGAGGCAAGTTCTCACGTCAAGTTTCCCTGTAGCTCTAGAGCATGACAGGATGAGCTCCCACCCATGCTATGGAAGCACCGTGTTTCCTTAGAGAAAACTTTTCTTTCCAGAGGGCTTCCTAGAGTGACTAGAGGCCAGTCGAAAAGAGTGTGATTTAGGTATCTTCAGGGCAGCATGGATACAGCTTTTAAAATGGGAAAGCAAGGCTTGTGCCATCAGGTCTTCTTTTCCGGTGAACCTGCCAGCCGAAACCCTTCTGATTTCTAAGAAGTCAAAAAAGACCCTAGCTACACCCTGGTCCCTTGCCTGAATCAACATTTCTTTACAGGGTGTTCTGCATTTAGTGTATTCCCTCTTCCTTGGAACGCTCTATGTGTGCTCTCGGGCTAATCCTATTCTACAGTCCTCCAGTGTAACAGGAAAAACTGTGCTTTCGTTCCAGTAGGAATGCAAGCCTCCATTCTCCTCTAAGTACGGGGTCCTTGGGTAAGACTTCCTAGAAGGAAGGCGAAGCAGATTGTGTTTCTAAGTGCTGCTCCAATGAGGGCAATGAGGCAGACTTCCATGGCATGTAGGACGTGAGAGAACAAAAACCCTGGAGCTGTTGGAGAGTGAGGACATCTAGCTTTCCAAAGGAAGGGTGCAGTGTGTTGCTCTAATGTCTGAATACATAGAGTGACTGGGAGAGGCTACTGGCTCTGGATGTTTCTTAGAAGGGCAGAGGAGCCTGCTGGTACTCACTCTATTTGTAGGCAAAAGGGTGCCTACACGAGGGTGCTAAGTGTTGGATAAGTGAAATAACGTTAAAGTAAAGCAGAACTGCGAATACGACCTAATGGAAACTGCTACACGCTTTTGCTTCAGCAGGGTTCTTCAGTCCTTAGCTTGGGGCATGTTCTCACGTCAAGCTTCCCTGTAGCTCTAGAGCATGACAGAATGAGCCCCCACCCATGCTATGGAAGCACCGTGTTTCCTTAGAGAAAACTTTTCTTTCCAGAGGGCTGCCTACAGTGACTAGAAGCCAGTCGAAAACAGTGTTATTTAGGTATCTTCAGGGCAGCATGGATAGATCTTTTAAACTGGGAAAGCAAGGCTTGTGCCATCAGGTCTTCTTTTCCGGTGAACCTGCAGCCGACACCCTTCTGACTTCTAACAAGTGAAAAGAGACCCTAGCTACACCCTGGTCCCTTGCCTGAATCAACTTTCCTTCACAGGTTGTTTTGCATTTAGCGTACTCCCTCTTCCTTGGAACGCTCAGAGTATGCTATCGGGGTAATCTTATTCTAAACTCCTGCAGTGTAAGAGGAAAAACTGTGCTTTGGTTTCAGTAGGAATGCAAGCCTCCTTTCTCCTGTAGGTATGGGGTCCTAAGGTAAGAGTTCCTAGAAGGAAGGCGAAGCAGATTGTGTTTCTAAGTGCTGCTCCAATGAGTGCAATGAGGCAGACTTCCATGGCATGTAGGACGTGAGAGAACAGAATCCCTGGAGCTGTTGGAGAGCTGAGAACATCTAGCTTTCCAAAGGAAGGGTGCAGTGTGTTGCCCTAATCTCTGAATACTTAGACTGACTGGGAAAGGCTTCTGGCTCTGGATGTTTCCTAGAAGGGCAGAGGAGCCTGCTGGTACTCACTGTTTTTGTAAGCAAAAGGGTGCCTAGACGAGGGTGCTAAGTGTCTGGAAAAGTGAAGAAACGTTAAAGTAAAGCAGAACTGCGAATACGACCTAATGGAAACTGCTACACGCTGTCGCTTCAGCAGGGGTTTTCAGGCCTTAGCTTGAGGCAAGTTCTCACGTCAAGTTTCCCTGTAGCTCTAGAGCATGACAGGATAAGCTCCCACCCATGCTATGGAAGCACCGTGTTTCTTTAGAGAAAACTCTTTTTCTTTCCAGAGGGTGCCTACAGTGAGTAGAGGCCAGTCGAAAACAGTGTTATTTAGGTATCTTCAGGACAGCATGGATAGGGCTTTTAAAATGGGAAAGCAAGGCTTGTGCCTTCGGGTCTTTTTTTCCGTTGAACAAGAGGCCAAAATCCTTCTGATTTCGAAAAAGTCAAAAGAGACTATAGCTACATCCTGGTCCCTTGCTGAATCGTTTTCTTCACAGGGTGTTCTGCATGTAGTGAATTCCCTCTTCCTTGGAATGCTCTATGTGGGCTATCGGTCCTAAGACAATTCTAAAATCCTGCAGGGTAAAAGTAAAAACTGTGCTTTTGTTCCAGTGGGAATGCAAGCCTCCTTTCTCCTGTAGGTATGGGGTCCTTGGCTAAGACTTCCTAGAAGGAAGGCGAAGCCGATTGTGTTTCAAAGTGCTGCTCCAATGAGGGCAATGAGGCAGACTTCCATGGCATGTAAGACGTGAGAGAACAGAATCCCTGGAGCTGTTGGAGAGCTGAGGACATCTAGCTTTCTCAAGGAAGGGTGCAGTGTGTTTCCCTAATCTCTGAATATATAGAGTGACTGGGAAAGGCTTCTTGGTTTGGATGTTTCTTAGAAGGGCAGAGGAGCCTGCTGGTGCTCACTGTATTTGTAGGCAAAAGGATGCCTACACGAGGGTGCTAAGTGTCTGGATAAGTGAAGAAACGTTAAAGTAAAGCAGAACTGCGAATACGACCTAATGGAAGCTGCTACACGCTTTCGCTTCAACAGGGCTTTTCAGGCCTTAGCTTGAGGCAAGTTCTCAGGTAAAGTTTCCCTGTAGCTCTAGAGCATAACAGGATGAGGTCCCACCTATGCTATGGAAGCACCTTGTTTCCTTAGAGACAACTCCTTTTCTTTCCAGAGGGCTGCCTACAGTGACAAGAGGCCAGTCGAAAACAGTGTTATTTAGGTATCTTCAGGGCAGCATGGATAGGGCTTTTAAAATGGGAAAGCAAGGCTTGTGCCTTCGGGTCTTTTTTTCCGTTGAACAAGAGGCCAAAATCCTTCTGATTTCTAACAAGTCAAAAGAGACTATAGCTACATCCTGGTCCCTTGCTGAATCAACTTTTCTTCACAGGGTGTTCTGCATTTAGCGTATTCCCTCATCCTTGGAATGCTCTATGTGTGCTATCGATCCTAAGCCTATAGTAAAATCCTGCAGTGTAAAACTAAAAACTGTGCTTTGGTTCCAGTAGGAATGCAAGCTTCCTTTCTCCTGTAGGTATGGGGTCCTTGGGTAAGACTTCCTAGAAGGAAGGCGAAGCAGATTGTGTTTCTATGTCCGGCTCCATAAAGGGCAGTGAGGCAGACGTCCAAGGCATGTAGGACGTGAGAGAACAGAATCCCTGGAGCTGTTGGAGTGCTGAGGACATCTAGCTTTCCAAAGGAAGGGTGCAGTGTGTTACCCTAATCTCTGAATACATACAGTGCCTTGGAAAGGCTCCTGGGGCTGGATGTTTCTTAGAAGGGCAGAGGAGCCTGCTGGTACTCACTGTATTTGTAGGCAAAGGGTGCCTACTTGAGGGTGCTAAGTGATTGGGTAAGTGAAGAAACGTTAAAGTAAAGCAGAACTGCGAATACGACCTAATGGAAACTGCTACACGCTTTCGCTTCAGCAGGAATCTTCAGGCCTTAGGTTGGGGCAAGTTCTCACGTCAAGTTTCCCTGTAGCTCTAGAGCATGACAGGATGAGCTCCCACCCATGCTATGGAAGCACCGTGTTTCCTTAGAGAAAACTTTTCTTTCCAGAGGGCTGCCTACAGTGACTAGAGGCCAGTCGAAAAGAGTGTTATTTAGGTATCTTCAGGGCAGCATGGATACAGCTTTTAAAATGGGAAAGCAAGGCTTGTGCCATCAGGTCTTCTTTTCCGGTGAACCTGCAGCCGAAACCCTTCTGATTTCTAAGAAGTCAAAAAAGACCCTAGCTACACCCTGGTCCCTTGCCTGAATCAACTTTTCTTCACAGGGTGTTCTGCATTTAGCGTATTCTCTCTTCCTTGGAACGATCTATGTGTACTATCGGGCTAATCCTATTCTACAGTCCTCCAGTGTAACAGGAAAAACTGTGCTTTTGTTCCAGTAGGAATGCAAGCCTCCTTTTTCCTGTAAGTACGGGGTCCTTGGGTAAGACTTCCTAGAAGGAAGGCGAAGCAGATTGTGTTTCTAAGTGCTGCTCCAATGAGGGCAATGAGGCAGACTTCCGTGGCATGTAGGACGTGAGAGAACAGAATCCCTGGAGCTGCTGGAGAGCTGAGGACATCTAGCTTTCTCAAGGAAGGGTGCAGTGTGTTTCCCTAATCTCTGAATATATAGAGTGACTGGGAGAGGCTACTGGCTCTGGATGTTTCTTAGCAGGGCAGAGGAGCCTGCTGGTACTCACTGTATTTGTAGGCAAAAGGATGCCTACACGAGGGTGCTAAGTGTCTGGATAAGTGAAGAAACGTTAAAGTAAAGCAGAACTGCGAATACGACCTAATGGAAACTGCTACACGCTTTCGCTTCAGCAGGAAACTTCAGGCCTTAGCTTGAGGCAAGTTCTCACGTCAAGTTTCCCTGTAGCTCTAGAGCATGACAGGATGAGCTCCCACCCATGCTATGGAAGCACCGTGTTTCCTTAGAGAAAACTTTTCTTTCCAGAGGGCTTCCTAGAGTGACTAGAGGCCAGTCGAAAAGAGTGTGATTTAGGTATCTTCAGGGCAGCATGGATACAGCTTTTAAAATGGGAAAGCAAGGCTTGTGCCATCAGGTCTTCTTTTCCGGTGAACCTGCCAGCCGAAACCCTTCTGATTTCTAAGAAGTCAAAAAAGACCCTAGCTACACCCTGGTCCCTTGCCTGAATCAACATTTCTTTACAGGGTGTTCTGCATTTAGTGTATTCCCTCTTCCTTGGAACGCTCTATGTGTGCTATCGGGCTAATCCTATTCTACAGTCCTCCAGTGTAACAGGAAAAACTGTGCTTTCGTTCCAGTAGGAATGCAAGCCTCCATTCTCCTGTAAGTACGGGGTCCTTGGGTAAGACTTCCTAGAAGGAAGGCGAAGCAGATTGTGTTTCTAAGTGCTGCTCCAATGAGGGCAATGAGGCAGACTTCCATGGCATGTAGGACGTGAGAGAACAAAAACCCTGGAACTGTTGGAGAGTGAGGACATCTAGCTTTCCAAAGGAAGGGTGCAGTGTGTTGTTCTAATGTCTGAATACATAGAGTGACTGGGAGAGGCTACTGGCTCTGGATGTTTCTTAGAAGGGCAGAGGAGCCTGCTGGTACTCACTCTATTTGTAGGCAAAAGGGTGCCTACACGAGGGTGCTAAGTGTTGGATAAGTGAAATAACGTTAAAGTAAAGCAGAACTGCGAATACGACCTAATGGAAACTGCTACACGCTTTTGCTTCAGCAGGGCTCTTCAGTCCTTAGCTTGGGGCATGTTCTCACGTCAAGCTTCCCTGTAGCTCTAGAGCATGACAGAATGAGCCCCCACCCATGCTATGGAAGCACCGTGTTTCCTTAGAGAAAACTTTTCTTTCCAGAGGGCTGCCTACAGTGACTAGAAGCCAGTCGAAAACAGTGTTATTTAGGTATCTTCAGGGCAGCATGGATAGATCTTTTAAACTGGGAAAGCAAGGCTTGTGCCATCAGGTCTTCTTTTCCGGTGAACCTGCAGCCGACACCCTTCTGACTTCTAACAAGTGAAAAGAGACCCTAGCTACACCCTGGTCCCTTGCCTGAATCAACTTTCCTTCACAGGTTGTTTTGCATTTAGCGTACTCCCTCTTCCTTGGAACGCTCAGAGTATGCTATCGGGGTAATCTTATTCTAAACTCCTGCAGTGTAAGAGGAAAAACTGTGCTTTGGTTTCAGTAGGAATGCAAGCCTCCTTTCTCCTGTAGGTATGGGGTCCTAAGGTAAGAGTTCCTAGAAGGAAGGCGAAGCAGATTGTGTTTCTAAGTGCTGCTCCAATGAGTGCAATGAGGCAGACTTCCGTGGCATGTAGGACGTGAGAGAACAGAATCCCTGGAGCTGTTGGAGAGCTGAGAACATCTAGCTTTCCAAAGGAAGGGTGCAGTGTGTTGCCCTAATCTCTGAATACTTAGACTGACTGGGAAAGGCTTCTGGCTCTGGATGTTTCCTAGAAGGGCAGAGGAGCCTGCTGGTACTCACTGTATTTGTAAGCAAAAGGGTGCCTAGACGAGGGTGCTAAGTGTTTGGAAAATTGAAGAAACGTTAAAGTAAAGCAGAACTGCGAATACGACCTAATGGAAACTGCTACACGCTGTCGCTTCAGCAGGGGTTTTCAGGCCTTAGCTTGAGGCAAGTTCTCACGTCAAGTTTCCCTGTAGCTCTAGAGCATGACAGGATAAGCTCCCACCCATGCTATGGAAGCACCGTGTTTCTTTAGAGAAAACTCTTTTTCTTTCCAGAGGGTGCCTACAGTGAGTAGAGGCCAGTCGAAAACAGTGTTATTTAGGTATCTTCAGGACAGCATGGATAGGGCTTTTAAAATGGGAAAGCAAGGCTTGTGCCTTCGGGTCTTTTTTTCCGTTGAACAAGAGGCCAAAATTCTTCTGATTTCTAAGAAGTCAAAAGAGACTATAGCTACATCCTGGTCCCTTGCTGAATCGTTTTCTTCACAGGGTGTTCTGCATGTAGTGAATTCCCTCTTCCTTGGAATGCTCTATGTGGGCTATCGGTCCTAAGACAATTCTAAAATCCTGCAGGGTAAAAGTAAAAACTGTGCTTTTGTTCCAGTGGGAATGCAAGCCTCCTTTCTCCTGTAGGTATGGGGTCCTTGGCTAAGACTTCCTAGAAGGAAGGCGAAGCCGATTGTGTTTCAAAGTGCTGCTCCAATGAGGGCAATGAGGCAGACTTCCATGGCATGTAGGACGTGAGAGAACAGAATCCCTGGAGCTGTTGGAGAGCTGAGGACATCTAGCTTTCTCAAGGAAGGGTGCAGTGTGTTTCCCTAATCTCTGAATATATAGAGTGACTGGGAAAGGCTTCTTGGTTTGGATGTTTCTTAGAAGGGCAGAGGAGCCTGCTGGTGCTCACTGTATTTGTAGGCAAAAGGATGCCTACACGAGGGTGCTAAGTGTCTGGATAAGTGAAGAAACGTTAAAGTAAAGCAGAACTGCGAATACGACCTAATGGAAGCTGCTACACGCTTTCGCTTCAACAGGGCTTTTCAGGCCTTAGCTTGAGGCAAGTTCTCAGGTAAAGTTTCCCTGTAGCTCTAGAGCATAACAGGATGAGGTCCCACCTATGCTATGGAAGCACCTTGTTTCCTTAGAGACAACTCCTTTTCTTTCCAGAGGGCTGCCTACAGTGACAAGAGGCCAGTCGAAAAGAGTGTTATTTAGGTATCTTCAGGGCAGCATGGATAGGGCTTTTAAAATGGGAAAGCAAGGCTTGTGCCTTCGGGTCTTTTTTTCCGTTGAACAAGAGGCCAAAATCCTTCTGATTTCTAACAAGTCAAAAGAGACTATAGCTACATCCTGGTCCCTTGCTGAATCAACTTTTCTTCACAGGGTGTTCTGCATTTAGCGTATTCCCTCATCCTTGGAATGCTCTATGTGTGCTATCGATCCTAAGCCTATAGTAAAATCCTGCAGTGTAAAACTAAAAACTGTGCTTTGGTTCCAGTAGGAATGCAAGCTTCCTTTCTCCTGTAGGTATGGGGTCCTTGGGTAAGACTTCCTAGAAGGAAGGCGAAGCAGATTGTGTTTCTATGTCCGGCTCCATAAAGGGCAGTGAGGCAGACGTCCAAGGCATGTAGGACGTGAGAGAACAGAATCCCTGGAGCTGTTGGAGTGCTGAGGACATCTAGCTTTCCAAAGGAAGGGTGCAGTGTGTTACCCTAATCTCTGAATACATACAGTGCCTTGGAAAGGCTCCTGGGGCTGGATGTTTCTTAGAAGGGCAGAGGAGCCTGCTGGTACTCACTGTATTTGTAGGCAAAGGGTGCCTACTTGAGGGTGCTAAGTGATTGGGTAAGTGAAGAAACGTTAAAGTAAAGCAGAACTGCGAATACGACCTAATGGAAACTGCTACACGCTTTCGCTTCAGCAGGAATCTTCAGGCCTTAGGTTGGGGCAAGTTCTCACGTCAAGTTTCCCTGTAGCTCTAGAGCATGACAGGATGAGCTCCCACCCATGCTATGGAAGCACCGTGTTTCCTTAGAGAAAACTTTTCTTTCCAGAGGGCTGCCTACAGTGACTAGAGGCCAGTCGAAAAGAGTGTGATTTAGGTATCTTCAGGGCAGCATGGATACAGCTTTTAAAATGGGAAAGCAAGGCTTGTGCCATCAGGTCTTCTTTTCCGGTGAACCTGCAGCCGAAACCCTTCTGATTTCTAAGAAGTCAAAAAAGACCCTAGCTACACCCTGGTCCCTTGCCTGAATCAACTTTTCTTCACAGGGTGTTCTGCATTTAGCGTATTCTCTCTTCCTTGGAACGATCTATGTGTACTATCGGGCTAATCCTATTCTACAGTCCTCCAGTGTAACAGGAAAAACTGTGCTTTTGTTCCAGTAGGAATGCAAGCCTCCTTTTTCCTGTAAGTACGGGGTCCTTGGGTAAGACTTCCTAGAAGGAAGGCGAAGCAGATTGTGTTTCTAAGTGCTGCTCCAATGAGGGCAATGAGGCAGACTTCCGTGGCATGTAGGACGTGAGAGAACAGAATCCCTGGAGCTGCTGGAGAGCTGAGGACATCTAGCTTTCTCAAGGAAGGGTGCAGTGTGTTTCCCTAATCTCTGAATATATAGAGTGACTGGGAGAGGCTACTGGCTCTGGATGTTTCTTAGCAGGGCAGAGGAGCCTGCTGGTACTCACTGTATTTGTAGGCAAAAGGATGCCTACACGAGGGTGCTAAGTGTCTGGATAAGTGAAGAAACGTTAAAGTAAAGCAGAACTGCGAATACGACCTAATGGAAACTGCTACACGCTTTCGCTTCAGCAGGAAACTTCAGGCCTTAGCTTGAGGCAAGTTCTCACGTCAAGTTTCCCTGTAGCTCTAGAGCATGACAGGATGAGCTCCCACCCATGCTATGGAAGCACCGTGTTTCCTTAGAGAAAACTTTTCTTTCCAGAGGGCTTCCTAGAGTGACTAGAGGCCAGTCGAAAAGAGTGTGATTTAGGTATCTTCAGGGCAGCATGGATACAGCTTTTAAAATGGGAAAGCAAGGCTTGTGCCATCAGGTCTTCTTTTCCGGTGAACCTGCCAGCCGAAACCCTTCTGATTTCTAAGAAGTCAAAAAAGACCCTAGCTACACCCTGGTCCCTTGCCTGAATCAACATTTCTTTACAGGGTGTTCTGCATTTAGTGTATTCCCTCTTCCTTGGAACGCTCTATGTGTGCTATCGGGCTAATCCTATTCTACAGTCCTCCAGTGTAACAGGAAAAACTGTGCTTTCGTTCCAGTAGGAATGCAAGCCTCCATTCTCCTGTAAGTACGGGGTCCTTGGGTAAGACTTCCTAGAAGGAAGGCGAAGCAGATTGTGTTTCTAAGTGCTGCTCCAATGAGGGCAATGAGGCAGACTTCCATGGCATGTAGGACGTGAGAGAACAAAAACCCTGGAACTGTTGGAGAGTGAGGACATCTAGCTTTCCAAAGGAAGGGTGCAGTGTGTTGCTCTAATGTCTGAATACATAGAGTGACTGGGAGAGGCTACTGGCTCTGGATGTTTCTTAGAAGGGCAGAGGAGCCTGCTGGTACTCACTCTATTTGTAGGCAAAAGGGTGCCTACACGAGGGTGCTAAGTGTTGGATAAGTGAAATAACGTTAAAGTAAAGCAGAACTGCGAATACGACCTAATGGAAACTGCTACACGCTTTTGCTTCAGCAGGGCTCTTCAGTCCTTAGCTTGGGGCATGTTCTCACGTCAAGCTTCCCTGTAGCTCTAGAGCATGACAGAATGAGCCCCCACCCATGCTATGGAAGCACCGTGTTTCCTTAGAGAAAACTTTTCTTTCCAGAGGGCTGCCTACAGTGACTAGAAGCCAGTCGAAAACAGTGTTATTTAGGTATCTTCAGGGCAGCATGGATAGATCTTTTAAACTGGGAAAGCAAGGCTTGTGCCATCAGGTCTTCTTTTCCGGTGAACCTGCAGCCGACACCCTTCTGACTTCTAACAAGTGAAAAGAGACCCTAGCTACACCCTGGTCCCTTGCCTGAATCAACTTTCCTTCACAGGTTGTTTTGCATTTAGCGTACTCCCTCTTCCTTGGAACGCTCAGAGTATGCTATCGGGGTAATCTTATTCTAAACTCCTGCAGTGTAAGAGGAAAAACTGTGCTTTGGTTTCAGTAGGAATGCAAGCCTCCTTTCTCCTGTAGGTATGGGGTCATAAGGTAAGAGTTCCTAGAAGGAAGGCGAAGCAGATTGTGTTTCTAAGTGCTGCTCCAATGAGTGCAATGAGGCAGACTTCCGTGGCATGTAGGACGTGAGAGAACAGAATCCCTGGAGCTGTTGGAGAGCTGAGAACATCTAGCTTTCCAAAGGAAGGGTGCAGTGTGTTGCCCTAATCTCTGAATACTTAGACTGACTGGGAAAGGCTTCTGGCTCTGGATGTTTCCTAGAAGGGCAGAGGAGCCTGCTGGTACTCACTGTATTTGTAAGCAAAAGGGAGCCTAGACGAGGGTGCTAAGTGTTTGGAAAATTGAAGAAACGTTAAAGTAAAGCAGAACTGCGAATACGACCTAATGGAAACTGCTACACGCTGTCGCTTCAGCAGGGGTTTTCAGGCCTTAGCTTGAGGCAAGTTCTCACGTCAAGTTTCCCTGTAGCTCTAGAGCATGACAGGATAAGCTCCCACCCATGCTATGGAAGCACCGTGTTTCTTTAGAGAAAACTCTTTTTCTTTCCAGAGGGTGCCTACAGTGAGTAGAGGCCAGTCGAAAACAGTGTTATTTAGGTATCTTCAGGACAGCATGGATAGGGCTTTTAAAATGGGAAAGCAAGGCTTGTGCCTTCGGGTCTTTTTTTCCGTTGAACAAGAGGCCAAAATCCTTCTGATTTCTAAAAAGTCAAAAGAGACTATAGCTACATCCTGGTCCCTTGCTGAATCGTTTTCTTCACAGGGTGTTCTGCATGTAGTGAATTCCCTCTTCCTTGGAATGCTCTATGTGGGCTATCGGTCCTAAGACAATTCTAAAATCCTGCAGGGTGAAAGTAAAAACTGTGCTTTTGTTCCAGTGGGAATGCAAGCCTCCTTTCTCCTGTAGGTATGGGGTCCTTGGCTAAGACTTCCTAGAAGGAAGGCGAAGCCGATTGTGTTTCAAAGTGCTGCTCCAATGAGGGCAATGAGGCAGACTTCCATGGCATGTAGGACGTGAGAGAACAGAATCCCTGGAGCTGTTGGAGAGCTGAGAACATCTAGCTTTCCAAAGGAAGGGTGCAGTGTGTTGCCCTAATCTCTGAATACTTAGACTGACTGGGAAAGGCTTCTGGCTCTGGATGTTTCCTAGAAGGGCAGAGGAGCCTGCTGGTACTCACTGTATTTGTAGGCAAAAGGATGCCTACACGAGGGTGCTAAGTGTCTGGATAAGTGAAGAAACGTTAAAGTAAAGCAGAACTGCGAATACGACCTAATGGAAACTGCTACACGCTTTCGCTTCAGCAGGAAACTTCAGGCCTTAGCTTGAGGCAAGTTCTCACGTCAAGTTTCCCTGTAGCTCTAGAGCATGACAGGATGAGCTCCCACCCATGCTATGGAAGCACCGTGTTTCCTTAGAGAAAACTTTTCTTTCCAGAGGGCTTCCTAGAGTGACTAGAGGCCAGTCGAAAAGAGTGTGATTTAGGTATCTTCAGGGCAGCATGGATACAGCTTTTAAAATGGGAAAGCAAGGCTTGTGCCATCAGGTCTTCTTTTCCGGTGAACCTGCCAGCCGAAACCCTTCTGATTTCTAAGAAGTCAAAAAAGACCCTAGCTACACCCTGGTCCCTTGCCTGAATCAACATTTCTTTACAGGGTGTTCTGCATTTAGTGTATTCCCTCTTCCTTGGAACGCTCTATGTGTGCTATCGGGCTAATCCTATTCTACAGTCCTCCAGTGTAACAGGAAAAACTGTGCTTTCGTTCCAGTAGGAATGCAAGCCTCCATTCTCCTGTAAGTACGGGGTCCTTGGGTAAGACTTCCTAGAAGGAAGGCGAAGCAGATTGTGTTTCTAAGTGCTGCTCCAATGAGGGCAATGAGGCAGACTTCCATGGCATGTAGGACGTGAGAGAACAAAAACCCTGGAACTGTTGGAGAGTGAGGACATCTAGCTTTCCAAAGGAAGGGTGCAGTGTGTTGTTCTAATGTCTGAATACATAGAGTGACTGGGAGAGGCTACTGGCTCTGGATGTTTCTTAGAAGGGCAGAGGAGCCTGCTGGTACTCACTCTATTTGTAGGCAAAAGGGTGCCTACACGAGGGTGCTAAGTGTTGGATAAGTGAAATAACGTTAAAGTAAAGCAGAACTGCGAATACGACCTAATGGAAACTGCTACACGCTTTTGCTTCAGCAGGGCTCTTCAGTCCTTAGCTTGGGGCATGTTCTCACGTCAAGCTTCCCTGTAGCTCTAGAGCATGACAGAATGAGCCCCCACCCATGCTATGGAAGCACCGTGTTTCCTTAGAGAAAACTTTTCTTTCCAGAGGGCTGCCTACAGTGACTAGAAGCCAGTCGAAAACAGTGTTATTTAGGTATCTTCAGGGCAGCATGGATAGATCTTTTAAACTGGGAAAGCAAGGCTTGTGCCATCAGGTCTTCTTTTCCGGTGAACCTGCAGCCGACACCCTTCTGACTTCTAACAAGTGAAAAGAGACCCTAGCTACACCCTGGTCCCTTGCCTGAATCAACTTTCCTTCACAGGTTGTTTTGCATTTAGCGTACTCCCTCTTCCTTGGAACGCTCAGAGTATGCTATCGGGGTAATCTTATTCTAAACTCCTGCAGTGTAAGAGGAAAAACTGTGCTTTGGTTTCAGTAGGAATGCAAGCCTCCTTTCTCCTGTAGGTATGGGGTCCTAAGGTAAGAGTTCCTAGAAGGAAGGCGAAGCAGATTGTGTTTCTAAGTGCTGCTCCAATGAGTGCAATGAGGCAGACTTCCGTGGCATGTAGGACGTGAGAGAACAGAATCCCTGGAGCTGTTGGAGAGCTGAGAACATCTAGCTTTCCAAAGGAAGGGTGCAGTGTGTTGCCCTAATCTCTGAATACTTAGACTGACTGGGAAAGGCTTCTGGCTCTGGATGTTTCCTAGAAGGGCAGAGGAGCCTGCTGGTACTCACTGTATTTGTAGGCAAAAGGATGCCTACACGAGGGTGCTAAGTGTCTGGATAAGTGAAGAAACGTTAAAGTAAAGCAGAACTGCGAATACGACCTAATGGAAACTGCTACACGCTTTCGCTTCAGCAGGAAACTTCAGGCCTTAGCTTGAGGCAAGTTCTCACGTCAAGTTTCCCTGTAGCTCTAGAGCATGACAGGATGAGCTCCCACCCATGCTATGGAAGCACCGTGTTTCCTTAGAGAAAACTTTTCTTTCCAGAGGGCTTCCTAGAGTGACTAGAGGCCAGTCGAAAAGAGTGTGATTTAGGTATCTTCAGGGCAGCATGGATACAGCTTTTAAAATGGGAAAGCAAGGCTTGTGCCATCAGGTCTTCTTTTCCGGTGAACCTGCCAGCCGAAACCCTTCTGATTTCTAAGAAGTCAAAAAAGACCCTAGCTACACCCTGGTCCCTTGCCTGAATCAACATTTCTTTACAGGGTGTTCTGCATTTAGTGTATTCCCTCTTCCTTGGAACGCTCTATGTGTGCTATCGGGCTAATCCTATTCTACAGTCCTCCAGTGTAACAGGAAAAACTGTGCTTTCGTTCCAGTAGGAATGCAAGCCTCCATTCTCCTGTAAGTACGGGGTCCTTGGGTAAGACTTCCTAGAAGGAAGGCGAAGCAGATTGTGTTTCTAAGTGCTGCTCCAATGAGGGCAATGAGGCAGACTTCCATGGCATGTAGGACGTGAGAGAACAAAAACCCTGGAACTGTTGGAGAGTGAGGACATCTAGCTTTCCAAAGGAAGGGTGCAGTGTGTTGTTCTAATGTCTGAATACATAGAGTGACTGGGAGAGGCTACTGGCTCTGGATGTTTCTTAGAAGGGCAGAGGAGCCTGCTGGTACTCACTCTATTTGTAGGCAAAAGGGTGCCTACACGAGGGTGCTAAGTGTTGGATAAGTGAAATAACGTTAAAGTAAAGCAGAACTGCGAATACGACCTAATGGAAACTGCTACACGCTTTTGCTTCAGCAGGGCTCTTCAGTCCTTAGCTTGGGGCATGTTCTCACGTCAAGCTTCCCTGTAGCTCTAGAGCATGACAGAATGAGCCCCCACCCATGCTATGGAAGCACCGTGTTTCCTTAGAGAAAACTTTTCTTTCCAGAGGGCTGCCTACAGTGACTAGAAGCCAGTCGAAAACAGTGTTATTTAGGTATCTTCAGGGCAGCATGGATAGATCTTTTAAACTGGGAAAGCAAGGCTTGTGCCATCAGGTCTTCTTTTCCGGTGAACCTGCAGCCGACACCCTTCTGACTTCTAACAAGTGAAAAGAGACCCTAGCTACACCCTGGTCCCTTGCCTGAATCAACTTTCCTTCACAGGTTGTTTTGCATTTAGCGTACTCCCTCTTCCTTGGAACGCTCAGAGTATGCTATCGGGGTAATCTTATTCTAAACTCCTGCAGTGTAAGAGGAAAAACTGTGCTTTGGTTTCAGTAGGAATGCAAGCCTCCTTTCTCCTGTAGGTATGGGGTCCTAAGGTAAGAGTTCCTAGAAGGAAGGCGAAGCAGATTGTGTTTCTAAGTGCTGCTCCAATGAGTGCAATGAGGCAGACTTCCGTGGCATGTAGGACGTGAGAGAACAGAATCCCTGGAGCTGTTGGAGAGCTGAGAACATCTAGCTTTCCAAAGGAAGGGTGCAGTGTGTTGCCCTAATCTCTGAATACTTAGACTGACTGGGAAAGGCTTCTGGCTCTGGATGTTTCCTAGAAGGGCAGAGGAGCCTGCTGGTACTCACTGTATTTGTAAGCAAAAGGGTGCCTAGACGAGGGTGCTAAGTGTTTGGAAAATTGAAGAAACGTTAAAGTAAAGCAGAACTGCGAATACGACCTAATGGAAACTGCTACACGCTGTCGCTTCAGCAGGGGTTTTCAGGCCTTAGCTTGAGGCAAGTTCTCACGTCAAGTTTCCCTGTAGCTCTAGAGCATGACAGGATAAGCTCCCACCCATGCTATGGAAGCACCGTGTTTCTTTAGAGAAAACTCTTTTTCTTTCCAGAGGGTGCCTACAGTGAGTAGAGGCCAGTCGAAAACAGTGTTATTTAGGTATCTTCAGGACAGCATGGATAGGGCTTTTAAAATGGGAAAGCAAGGCTTGTGCCTTCGGGTCTTTTTTTCCGTTGAACAAGAGGCCAAAATTCTTCTGATTTCTAAGAAGTCAAAAGAGACTATAGCTACATCCTGGTCCCTTGCTGAATCGTTTTCTTCACAGGGTGTTCTGCATGTAGTGAATTCCCTCTTCCTTGGAATGCTCTATGTGGGCTATCGGTCCTAAGACAATTCTAAAATCCTGCAGGGTAAAAGTAAAAACTGTGCTTTTGTTCCAGTGGGAATGCAAGCCTCCTTTCTCCTGTAGGTATGGGGTCCTTGGCTAAGACTTCCTAGAAGGAAGGCGAAGCCGATTGTGTTTCAAAGTGCTGCTCCAATGAGGGCAATGAGGCAGACTTCCATGGCATGTAGGACGTGAGAGAACAGAATCCCTGGAGCTGTTGGAGAGCTGAGGACATCTAGCTTTCTCAAGGAAGGGTGCAGTGTGTTTCCCTAATCTCTGAATATATAGAGTGACTGGGAAAGGCTTCTTGGTTTGGATGTTTCTTAGAAGGGCAGAGGAGCCTGCTGGTGCTCACTGTATTTGTAGGCAAAAGGATGCCTACACGAGGGTGCTAAGTGTCTGGATAAGTGAAGAAACGTTAAAGTAAAGCAGAACTGCGAATACGACCTAATGGAAGCTGCTACACGCTTTCGCTTCAACAGGGCTTTTCAGGCCTTAGCTTGAGGCAAGTTCTCAGGTAAAGTTTCCCTGTAGCTCTAGAGCATAACAGGATGAGGTCCCACCTATGCTATGGAAGCACCTTGTTTCCTTAGAGACAACTCCTTTTCTTTCCAGAGGGCTGCCTACAGTGACAAGAGGCCAGTCGAAAAGAGTGTTATTTAGGTATCTTCAGGGCAGCATGGATAGGGCTTTTAAAATGGGAAAGCAAGGCTTGTGCCTTCGGGTCTTTTTTTCCGTTGAACAAGAGGCCAAAATCCTTCTGATTTCTAACAAGTCAAAAGAGACTATAGCTACATCCTGGTCCCTTGCTGAATCAACTTTTCTTCACAGGGTGTTCTGCATTTAGCGTATTCCCTCATCCTTGGAATGCTCTATGTGTGCTATCGATCCTAAGCCTATAGTAAAATCCTGCAGTGTAAAACTAAAAACTGTGCTTTGGTTCCAGTAGGAATGCAAGCTTCCTTTCTCCTGTAGGTATGGGGTCCTTGGGTAAGACTTCCTAGAAGGAAGGCGAAGCAGATTGTGTTTCTATGTCCGGCTCCATAAAGGGCAGTGAGGCAGACGTCCAAGGCATGTAGGACGTGAGAGAACAGAATCCCTGGAGCTGTTGGAGTGCTGAGGACATCTAGCTTTCCAAAGGAAGGGTGCAGTGTGTTACCCTAATCTCTGAATACATACAGTGCCTTGGAAAGGCTCCTGGGGCTGGATGTTTCTTAGAAGGGCAGAGGAGCCTGCTGGTACTCACTGTATTTGTAGGCAAAGGGTGCCTACTTGAGGGTGCTAAGTGATTGGGTAAGTGAAGAAACGTTAAAGTAAAGCAGAACTGCGAATACGACCTAATGGAAACTGCTACACGCTTTCGCTTCAGCAGGAATCTTCAGGCCTTAGGTTGGGGCAAGTTCTCACGTCAAGTTTCCCTGTAGCTCTAGAGCATGACAGGATGAGCTCCCACCCATGCTATGGAAGCACCGTGTTTCCTTAGAGAAAACTTTTCTTTCCAGAGGGCTGCCTACAGTGACTAGAGGCCAGTCGAAAAGAGTGTGATTTAGGTATCTTCAGGGCAGCATGGATACAGCTTTTAAAATGGGAAAGCAAGGCTTGTGTCATCAGGTCTTCTTTTCCGGTGAACCTGCAGCCGAAACCCTTCTGATTTCTAAGAAGTCAAAAAAGACCCTAGCTACACCCTGGTCCCTTGCCTGAATCAACTTTTCTTCACAGGGTGTTCTGCATTTAGCGTATTCTCTCTTCCTTGGAACGATCTATGTGTACTATCGGGCTAATCCTATTCTACAGTCCTCCAGTGTAACAGGAAAAACTGTGCTTTTGTTCCAGTAGGAATGCAAGCCTCCTTTTTCCTGTAAGTACGGGGTCCTTGGGTAAGACTTCCTAGAAGGAAGGCGAAGCAGATTGTGTTTCTAAGTGCTGCTCCAATGAGGGCAATGAGGCAGACTTCCGTGGCATGTAGGACGTGAGAGAACAGAATCCCTGGAGCTGCTGGAGAGCTGAGGACATCTAGCTTTCTCAAGGAAGGGTGCAGTGTGTTTCCCTAATCTCTGAATATATAGAGTGACTGGGAGAGGCTACTGGCTCTGGATGTTTCTTAGCAGGGCAGAGGAGCCTGCTGGTACTCACTGTATTTGTAGGCAAAAGGATGCCTACACGAGGGTGCTAAGTGTCTGGATAAGTGAAGAAACGTTAAAGTAAAGCAGAACTGCGAATACGACCTAATGGAAACTGCTACACGCTTTCGCTTCAGCAGGAAACTTCAGGCCTTAGCTTGAGGCAAGTTCTCACGTCAAGTTTCCCTGTAGCTCTAGAGCATGACAGGATGAGCTCCCACCCATGCTATGGAAGCACCGTGTTTCCTTAGAGAAAACTTTTCTTTCCAGAGGGCTTCCTAGAGTGACTAGAGGCCAGTCGAAAAGAGTGTGATTTAGGTATCTTCAGGGCAGCATGGATACAGCTTTTAAAATGGGAAAGCAAGGCTTGTGCCATCAGGTCTTCTTTTCCGGTGAACCTGCCAGCCGAAACCCTTCTGATTTCTAAGAAGTCAAAAAAGACCCTAGCTACACCCTGGTCCCTTGCCTGAATCAACATTTCTTTACAGGGTGTTCTGCATTTAGTGTATTCCCTCTTCCTTGGAACGCTCTATGTGTGCTATCGGGCTAATCCTATTCTACAGTCCTCCAGTGTAACAGGAAAAACTGTGCTTTCGTTCCAGTAGGAATGCAAGCCTCCATTCTCCTGTAAGTACGGGGTCCTTGGGTAAGACTTCCTAGAAGGAAGGCGAAGCAGATTGTGTTTCTAAGTGCTGCTCCAATGAGGGCAATGAGGCAGACTTCCATGGCATGTAGGACGTGAGAGAACAAAAACCCTGGAACTGTTGGAGAGTGAGGACATCTAGCTTTCCAAAGGAAGGGTGCAGTGTGTTGCTCTAATGTCTGAATACATAGAGTGACTGGGAGAGGCTACTGGCTCTGGATGTTTCTTAGAAGGGCAGAGGAGCCTGCTGGTACTCACTCTATTTGTAGGCAAAAGGGTGCCTACACGAGGGTGCTAAGTGTTGGATAAGTGAAATAACGTTAAAGTAAAGCAGAACTGCGAATACGACCTAATGGAAACTGCTACACGCTTTTGCTTCAGCAGGGCTCTTCAGTCCTTAGCTTGGGGCATGTTCTCACGTCAAGCTTCCCTGTAGCTCTAGAGCATGACAGAATGAGCCCCCACCCATGCTATGGAAGCACCGTGTTTCCTTAGAGAAAACTTTTCTTTCCAGAGGGCTGCCTACAGTGACTAGAAGCCAGTCGAAAACAGTGTTATTTAGGTATCTTCAGGGCAGCATGGATAGATCTTTTAAACTGGGAAAGCAAGGCTTGTGCCATCAGGTCTTCTTTTCCGGTGAACCTGCAGCCGACACCCTTCTGACTTCTAACAAGTGAAAAGAGACCCTAGCTACACCCTGGTCCCTTGCCTGAATCAACTTTCCTTCACAGGTTGTTTTGCATTTAGCGTACTCCCTCTTCCTTGGAACGCTCAGAGTATGCTATCGGGGTAATCTTATTCTAAACTCCTGCAGTGTAAGAGGAAAAACTGTGCTTTGGTTTCAGTAGGAATGCAAGCCTCCTTTCTCCTGTAGGTATGGGGTCATAAGGTAAGAGTTCCTAGAAGGAAGGCGAAGCAGATTGTGTTTCTAAGTGCTGCTCCAATGAGTGCAATGAGGCAGACTTCCGTGGCATGTAGGACGTGAGAGAACAGAATCCCTGGAGCTGTTGGAGAGCTGAGAACATCTAGCTTTCCAAAGGAAGGGTGCAGTGTGTTGCCCTAATCTCTGAATACTTAGACTGACTGGGAAAGGCTTCTGGCTCTGGATGTTTCCTAGAAGGGCAGAGGAGCCTGCTGGTACTCACTGTATTTGTAAGCAAAAGGGAGCCTAGACGAGGGTGCTAAGTGTTTGGAAAATTGAAGAAACGTTAAAGTAAAGCAGAACTGCGAATACGACCTAATGGAAACTGCTACACGCTGTCGCTTCAGCAGGGGTTTTCAGGCCTTAGCTTGAGGCAAGTTCTCACGTCAAGTTTCCCTGTAGCTCTAGAGCATGACAGGATAAGCTCCCACCCATGCTATGGAAGCACCGTGTTTCTTTAGAGAAAACTCTTTTTCTTTCCAGAGGGTGCCTACAGTGAGTAGAGGCCAGTCGAAAACAGTGTTATTTAGGTATCTTCAGGACAGCATGGATAGGGCTTTTAAAATGGGAAAGCAAGGCTTGTGCCTTCGGGTCTTTTTTTCCGTTGAACAAGAGGCCAAAATCCTTCTGATTTCTAAAAAGTCAAAAGAGACTATAGCTACATCCTGGTCCCTTGCTGAATCGTTTTCTTCACAGGGTGTTCTGCATGTAGTGAATTCCCTCTTCCTTGGAATGCTCTATGTGGGCTATCGGTCCTAAGACAATTCTAAAATCCTGCAGGGTGAAAGTAAAAACTGTGCTTTTGTTCCAGTGGGAATGCAAGCCTCCTTTCTCCTGTAGGTATGGGGTCCTTGGCTAAGACTTCCTAGAAGGAAGGCGAAGCCGATTGTGTTTCAAAGTGCTGCTCCAATGAGGGCAATGAGGCAGACTTCCATGGCATGTAGGACGTGAGAGAACAGAATCCCTGGAGCTGTTGGAGAGCTGAGGACATCTAGCTTTCTCAAGGAAGGGTGCAGTGTGTTTCCCTAATCTCTGAATATATAGAGTGACTGGGAAAGGCTTCTTGGTTTGGATGTTTCTTAGAAGGGCAGAGGAGCCTGCTGGTGCTCACTGTATTTGTAGGCAAAAGGATGCCTACACGAGGGTGCTAAGTGTCTGGATAAGTGAAGAAACGTTAAAGTAAAGCAGAACTGCGAATACGACCTAATGGAAGCTGCTACACGCTTTCGCTTCAACAGGGCTTTTCAGGCCTTAGCTTGAGGCAAGTTCTCAGGTAAAGTTTCCCTGTAGCTCTAGAGCATAACAGGATGAGGTCCCACCTATGCTATGGAAGCACCTTGTTTCCTTAGAGACAACTCCTTTTCTTTCCAGAGGGCTGCCTACAGTGACAAGAGGCCAGTCGAAAAGAGTGTTATTTAGGTATCTTCAGGGCAGCATGGATAGGGCTTTTAAAATGGGAAAGCAAGGCTTGTGCCTTCGGGTCTTTTTTTCCGTTGAGCAAGAGGCCAAAATCCTTCTGATTTCTAACAAGTCAAAAGAGACTATAGCTACATCCTGGTCCCTTGCTGAATCAACTTTTCTTCACAGGGTGTTCTGCATTTAGCGTATTCCCTCATCCTTGGAATGCTCTATGTGTGCTATCGATCCTAAGCCTATAGTAAAATCCTGCAGTGTAAAACTAAAAACTGTGCTTTGGTTCCAGTAGGAATGCAAGCTTCCTTTCTCCTGTAGGTATGGGGTCCTTGGGTAAGACTTCCTAGAAGGAAGGCGAAGCAGATTGTGTTTCTATGTCCGGCTCCATAAAGGGCAGTGAGGCAGACGTCCAAGGCATGTAGGACGTGAGAGAACAGAATCCCTGGAGCTGTTGGAGTGCTGAGGACATCTAGCTTTCCAAAGGAAGGGTGCAGTGTGTTACCCTAATCTCTGAATACATACAGTGCCTTGGAAAGGCTCCTGGGGCTGGATGTTTCTTAGAAGGGCAGAGGAGCCTGCTGGTACTCACTGTATTTGTAGGCAAAGGGTGCCTACTTAAGGGTGCTAAGTGATTGGGTAAGTGAAGAAACGTTAAAGTAAAGCAGAACTGCGAATACGACCTAATGGAAACTGCTACACGCTTTCGCTTCAGCAGGAATCTTCAGGCCTTAGGTTGGGGCAAGTTCTCACGTCAAGTTTCCCTGTAGCTCTAGAGCATGACAGGATGAGCTCCCACCCATGCTATGGAAGCACCGTGTTTCCTTAGAGAAAACTTTTCTTTCCAGAGGGCTGCCTACAGTGACTAGAGGCCAGTCGAAAAGAGTGTTATTTAGGTATCTTCAGGGCAGCATGGATACAGCTTTTAAAATGGGAAAGCAAGGCTTGTGCCATCAGGTCTTCTTTTCCGGTGAACCTGCAGCCGAAACCCTTCTGATTTCTAAGAAGTCAAAAAAGACCCTAGCTACACCCTGGTCCCTTGCCTGCATCAACTTTTCTTCACAGGGTGTTCTGCATTTAGCGTATTCTCTCTTCCTTGGAACGATCTATGTGTACTATCGGGCTAATCCTATTCTACAGTCCTCCAGTGTAACAGGAAAAACTGTGCTTTCGTTCCAGTAGGAATGCAAGCCTCCTTTTTCCTGTAAGTACGGGGTCCTTGGGTAAGACTTCCTAGAAGGAAGGCGAAGCAGATTGTGTTTCTAAGTGCTGCTCCAATGAGGGCAATGAGGCAGACTTCCGTGGCATGTAGGACGTGAGAGAACAGAATCCCTGGAGCTGCTGGAGAGCTGAGGACATCTAGCTTTCTCAAGGAAGGGTGCAGTGTGTTTCCCTAATCTCTGAATATATAGAGTGACTGGGAGAGGCTACTGGCTCTGGATGTTTCTTAGCAGGGCAGAGGAGCCTGCTGGTACTCACTGTATTTGTAGGCAAAAGGATGCCTACACGAGGGTGCTAAGTGTCTGGATAAGTGAAGAAACGTTAAAGTAAAGCAGAACTGCGAATACGACCTAATGGAAACTGCTACACGCTTTCGCTTCAGCAGGAAACTTCAGGCCTTAGCTTGAGGCAAGTTCTCACGTCAAGTTTCCCTGTAGCTCTAGAGCATGACAGGATGAGCTCCCACCCATGCTATGGAAGCACCGTGTTTCCTTAGAGAAAACTTTTCTTTCCAGAGGGCTTCCTAGAGTGACTAGAGGCCAGTCGAAAAGAGTGTGATTTAGGTATCTTCAGGGCAGCATGGATACAGCTTTTAAAATGGGAAAGCAAGGCTTGTGCCATCAGGTCTTCTTTTCCGGTGAACCTGCCAGCCGAAACCCTTCTGATTTCTAAGAAGTCAAAAAAGACCCTAGCTACACCCTGGTCCCTTGCCTGAATCAACATTTCTTTACAGGGTGTTCTGCATTTAGTGTATTCCCTCTTCCTTGGAACGCTCTATGTGTGCTCTCGGGCTAATCCTATTCTACAGTCCTCCAGTGTAACAGGAAAAACTGTGCTTTCGTTCCAGTAGGAATGCAAGCCTCCATTCTCCTGTAAGTACGGGGTCCTTGGGTAAGACTTCCTAGAAGGAAGGCGAAGCAGATTGTGTTTCTAAGTGCTGCTCCAATGAGGGCAATGAGGCAGACTTCCATGGCATGTAGGACGTGAGAGAACAAAAACCCTGGAGCTGTTGGAGAGTGAGGACATCTAGCTTTCCAAAGGAAGGGTGCAGTGTGTTGCTCTAATGTCTGAATACATAGAGTGACTGGGAGAGGCTACTGGCTCTGGATGTTTCTTAGAAGGGCAGAGGAGCCTGCTGGTACTCACTCTATTTGTAGGCAAAAGGGTGCCTACACGAGGGTGCTAAGTGTTGGATAAGTGAAATAACGTTAAAGTAAAGCAGAACTGCGAATACGACCTAATGGAAACTGCTACACGCTTTTGCTTCAGCAGGGCTCTTCAGTCCTTAGCTTGGGGCATGTTCTCACGTCAAGCTTCCCTGTAGCTCTAGAGCATGACAGAATGAGCCCCCACCCATGCTATGGAAGCACCGTGTTTCCTTAGAGAAAACTTTTCTTTCCAGAGGGCTGCCTACAGTGACTAGAAGCCAGTCGAAAACAGTGTTATTTAGGTATCTTCAGGGCAGCATGGATAGATCTTTTAAACTGGGAAAGCAAGGCTTGTGCCATCAGGTCTTCTTTTCCGGTGAACCTGCAGCCGACACCCTTCTGACTTCTAACAAGTGAAAAGAGACCCTAGCTACACCCTGGTCCCTTGCCTGAATCAACTTTCCTTCACAGGTTGTTTTGCATTTAGCGTACTCCCTCTTCCTTGGAACGCTCAGAGTATGCTATCGGGGTAATCTTATTCTAAACTCCTGCAGTGTAAGAGGAAAAACTGTGCTTTGGTTTCAGTAGGAATGCAAGCCTCCTTTCTCCTGTAGGTATGGGGTCCTAAGGTAAGAGTTCCTAGAAGGAAGGCGAAGCAGATTGTGTTTCTAAGTGCTGCTCCAATGAGTGCAATGAGGCAGACTTCCGTGGCATGTAGGACGTGAGAGAACAGAATCCCTGGAGCTGTTGGAGAGCTGAGAACATCTAGCTTTCCAAAGGAAGGGTGCAGTGTGTTGCCCTAATCTCTGAATACTTAGACTGACTGGGAAAGGCTTCTGGCTCTGGATGTTTCCTAGAAGGGCAGAGGAGCCTGCTGGTACTCACTGTATTTGTAAGCAAAAGGGTGCCTAGACGAGGGTGCTAAGTGTCTGGAAAAGTGAAGAAACGTTAAAGTAAAGCAGAACTGCGAATACGACCTAATGGAAACTGCTACACGCTGTCGCTTCAGCAGGGGTTTTCAGGCCTTAGCTTGAGGCAAGTTCTCACGTCAAGTTTCCCTGTAGCTCTAGAGCATGACAGGATAAGCTCCCACCCATGCTATGGAAGCACCGTGTTTCTTTAGAGAAAACTCTTTTTCTTTCCAGAGGGTGCCTACAGTGAGTAGAGGCCAGTCGAAAACAGTGTTATTTAGGTATCTTCAGGACAGCATGGATAGGGCTTTTAAAATGGGAAAGCAAGGCTTGTGCCTTCGGGTCTTTTTTTCCGTTGAACAAGAGGCCAAAATCCTTCTGATTTCTAAAAAGTCAAAAGAGACTATAGCTACATCCTGGTCCCTTGCTGAATCGTTTTCTTCACAGGGTGTTCTGCATGTAGTGAATTCCCTCTTCCTTGGAATGCTCTATGTGGGCTATCGGTCCTAAGACAATTCTAAAATCCTGCAGGGTAAAAGTAAAAACTGTGCTTTTGTTCCAGTGGGAATGCAAGCCTCCTTTCTCCTGTAGGTATGGGGTCCTTGGCTAAGACTTCCTAGAAGGAAGGCGAAGCCGATTGTGTTTCAAAGTGCTGCTCCAATGAGGGCAATGAGGCAGACTTCCATGGCATGTAGGACGTGAGAGAACAGAATCCCTGGAGCTGTTGGAGAGCTGAGGACATCTAGCTTTCTCAAGGAAGGGTGCAGTGTGTTTCCCTAATCTCTGAATATATAGAGTGACTGGGAAAGGCTTCTTGGTTTGGATGTTTCTTAGAAGGGCAGAGGAGCCTGCTGGTGCTCACTGTATTTGTAGGCAAAAGGATGCCTACACGAGGGTGCTAAGTGTCTGGATAAGTGAAGAAACGTTAAAGTAAAGCAGAACTGCGAATACGACCTAATGGAAACTGCTACACGCTTTCGCTTCAGCAGGAAACTTCAGGCCTTATGTTGGGGCAAGTTCTCACGTCAAGTTTCCCTGTAGCTCTAGAGCATGACAGGATGAGCTCCCACCCATGCTATGGAAGCACCGTGTTTCCTTAGAGAAAACTTTTCTTTCCAGAGGGCTGCCTACAGTGACTAGAGGCCAGTCGAAAAGAGTGTTATTTAGGTATCTTCAGGGCAGCATGGATACAGCTTTTAAAATGGGAAAGCAAGGCTTGTGCCATCAGGTCTTCTTTCCGGTGAACCTGCAGCCGAAACCCTTCTGATTTCTAAGAAGTCAAAAAAGACCCTAGCTACACCCTGGTCCCTTGCCTGAATCAACTTTTCTTCACAGGGTGTTCTGCATTTAGCGTATTCTCTCTTCCTTGGAACGATCTATGTGTACTATCGGGCTAATCCTATTCTACAGTCCTCCAGTGTAACAGGAAAAACTGTGCTTTTGTTCCAGTAGGAATGCAAGCCTCCTTTTTCCTGTAAGTACGGGGTCCTTGGGTAAGACTTCCTAGAAGGAAGGCGAAGCAGATTGTGTTTCTAAGTGCTGCTCCAATGAGGGCAATGAGGCAGACTTCCGTGGCATGTAGGACGTGAGAGAACAGAATCCCTGGAGCTGCTGGAGAGCTGAGGACATCTAGCTTTCTCAAGGAAGGGTGCAGTGTGTTTCCCTAATCTCTGAATATATAGAGTGACTGGGAGAGGCTACTGGCTCTGGATGTTTCTTAGCAGGGCAGAGGAGCCTGCTGGTACTCACTGTATTTGTAGGGAAAAGGATGCCTACACGAGGGTGCTAAGTGTCTGGATAAGTGAAGAAACGTTAAAGTAAAGCAGAACTGCGAATACGACCTAATGGAAACTGCTACACGCTTTCGCTTCAGCAGGAAACTTCAGGCCTTAGCTTGAGGCAAGTTCTCACGTCAAGTTTCCCTGTAGCTCTAGAGCATGACAGGATGAGCTCCCACCCATGCTATGGAAGCACCGTGTTTCCTTAGAGAAAACTTTTCTTTCCAGAGGGCTTCCTAGAGTGACTAGAGGCCAGTCGAAAAGAGTGTGATTTAGGTATCTTCAGGGCAGCATGGATACAGCTTTTAAAATGGGAAAGCAAGGCTTGTGCCATCAGGTTTCTTTTCCGGTGAACCTGCCAGCCGAAACCCTTCTGATTTCTAAGAAGTCAAAAAAGACCCTAGCTACACCCTGGTCCCTTGCCTGAATCAACATTTCTTTACAGGGTGTTCTGCATTTAGTGTATTCCCTCTTCCTTGGAACGCTCTATGTGTGCTCTCGGGCTAATCCTATTCTACAGTCCTCCAGTGTAACAGGAAAAACTGTGCTTTCGTTCCAGTAGGAATGCAAGCCTCCATTCTCCTCTAAGTACGGGGTCCTTGGGTAAGACTTCCTAGAAGGAAGGCGAAGCAGATTGTGTTTCTAAGTGCTGCTCCAATGAGGGCAATGAGGCAGACTTCCATGGCATGTAGGACGTGAGAGAACAAAAACCCTGGAGCTGTTGGAGAGTGAGGACATCTAGCTTTCCAAAGGAAGGGTGCAGTGTGTTGCTCTAATGTCTGAATACATAGAGTGACTGGGAGAGGCTACTGGCTCTGGATGTTTCTTAGAAGGGCAGAGGAGCCTGCTGGTACTCACTCTATTTGTAGGCAAAAGGGTGCCTACACGAGGGTGCTAAGTGTTGGATAAGTGAAATAACGTTAAAGTAAAGCAGAACTGCGAATACGACCTTATGGAAACTGCTACACGCTTTTGCTTCAGCAGGGTTCTTCAGTCCTTAGCTTGGGGCATGTTCTCACGTCAAGCTTCCCTGTAGCTCTAGAGCATGACAGAATGAGCCCCCACCCATGCTATGGAAGCACCGTGTTTCCTTAGAGAAAACTTTTCTTTCCAGAGGGCTGCCTACAGTGACTAGAAGCCAGTCGAAAACAGTGTTATTTAGGTATCTTCAGGGCAGCATGGATAGATCTTTTAAACTGGGAAAGCAAGGCTTGTGCCATCAGGTCTTCTTTTCCGGTGAACCTGCAGCCGACACCCTTCTGACTTCTAACAAGTGAAAAGAGACCCTAGCTACACCCTGGTCCCTTGCCTGAATCAACTTTCCTTCACAGGTTGTTTTGCATTTAGCGTACTCCCTCTTCCTTGGAACGCTCAGAGTATGCTATCGGGGTAATCTTATTCTAAACTCCTGCAGTGTAAGAGGAAAAACTGTGCTTTGGTTTCAGTAGGAATGCAAGCCTCCTTTCTCCTGTAGGTATGGGGTCCTAAGGTAAGAGTTCCTAGAAGGAAGGCGAAGCAGATTGTGTTTCTAAGTGCTGCTCCAATGAGTGCAATGAGGCAGACTTCCATGGCATGTAGGACGTGAGAGAACAGAATCCCTGGAGCTGTTGGAGAGCTGAGAACATCTAGCTTTCCAAAGGAAGGGTGCAGTGTGTTGCCCTAATCTCTGAATACTTAGACTGACTGGGAAAGGCTTCTGGCTCTGGATGTTTCCTAGAAGGGCAGAGGAGCCTGCTGGTACTCACTGTTTTTGTAAGCAAAAGGGTGCCTAGACGAGGGTGCTAAGTGTCTGGAAAAGTGAAGAAACGTTAAAGTAAAGCAGAACTGCGAATACGACCTAATGGAAACTGCTACACGCTGTCGCTTCAGCAGGGGTTTTCAGGCCTTAGCTTGAGGCAAGTTCTCACGTCAAGTTTCCCTGTAGCTCTAGAGCATGACAGGATAAGCTCCCACCCATGCTATGGAAGCACCGTGTTTCTTTAGAGAAAACTCTTTTTCTTTCCAGAGGGTGCCTACAGTGAGTAGAGGCCAGTCGAAAACAGTGTTATTTAGGTATCTTCAGGACAGCATGGATAGGGCTTTTAAAATGGGAAAGCAAGGCTTGTGCCTTCGGGTCTTTTTTTCCGTTGAACAAGAGGCCAAAATCCTTCTGATTTCGAAAAAGTCAAAAGAGACTATAGCTACATCCTGGTCCCTTGCTGAATCGTTTTCTTCACAGGGTGTTCTGCATGTAGTGAATTCCCTCTTCCTTGGAATGCTCTATGTGGGCTATCGGTCCTAAGACAATTCTAAAATCCTGCAGGGTAAAAGTAAAAACTGTGCTTTTGTTCCAGTGGGAATGCAAGCCTCCTTTCTCCTGTAGGTATGGGGTCCTTGGCTAAGACTTCCTAGAAGGAAGGCGAAGCCGATTGTGTTTCAAAGTGCTGCTCCAATGAGGGCAATGAGGCAGACTTCCATGGCATGTAGGACGTGAGAGAACAGAATCCCTGGAGCTGTTGGAGAGCTGAGGACATCTAGCTTTCTCAAGGAAGGGTGCAGTGTGTTTCCCTAATCTCTGAATATATAGAGTGACTGGGAAAGGCTTCTCGGTTTGGATGTTTCTTAGAAGGGCAGAGGAGCCTGCTGGTGCTCACTGTATTTGTAGGCAAAAGGATGCCTACACGAGGGTGCTAAGTGTCTGGATAAGTGAAGAAACGTTAAAGTAAAGCAGAACTGCGAATACGACCTAATGGAAGCTGCTACACGCTTTCGCTTCAACAGGGCTTTTCAGGCCTTAGCTTGAGGCAAGTTCTCAGGTAAAGTTTCCCTGTAGCTCTAGAGCATAACAGGATGAGGTCCCACCTATGCTATGGAAGCACCTTGTTTCCTTAGAGACAACTCCTTTTCTTTCCAGAGGGCTGCCTACAGTGACAAGAGGCCAGTCGAAAAGAGTGTTATTTAGGTATCTTCAGGGCAGCATGGATAGGGCTTTTAAAATGGGAAAGCAAGGCTTGTGCCTTCGGGTCTTTTTTTCCGTTGAGCAAGAGGCCAAAATCCTTCTGATTTCTAACAAGTCAAAAGAGACTATAGCTACATCCTGGTCCCTTGCTGAATCAACTTTTCTTCACAGGGTGTTCTGCATTTAGCGTATTCCCTCATCCTTGGAATGCTCTATGTGTGCTATCGATCCTAAGCCTATAGTAAAATCCTGCAGTGTAAAACTAAAAACTGTGCTTTGGTTCCAGTAGGAATGCAAGCTTCCTTTCTCCTGTAGGTATGGGGTCCTTGGGTAAGACTTCCTAGAAGGAAGGCGAAGCAGATTGTGTTTCTATGCCCGGCTCCATAAAGGGCAGTGAGGCAGACGTCCAAGGCATGTAGGACGTGAGAGAACAGAATCCCTGGAGCTGTTGGAGTGCTGAGGACATCTAGCTTTCCAAAGGAAGGGTGCAGTGTGTTACCCTAATCTCTGAATACATACAGTGCCTTGGAAAGGCTCCTGGGGCTGGATGTTTCTTAGAAGGGCAGAGGAGCCTGCTGGTACTCACTGTATTTGTAGGCAAAGGGTGCCTACTTGAGGGTGCTAAGTGATTGGGTAAGTGAAGAAACGTTAAAGTAAAGCAGAACTGCGAATACGACCTAATGGAAACTGCTACACGCTTTCGCTTCAGCAGGAATCTTCAGGCCTTAGGTTGGGGCAAGTTCTCACGTCAAGTTTCCCTGTAGCTCTAGAGCATGACAGGATGAGCTCCCACCCATGCTATGGAAGCACCGTGTTTCCTTAGAGAAAACTTTTCTTTCCAGAGGGCTGCCTACAGTGACTAGAGGCCAGTCGAAAAGAGTGTTATTTAGGTATCTTCAGGGCAGCATGGATACAGCTTTTAAAATGGGAAAGCAAGGCTTGTGCCATCAGGTCTTCTTTTCCGGTGAACCTGCAGCCGAAACCCTTCTGATTTCTAAGAAGTCAAAAAAGACCCTAGCTACACCCTGGTCCCTTGCCTGCATCAACTTTTCTTCACAGGGTGTTCTGCATTTAGCGTATTCTCTCTTCCTTGGAACGATCTATGTGTACTATCGGGCTAATCCTATTCTACAGTCCTCCAGTGTAACAGGAAAAACTGTGCTTTCGTTCCAGTAGGAATGCAAGCCTCCTTTTTCCTGTAAGTACGGGGTCCTTGGGTAAGACTTCCTAGAAGGAAGGCGAAGCAGATTGTGTTTCTAAGTGCTGCTCCAATGAGGGCAATGAGGCAGACTTCCGTGGCATGTAGGACGTGAGAGAACAGAATCCCTGGAGCTGCTGGAGAGCTGAGGACATCTAGCTTTCTCAAGGAAGGGTGCATTGTGTTTCCCTAATCTCTGAATATATAGAGTGACTGGGAGAGGCTACTGGCTCTGGATGTTTCTTAGCAGGGCAGAGGAGCCTGCTGGTACTCACTGTATTTGTAGGCAAAAGGATGCCTACACGAGGGTGCTAAGTGTCTGGATAAGTGAAGAAACGTTAAAGTAAAGCAGAACTGCGAATACGACCTAATGGAAACTGCTACACGCTTTCGCTTCAGCAGGAAACTTCAGGCCTTAGCTTGAGGCAAGTTCTCACGTCAAGTTTCCCTGTAGCTCTAGAGCATGACAGGATGAGCTCCCACCCATGCTATGGAAGCACCGTGTTTCCTTAGAGAAAACTTTTCTTTCCAGAGGGCTTCCTAGAGTGACTAGAGGCCAGTCGAAAAGAGTGTGATTTAGGTATCTTCAGGGCAGCATGGATACAGCTTTTAAAATGGGAAAGCAAGGCTTGTGCCATCAGGTCTTCTTTTCCGGTGAACCTGCCAGCCGAAACCCTTCTGATTTCTAAGAAGTCAAAAAAGACCCTAGCTACACCCTGGTCCCTTGCCTGAATCAACATTTCTTTACAGGGTGTTCTGCATTTAGTGTATTCCCTCTTCCTTGGAACGCTCTATGTGTGCTCTCGGGCTAATCCTATTCTACAGTCCTCCAGTGTAACAGGAAAAACTGTGCTTTCGTTCCAGTAGGAATGCAAGCCTCCATTCTCCTGTAAGTACGGGGTCCTTGGGTAAGACTTCCTAGAAGGAAGGCGAAGCAGATTGTGTTTCTAAGTGCTGCTCCAATGAGGGCAATGAGGCAGACTTCCATGGCATGTAGGACGTGAGAGAACAAAAACCCTGGAGCTGTTGCAGAGTGAGGACATCTAGCTTTCCAAAGGAAGGGTGCAGTGTGTTGCTCTAATGTCTGAATACATAGAGTGACTGGGAGAGGCTACTGGCTCTGGATGTTTCTTAGAAGGGCAGAGGAGCCTGCTGGTACTCACTCTATTTGTAGGCAAAAGGGTGCCTACACGAGGGTGCTAAGTGTTGGATAAGTGAAATAACGTTAAAGTAAAGCAGAACTGCGAATACGACCTAATGGAAACTGCTACACGCTTTTGCTTCAGCAGGGCTCTTCAGTCCTTAGCTTGGGGCATGTTCTCACGTCAAGCTTCCCTGTAGCTCTAGAGCATGACAGAATGAGCCCCCACCCATGCTATGGAAGCACCGTGTTTCCTTAGAGAAAACTTTTCTTTCCAGAGGGCTGCCTACAGTGACTAGAAGCCAGTCGAAAACAGTGTTATTTAGGTATCTTCAGGGCAGCATGGATAGATCTTTTAAACTGGGAAAGCAAGGCTTGTGCCATCAGGTCTTCTTTTCCGGTGAACCTGCAGCCGACACCCTTCTGACTTCTAACAAGTGAAAAGAGACCCTAGCTACACCCTGGTCCCTTGCCTGAATCAACTTTCCTTCACAGGTTGTTTTGCATTTAGCGTACTCCCTCTTCCTTGGAACGCTCAGAGTATGCTATCGGGGTAATCTTATTCTAAACTCCTGCAGTGTAAGAGGAAAAACTGTGCTTTGGTTTCAGTAGGAATGCAAGCCTCCTTTCTCCTGTAGGTATGGGGTCCTAAGGTAAGAGTTCCTAGAAGGAAGGCGAAGCAGATTGTGTTTCTAAGTGCTGCTCCAATGAGTGCAATGAGGCAGACTTCCGTGGCATGTAGGACGTGAGAGAACAGAATCCCTGGAGCTGTTGGAGAGCTGAGAACATCTAGCTTTCCAAAGGAAGGGTGCAGTGTGTTGCCCTAATCTCTGAATACTTAGACTGACTGGGAAAGGCTTCTGGCTCTGGATGTTTCCTAGAAGGGCAGAGGAGCCTGCTGGTACTCACTGTATTTGTAAGCAAAAGGGTGCCTAGACGAGGGTGCTAAGTGTCTGGAAAAGTGAAGAAACGTTAAAGTAAAGCAGAACTGCGAATACGACCTAATGGAAACTGCTACACGCTGTCGCTTCAGCAGGGGTTTTCAGGCCTTAGCTTGAGGCAAGTTCTCACGTCAAGTTTCCCTGTAGCTCTAGAGCATGACAGGATAAGCTCCCACCCATGCTATGGAAGCACCGTGTTTCTTTAGAGAAAACTCTTTTTCTTTCCAGAGGGTGCCTACAGTGAGTAGAGGCCAGTCGAAAACAGTGTTATTTAGGTATCTTCAGGACAGCATGGATAGGGCTTTTAAAATGGGAAAGCAAGGCTTGTGCCTTCGGGTCTTTTTTTCCGTTGAACAAGAGGCCAAAATCCTTCTGATTTCGAAAAAGTCAAAAGAGACTATAGCTACATCCTGGTCCCTTGCTGAATCGTTTTCTTCACAGGGTGTTCTGCATGTAGTGAATTCCCTCTTCCTTGGAATGCTCTATGTGGGCTATCGGTCCTAAGACAATTCTAAAATCCTGCAGGGTAAAAGTAAAAACTGTGCTTTTGTTCCAGTGGGAATGCAAGCCTCCTTTCTCCTGTAGGTATGGGGTCCTTGGCTAAGACTTCCTAGAAGGAAGGCGAAGCCGATTGTGTTTCAAAGTGCTGCTCCAATGAGGGCAATGAGGCAGACTTCCATGGCATGTAGGACGTGAGAGAACAGAATCCCTGGAGCTGTTGGAGAGCTGAGGACATCTAGCTTTCTCAAGGAAGGGTGCAGTGTGTTTCCCTAATCTCTGAATATATAGAGTGACTGGGAAAGGCTTCTCGGTTTGGATGTTTCTTAGAAGGGCAGAGGAGCCTGCTGGTGCTCACTGTATTTGTAGGCAAAAGGATGCCTACACGAGGGTGCTAAGTGTCTGGATAAGTGAAGAAACGTTAAAGTAAAGCAGAACTGCGAATACGACCTAATGGAAGCTGCTACACGCTTTCGCTTCAACAGGGCTTTTCAGGCCTTAGCTTGAGGCAAGTTCTCAGGTAAAGTTTCCCTGTAGCTCTAGAGCATAACAGGATGAGGTCCCACCTATGCTATGGAAGCACCTTGTTTCCTTAGAGACAACTCCTTTTCTTTCCAGAGGGCTGCCTACAGTGACAAGAGGCCAGTCGAAAAGAGTGTTATTTAGGTATCTTCAGGGCAGCATGGATAGGGCTTTTAAAATGGGAAAGCAAGGCTTGTGCCTTCGGGTCTTTTTTTCCGTTGAGCAAGAGGCCAAAATCCTTCTGATTTCTAACAAGTCAAAAGAGACTATAGCTACATCCTGGTCCCTTGCTGAATCAACTTTTCTTCACAGGGTGTTCTGCATTTAGCGTATTCCCTCATCCTTGGAATGCTCTATGTGTGCTATCGATCCTAAGCCTATAGTAAAATCCTGCAGTGTAAAACTAAAAACTGTGCTTTGGTTCCAGTAGGAATGCAAGCTTCCTTTCTCCTGTAGGTATGGGGTCCTTGGGTAAGACTTCCTAGAAGGAAGGCGAAGCAGATTGTGTTTCTATGCCCGGCTCCATAAAGGGCAGTGAGGCAGACGTCCAAGGCATGTAGGACGTGAGAGAACAGAATCCCTGGAGCTGTTGGAGTGCTGAGGACATCTAGCTTTCCAAAGGAAGGGTGCAGTGTGTTACCCTAATCTCTAAATACATACAGTGCCTTGGAAAGGCTCCTGGGGCTGGATGTTTCTTAGAAGGGCAGAGGAGCCTGCTGGTACTCACTGTATTTGTAGGCAAAGGGTGCCTACTTGAGGGTGCTAAGTGATTGGGTAAGTGAAGAAACGTTAAAGTAAAGCAGAACTGCGAATACGACCTATGGAAACTGCTACACGCTTTCGCTTCAGCAGGAATCTTCAGGCCTTAGGTTGGGGCAAGTTCTCACGTCAAGTTTCCCTGTAGCTCTAGAGCATGACAGGATGAGCTCCCACCCATGCTATGGAAGCACCGTGTTTCCTTAGAGAAAACTTTTCTTTCCAGAGGGCTGCCTACAGTGACTAGAGGCCAGTCGAAAAGAGTGTTATTTAGGTATCTTCAGGGCAGCATGGATACAGCTTTTAAAATGGGAAAGCAAGGCTTGTGCCATCAGGTCTTCTTTTCCGGTGAACCTGCAGCCGAAACCCTTCTGATTTCTAAGAAGTCAAAAAAGACCCTAGCTACACCCTGGTCCCTTGCCTGCATCAACTTTTCTTCACAGGGTGTTCTGCATTTAGCGTATTCTCTCTTCCTTGGAACGATCTATGTGTACTATCGGGCTAATCCTATTCTACAGTCCTCCAGTGTAACAGGAAAAACTGTGCTTTCGTTCCAGTAGGAATGCAAGCCTCCTTTTTCCTGTAAGTACGGGGTCCTTGGGTAAGACTTCCTAGAAGGAAGGCGAAGCAGATTGTGTTTCTAAGTGCTGCTCCAATGAGGGCAATGAGGCAGACTTCCGTGGCATGTAGGACGTGAGAGAACAGAATCCCTGGAGCTGCTGGAGAGCTGAGGACATCTAGCTTTCTCAAGGAAGGGTGCAGTGTGTTTCCCTAATCTCTGAATATATAGAGTGACTGGGAGAGGCTACTGGCTCTGGATGTTTCTTAGCAGGGCAGAGGAGCCTGCTGGTACTCACTGTATTTGTAGGCAAAAGGATGCCTACACGAGGGTGCTAAGTGTCTGGATAAGTGAAGAAACGTTAAAGTAAAGCAGAACTGCGAATACGACCTAATGGAAACTGCTACACGCTTTCGCTTCAGCAGGAAACTTCAGGCCTTAGCTTGAGGCAAGTTCTCACGTCAAGTTTCCCTGTAGCTCTAGAGCATGACAGGATGAGCTCCCACCCATGCTATGGAAGCACCGTGTTTCCTTAGAGAAAACTTTTCTTTCCAGAGGGCTTCCTAGAGTGACTAGAGGCCAGTCGAAAAGAGTGTGATTTAGGTATCTTCAGGGCAGCATGGATACAGCTTTTAAAATGGGAAAGCAAGGCTTGTGCCATCAGGTCTTCTTTTCCGGTGAACCTGCCAGCCGAAACCCTTCTGATTTCTAAGAAGTCAAAAAAGACCCTAGCTACACCCTGGTCCCTTGCCTGAATCAACATTTCTTTACAGGGTGTTCTGCATTTAGTGTATTCCCTCTTCCTTGGAACGCTCTATGTGTGCTCTCGGGCTAATCCTATTCTACAGTCCTCCAGTGTAACAGGAAAAACTGTGCTTTCGTTCCAGTAGGAATGCAAGCCTCCATTCTCCTGTAAGTACGGGGTCCTTGGGTAAGACTTCCTAGAAGGAAGGCGAAGCAGATTGTGTTTCTAAGTGCTGCTCCAATGAGGGCAATGAGGCAGACTTCCATGGCATGTAGGACGTGAGAGAACAAAAACCCTGGAGCTGTTGCAGAGTGAGGACATCTAGCTTTCCAAAGGAAGGGTGCAGTGTGTTGCTCTAATGTCTGAATACATAGAGTGACTGGGAGAGGCTACTGGCTCTGGATGTTTCTTAGAAGGGCAGAGGAGCCTGCTGGTAATCACTCTATTTGTAGGCAAAAGGGTGCCTACACGAGGGTGCTAAGTGTTGGATAAGTGAAATAACGTTAAAGTAAAGCAGAACTGCGAATACGACCTAATGGAAACTGCTACACGCTTTTGCTTCAGCAGGGCTCTTCAGTCCTTAGCTTGGGGCATGTTCTCACGTCAAGCTTCCCTGTAGCTCTAGAGCATGACAGAATGAGCCCCCACCCATGCTATGGAAGCACCGTGTTTCCTTAGAGAAAACTTTTCTTTCCAGAGGGCTGCCTACAGTGACTAGAAGCCAGTCGAAAACAGTGTTATTTAGGTATCTTCAGGGCAGCATGGATAGATCTTTTAAACTGGGAAAGCAAGGCTTGTGCCATCAGGTCTTCTTTTCCGGTGAACCTGCAGCCGACACCCTTCTGACTTCTAACAAGTGAAAAGAGACCCTAGCTACACCCTGGTCCCTTGCCTGAATCAACTTTCCTTCACAGGTTGTTTTGCATTTAGCGTACTCCCTCTTCCTTGGAACGCTCAGAGTATGCTATCGGGGTAATCTTATTCTAAACTCCTGCAGTGTAAGAGGAAAAACTGTGCTTTGGTTTCAGTAGGAATGCAAGCCTCCTTTCTCCTGTAGGTATGGGGTCCTAAGGTAAGAGTTCCTAGAAGGAAGGCGAAGCAGATTGTGTTTCTAAGTGCTGCTCCAATGAGTGCAATGAGGCAGACTTCCGTGGCATGTAGGACGTGAGAGAACAGAATCCCTGGAGCTGTTGGAGAGCTGAGAACATCTAGCTTTCCAAAGGAAGGGTGCAGTGTGTTGCCCTAATCTCTGAATACTTAGACTGACTGGGAAAGGCTTCTGGCTCTGGATGTTTCCTAGAAGGGCAGAGGAGCCTGCTGGTACTCACTGTATTTGTAAGCAAAAGGGTGCCTAGACGAGGGTGCTAAGTGTCTGGAAAAGTGAAGAAACGTTAAAGTAAAGCAGAACTGCGAATACGACCTAATGGAAACTGCTACACGCTGTCGCTTCAGCAGGGGTTTTCAGGCCTTAGCTTGAGGCAAGTTCTCACGTCAAGTTTCCCTGTAGCTCTAGAGCATGACAGGATAAGCTCCCACCCATGCTATGGAAGCACCGTGTTTCTTTAGAGAAAACTCTTTTTCTTTCCAGAGGGTGCCTACAGTGAGTAGAGGCCAGTCGAAAACAGTGTTATTTAGGTATCTTCAGGACAGCATGGATAGGGCTTTTAAAATGGGAAAGCAAGGCTTGTGCCTTCGGGTCTTTTTTTCCGTTGAACAAGAGGCCAAAATCCTTCTGATTTCTAAAAAGTCAAAAGAGACTATAGCTACATCCTGGTCCCTTGCTGAATCGTTTTCTTCACAGGGTGTTCTGCATGTAGTGAATTCCCTCTTCCTTGGAATGCTCTATGTGGGCTATCGGTCCTAAGACAATTCTAAAATCCTGCAGGGTAAAAGTAAAAACTGTGCTTTTGTTCCAGTGGGAATGCAAGCCTCCTTTCTCCTGTAGGTATGGGGTCCTTGGCTAAGACTTCCTAGAAGGAAGGCGAAGCCGATTGTGTTTCAAAGTGCTGCTCCAATGAGGGCAATGAGGCAGACTTCCATGGCATGTAGGACGTGAGAGAACAGAATCCCTGGAGCTGTTGGAGAGCTGAGGACATCTAGCTTTCTCAAGGAAGGGTGCAGTGTGTTTCCCTAATCTCTGAATATATAGAGTGACTGGGAAAGGCTTCTCGGTTTGGATGTTTCTTAGAAGGGCAGAGGAGCCTGCTGGTGCTCACTGTATTTGTAGGCAAAAGGATGCCTACACGAGGGTGCTAAGTGTCTGGATAAGTGAAGAAACGTTAAAGTAAAGCAGAACTGCGAATACGACCTAATGGAAGCTGCTACACGCTTTCGCTTCAACAGGGCTTTTCAGGCCTTAGCTTGAGGCAAGTTCTCAGGTAAAGTTTCCCTGTAGCTCTAGAGCATAACAGGATGAGGTCCCACCTATGCTATGGAAGCACCTTGTTTCCTTAGAGACAACTCCTTTTCTTTCCAGAGGGCTGCCTACAGTGACAAGAGGCCAGTCGAAAAGAGTGTTATTTAGGTATCTTCAGGGCAGCATGGATAGGGCTTTTAAAATGGGAAAGCAAGGCTTGTGCCTTCGGGTCTTTTTTTCCGTTGAGCAAGAGGCCAAAATCCTTCTGATTTCTAACAAGTCAAAAGAGACTATAGCTACATCCTGGTCCCTTGCTGAATCAACTTTTCTTCACAGGGTGTTCTGCATTTAGCGTATTCCCTCATCCTTGGAATGCTCTATGTGTGCTATCGATCCTAAGCCTATAGTAAAATCCTGCAGTGTAAAACTAAAAACTGTGCTTTGGTTCCAGTAGGAATGCAAGCTTCCTTTCTCCTGTAGGTATGGGGTCCTTGGGTAAGACTTCCTAGAAGGAAGGCGAAGCAGATTGTGTTTCTATGTCCGGCTCCATAAAGGGCAGTGAGGCAGACGTCCAAGGCATGTAGGACGTGAGAGAACAGAATCCCTGGAGCTGTTGGAGTGCTGAGGACATCTAGCTTTCCAAAGGAAGGGTGCAGTGTGTTACCCTAATCTCTGAATACATACAGTGCCTTGGAAAGGCTCCTGGGGCTGGATGTTTCTTAGAAGGGCAGAGGAGCCTGCTGGTACTCACTGTATTTGTAGGCAAAGGGTGCCTACTTGAGGGTGCTAAGTGATTGGGTAAGTGAAGAAACGTTAAAGTAAAGCAGAACTGCGAATACGACCTAATGGAAACTGCTACACGCTTTCGCTTCAGCAGGAATCTTCAGGCCTTAGGTTGGGGCAAGTTCTCACGTCAAGTTTCCCTGTAGCTCTAGAGCATGACAGGATGAGCTCCCACCCATGCTATGGAAGCACCGTGTTTCCTTAGAGAAAACTTTTCTTTCCAGAGGGCTGCCTACAGTGACTAGAGGCCAGTCGAAAAGAGTGTTATTTAGGTATCTTCAGGGCAGCATGGATACAGCTTTTAAAATGGGAAAGCAAGGCTTGTGCCATCAGGTCTTCTTTTCCGGTGAACCTGCAGCCGAAACCCTTCTGATTTCTAAGAAGTCAAAAAAGACCCTAGCTACACCCTGGTCCCTTGCCTGCATCAACTTTTCTTCACAGGGTGTTCTGCATTTAGCGTATTCTCTCTTCCTTGGAACGATCTATGTGTACTATCGGGCTAATCCTATTCTACAGTCCTCCAGTGTAACAGGAAAAACTGTGCTTTCGTTCCAGTAGGAATGCAAGCCTCCTTTTTCCTGTAAGTACGGGGTCCTTGGGTAAGACTTCCTAGAAGGAAGGCGAAGCAGATTGTGTTTCTAAGTGCTGCTCCAATGAGGGCAATGAGGCAGACTTCCGTGGCATGTAGGACGTGAGAGAACAGAATCCCTGGAGCTGCTGGAGAGCTGAGGACATCTAGCTTTCTCAAGGAAGGGTGCAGTGTGTTTCCCTAATCTCTGAATATATAGAGTGACTGGGAGAGGCTACTGGCTCTGGATGTTTCTTAGCAGGGCAGAGGAGCCTGCTGGTACTCACTGTATTTGTAGGCAAAAGGATGCCTACACGAGGGTGCTAAGTGTCTGGATAAGTGAAGAAACGTTAAAGTAAAGCAGAACTGCGAATACGACCTAATGGAAACTGCTACACGCTTTCGCTTCAGCAGGAAACTTCAGGCCTTAGCTTGAGGCAAGTTCTCACGTCAAGTTTCCCTGTAGCTCTAGAGCATGACAGGATGAGCTCCCACCCATGCTATGGAAGCACCGTGTTTCCTTAGAGAAAACTTTTCTTTCCAGAGGGCTTCCTAGAGTGACTAGAGGCCAGTCGAAAAGAGTGTGATTTAGGTATCTTCAGGGCAGCATGGATACAGCTTTTAAAATGGGAAAGCAAGGCTTGTGCCATCAGGTCTTCTTTTCCGGTGAACCTGCCAGCCGAAACCCTTCTGATTTCTAAGAAGTCAAAAAAGACCCTAGCTACACCCTGGTCCCTTGCCTGAATCAACATTTCTTTACAGGGTGTTCTGCATTTAGTGTATTCCCTCTTCCTTGGAACGCTCTATGTGTGCTCTCGGGCTAATCCTATTCTACAGTCCTCCAGTGTAACAGGAAAAACTGTGCTTTCGTTCCAGTAGGAATGCAAGCCTCCATTCTCCTGTAAGTACGGGGTCCTTGGGTAAGACTTCCTAGAAGGAAGGCGAAGCAGATTGTGTTTCTAAGTGCTGCTCCAATGAGGGCAATGAGGCAGACTTCCATGGCATGTAGGACGTGAGAGAACAAAAACCCTGGAGCTGTTGCAGAGTGAGGACATCTAGCTTTCCAAAGGAAGGGTGCAGTGTGTTGCTCTAATGTCTGAATACATAGAGTGACTGGGAGAGGCTACTGGCTCTGGATGTTTCTTAGAAGGGCAGAGGAGCCTGCTGGTACTCACTCTATTTGTAGGCAAAAGGGTGCCTACACGAGGGTGCTAAGTGTTGGATAAGTGAAATAACGTTAAAGTAAAGCAGAACTGCGAATACGACCTAATGGAAACTGCTACACGCTTTTGCTTCAGCAGGGCTCTTCAGTCCTTAGCTTGGGGCATGTTCTCACGTCAAGCTTCCCTGTAGCTCTAGAGCATGACAGAATGAGCCCCCACCCATGCTATGGAAGCACCGTGTTTCCTTAGAGAAAACTTTTCTTTCCAGAGGGCTGCCTACAGTGACTAGAAGCCAGTCGAAAACAGTGTTATTTAGGTATCTTCAGGGCAGCATGGATAGATCTTTTAAACTGGGAAAGCAAGGCTTGTGCCATCAGGTCTTCTTTTCCGGTGAACCTGCAGCCGACACCCTTCTGACTTCTAACAAGTGAAAAGAGACCCTAGCTACACCCTGGTCCCTTGCCTGAATCAACTTTCCTTCACAGGTTGTTTTGCATTTAGCGTACTCCCTCTTCCTTGGAACGCTCAGAGTATGCTATCGGGGTAATCTTATTCTAAACTCCTGCAGTGTAAGAGGAAAAACTGTGCTTTGGTTTCAGTAGGAATGCAAGCCTCCTTTCTCCTGTAGGTATGGGGTCCTAAGGTAAGAGTTCCTAGAAGGAAGGCGAAGCAGATTGTGTTTCTAAGTGCTGCTCCAATGAGTGCAATGAGGCAGACTTCCGTGGCATGTAGGACGTGAGAGAACAGAATCCCTGGAGCTGTTGGAAAGCTGAGAACATCTAGCTTTCCAAAGGAAGGGTGCAGTGTGTTGCCCTAATCTCTGAATACTTAGACTGACTGGGAAAGGCTTCTGGCTCTGGATGTTTCCTAGAAGGGCAGAGGAGCCTGCTGGTACTCACTGTATTTGTAAGCAAAAGGGTGCCTAGACGAGGGTGCTAAGTGTCTGGAAAAGTGAAGAAACGTTAAAGTAAAGCAGAACTGCGAATACGACCTAATGGAAACTGCTACACGCTGTCGCTTCAGCAGGGGTTTTCAGGCCTTAGCTTGAGGCAAGTTCTCACGTCAAGTTTCCCTGTAGCTCTAGAGCATGACAGGATAAGCTCCCACCCATGCTATGGAAGCACCGTGTTTCTTTAGAGAAAACTCTTTTTCTTTCCAGAGGGTGCCTACAGTGAGTAGAGGCCAGTCGAAAACAGTGTTATTTAGGTATCTTCAGGACAGCATGGATAGGGCTTTTAAAATGGGAAAGCAAGGCTTGTGCCTTCGGGTCTTTTTTTCCGTTGAACAAGAGGCCAAAATCCTTCTGATTTCTAAAAAGTCAAAAGAGACTATAGCTACATCCTGGTCCCTTGCTGAATCGTTTTCTTCACAGGGTGTTCTGCATGTAGTGAATTCCCTCTTCCTTGGAATGCTCTATGTGGGCTATCGGTCCTAAGACAATTCTAAAATCCTGCAGGGTAAAAGTAAAAACTGTGCTTTTGTTCCAGTGGGAATGCAAGCCTCCTTTCTCCTGTAGGTATGGGGTCCTTGGCTAAGACTTCCTAGAAGGAAGGCGAAGCCGATTGTGTTTCAAAGTGCTGCTCCAATGAGGGCAATGAGGCAGACTTCCATGGCATGTAGGACGTGAGAGAACAGAATCCCTGGAGCTGTTGGAGAGCTGAGGACATCTAGCTTTCTCAAGGAAGGGTGCAGTGTGTTTCCCTAATCTCTGAATATATAGAGTGACTGGGAAAGGCTTCTTGGTTTGGATGTTTCTTAGAAGGGCAGAGGAGCCTGCTGGTGCTCACTGTATTTGTAGGCAAAAGGATGCCTACACGAGGGTGCTAAGTGTCTGGATAAGTGAAGAAACGTTAAAGTAAAGCAGAACTGCGAATACGACCTAATGGAAGCTGCTACACGCTTTCGCTTCAACAGGGCTTTTCAGGCCTTAGCTTGAGGCAAGTTCTCAGGTAAAGTTTCCCTGTAGCTCTAGAGCATAACAGGATGAGGTCCCACCTATGCTATGGAAGCACCTTGTTTCCTTAGAGACAACTCCTTTTCTTTCCAGAGGGCTGCCTACAGTGACAAGAGGCCAGTCGAAAAGAGTGTTATTTAGGTATCTTCAGGGCAGCATGGATAGGGCTTTTAAAATGGGAAAGCAAGGCTTGTGCCTTCGGGTCTTTTTTTCCGTTGAGCAAGAGGCCAAAATCCTTCTGATTTCTAACAAGTCAAAAGAGACTATAGCTACATCCTGGTCCCTTGCTGAATCAACTTTTCTTCACAGGGTGTTCTGCATTTAGCGTATTCCCTCATCCTTGGAATGCTCTATGTGTGCTATCGATCCTAAGCCTATAGTAAAATCCTGCAGTGTAAAACTAAAAACTGTGCTTTGGTTCCAGTAGGAATGCAAGCTTCCTTTCTCCTGTAGGTATGGGGTCCTTGGGTAAGACTTCCTAGAAGGAAGGCGAAGCAGATTGTGTTTCTATGTCCGGCTCCATAAAGGGCAGTGAGGCAGACGTCCAAGGCATGTAGGACGTGAGAGAACAGAATCCCTGGAGCTGTTGGAGTGCTGAGGACATCTAGCTTTCCAAAGGAAGGGTGCAGTGTGTTACCCTAATCTCTGAATACATACAGTGCCTTGGAAAGGCTCCTGGGGCTGGATGTTTCTTAGAAGGGCAGAGGAGCCTGCTGGTACTCACTGTATTTGTAGGCAAAGGGTGCCTACTTGAGGGTGCTAAGTGATTGGGTAAGTGAAGAAACGTTAAAGTAAAGCAGAACTGCGAATACGACCTAATGGAAACTGCTACACGCTTTCGCTTCAGCAGGAATCTTCAGGCCTTAGGTTGGGGCAAGTTCTCACGTCAAGTTTCCCTGTAGCTCTAGAGCATGACAGGATGAGCTCCCACCCATGCTATGGAAGCACCGTGTTTCCTTAGAGAAAACTTTTCTTTCCAGAGGGCTGCCTACAGTGACTAGAGGCCAGTCGAAAAGAGTGTTATTTAGGTATCTTCAGGGCAGCATGGATACAGCTTTTAAAATGGGAAAGCAAGGCTTGTGCCATCAGGTCTTCTTTTCCGGTGAACCTGCAGCCGAAACCCTTCTGATTTCTAAGAAGTCAAAAAAGACCCTAGCTACACCCTGGTCCCTTGCCTGCATCAACTTTTCTTCACAGGGTGTTCTGCATTTAGCGTATTCTCTCTTCCTTGGAACGATCTATGTGTACTATCGGGCTAATCCTATTCTACAGTCCTCCAGTGTAACAGGAAAAACTGTGCTTTCGTTCCAGTAGGAATGCAAGCCTCCTTTTTCCTGTAAGTACGGGGTCCTTGGGTAAGACTTCCTAGAAGGAAGGCGAAGCAGATTGTGTTTCTAAGTGCTGCTCCAATGAGGGCAATGAGGCAGACTTCCGTGGCATGTAGGACGTGAGAGAACAGAATCCCTGGAGCTGCTGGAGAGCTGAGGACATCTAGCTTTCTCAAGGAAGGGTGCAGTGTGTTTCCCTAATCTCTGAATATATAGAGTGACTGGGAGAGGCTACTGGCTCTGGATGTTTCTTAGCAGGGCAGAGGAGCCTGCTGGTACTCACTGTATTTGTAGGCAAAAGGATGCCTACACGAGGGTGCTAAGTGTCTGGATAAGTGAAGAAACGTTAAAGTAAAGCAGAACTGCGAATACGACCTAATGGAAACTGCTACACGCTTTCGCTTCAGCAGGAAACTTCAGGCCTTAGCTTGAGGCAAGTTCTCACGTCAAGTTTCCCTGTAGCTCTAGAGCATGACAGGATGAGCTCCCACCCATGCTATGGAAGCACCGTGTTTCCTTAGAGAAAACTTTTCTTTCCAGAGGGCTTCCTAGAGTGACTAGAGGCCAGTCGAAAAGAGTGTGATTTAGGTATCTTCAGGGCAGCATGGATACAGCTTTTAAAATGGGAAAGCAAGGCTTGTGCCATCAGGTCTTCTTTTCCGGTGAACCTGCCAGCCGAAACCCTTCTGATTTCTAAGAAGTCAAAAAAGACCCTAGCTACACCCTGGTCCCTTGCCTGAATCAACATTTCTTTACAGGGTGTTCTGCATTTAGTGTATTCCCTCTTCCTTGGAACGCTCTATGTGTGCTCTCGGGCTAATCCTATTCTACAGTCCTCCAGTGTAACAGGAAAAACTGTGCTTTCGTTCCAGTAGGAATGCAAGCCTCCATTCTCCTGTAAGTACGGGGTCCTTGGGTAAGACTTCCTAGAAGGAAGGCGAAGCAGATTGTGTTTCTAAGTGCTGCTCCAATGAGGGCAATGAGGCAGACTTCCATGGCATGTAGGACGTGAGAGAACAAAAACCCTGGAGCTGTTGCAGAGTGAGGACATCTAGCTTTCCAAAGGAAGGGTGCAGTGTGTTGCTCTAATGTCTGAATACATAGAGTGACTGGGAGAGGCTACTGGCTCTGGATGTTTCTTAGAAGGGCAGAGGAGCCTGCTGGTACTCACTCTATTTGTAGGCAAAAGGGTGCCTACACGAGGGTGCTAAGTGTTGGATAAGTGAAATAACGTTAAAGTAAAGCAGAACTGCGAATACGACCTAATGGAAACTGCTACACGCTTTTGCTTCAGCAGGGCTCTTCAGTCCTTAGCTTGGGGCATGTTCTCACGTCAAGCTTCCCTGTAGCTCTAGAGCATGACAGAATGAGCCCCCACCCATGCTATGGAAGCACCGTGTTTCCTTAGAGAAAACTTTTCTTTCCAGAGGGCTGCCTACAGTGACTAGAAGCCAGTCGAAAACAGTGTTATTTAGGTATCTTCAGGGCAGCATGGATAGATCTTTTAAACTGGGAAAGCAAGGCTTGTGCCATCAGGTCTTCTTTTCCGGTGAACCTGCAGCCGACACCCTTCTGACTTCTAACAAGTGAAAAGAGACCCTAGCTACACCCTGGTCCCTTGCCTGAATCAACTTTCCTTCACAGGTTGTTTTGCATTTAGCGTACTCCCTCTTCCTTGGAACGCTCAGAGTATGCTATCGGGGTAATCTTATTCTAAACTCCTGCAGTGTAAGAGGAAAAACTGTGCTTTGGTTTCAGTAGGAATGCAAGCCTCCTTTCTCCTGTAGGTATGGGGTCCTAAGATAAGAGTTCCTAGAAGGAAGGCGAAGCAGATTGTGTTTCTAAGTGCTGCTCCAATGAGTGCAATGAGGCAGACTTCCGTGGCATGTAGGACGTGAGAGAACAGAATCCCTGGAGCTGTTGGAGAGCTGAGAACATCTAGCTTTCCAAAGGAAGGGTGCAGTGTGTTGCCCTAATCTCTGAATACTTAGACTGACTGGGAAAGGCTTCTGGCTCTGGATGTTTCCTAGAAGGGCAGAGGAGCCTGCTGGTACTCACTGTATTTGTAAGCAAAAGGGTGCCTAGACGAGGGTGCTAAGTGTCTGGAAAAGTGAAGAAACGTTAAAGTAAAGCAGAACTGCGAATACGACCTAATGGAAACTGCTACACGCTGTCGCTTCAGCAGGGGTTTTCAGGCCTTAGCTTGAGGCAAGTTCTCACGTCAAGTTTCCCTGTAGCTCTAGAGCATGACAGGATAAGCTCCCACCCATGCTATGGAAGCACCGTGTTTCTTTAGAGAAAACTCTTTTTCTTTCCAGAGGGTGCCTACAGTGAGTAGAGGCCAGTCGAAAACAGTGTTATTTAGGTATCTTCAGGACAGCATGGATAGGGCTTTTAAAATGGGAAAGCAAGGCTTGTGCCTTCGGGTCTTTTTTTCCGTTGAACAAGAGGCCAAAATCCTTCTGATTTCGAAAAAGTCAAAAGAGACTATAGCTACATCCTGGTCCCTTGCTGAATCGTTTTCTTCACAGGGTGTTCTGCATGTAGTGAATTCCCTCTTCCTTGGAATGCTCTATGTGGGCTATCGGTCCTAAGACAATTCTAAAATCCTGCAGGGTAAAAGTAAAAACTGTGCTTTTGTTCCAGTGGGAATGCAAGCCTCCTTTCTCCTGTAGGTATGGGGTCCTTGGCTAAGACTTCCTAGAAGGAAGGCGAAGCCGATTGTGTTTCAAAGTGCTGCTCCAATGAGGGCAATGAGGCAGACTTCCATGGCATGTAGGACGTGAGAGAACAGAATCCCTGGAGCTGTTGGAGAGCTGAGGACATCTAGCTTTCTCAAGGAAGGGTGCAGTGTGTTTCCCTAATCTCTGAATATATAGAGTGACTGGGAAAGGCTTCTCGGTTTGGATGTTTCTTAGAAGGGCAGAGGAGCCTGCTGGTGCTCACTGTATTTGTAGGCAAAAGGATGCCTACACGAGGGTGCTAAGTGTCTGGATAAGTGAAGAAACGTTAAAGTAAAGCAGAACTGCGAATACGACCTAATGGAAGCTGCTACACGCTTTCGCTTCAACAGGGCTTTTCAGGCCTTAGCTTGAGGCAAGTTCTCAGGTAAAGTTTCCCTGTAGCTCTAGAGCATAACAGGATGAGGTCCCACCTATGCTATGGAAGCACCTTGTTTCCTTAGAGACAACTCCTTTTCTTTCCAGAGGGCTGCCTACAGTGACAAGAGGCAAGTCGAAAAGAGTGTTATTTAGGTATCTTCAGGGCAGCATGGATAGGGCTTTTAAAATGGGAAAGCAAGGCTTGTGCCTTCGGGTCTTTTTTTCCGTTGAGCAAGAGGCCAAAATCCTTCTGATTTCTAACAAGTCAAAAGAGACTATAGCTACATCCTGGTCCCTTGCTGAATCAACTTTTCTTCACAGGGTGTTCTGCATTTAGCGTATTCCCTCATCCTTGGAATGCTCTATGTGTGCTATCGATCCTAAGCCTATAGTAAAATCCTGCAGTGTAAAACTAAAAACTGTGCTTTGGTTCCAGTAGGAATGCAAGCTTCCTTTCTCCTGTAGGTATGGGGTCCTTGGGTAAGACTTCCTAGAAGGAAGGCGAAGCAGATTGTGTTTCTATGTCCGGCTCCATAAAGGGCAGTGAGGCAGACGTCCAAGGCATGTAGGACGTGAGAGAACAGAATCCCTGGAGCTGTTGGAGTGCTGAGGACATCTAGCTTTCCAAAGGAAGGGTGCAGTGTGTTACCCTAATCTCTGAATACATACAGTGCCTTGGAAAGGCTCCTGGGGCTGGATGTTTCTTAGAAGGGCAGAGGAGCCTGCTGGTACTCACTGTATTTGTAGGCAAAGGGTGCCTACTTGAGGGTGCTAAGTGATTGGGTAAGTGAAGAAACGTTAAAGTAAAGCAGAACTGCGAATACGACCTAATGGAAACTGCTACACGCTTTCGCTTCAGCAGGAATCTTCAGGCCTTAGGTTGGGGCAAGTTCTCACGTCAAGTTTCCCTGTAGCTCTAGAGCATGACAGGATGAGCTCCCACCCATGCTATGGAAGCACCGTGTTTCCTTAGAGAAAACTTTTCTTTCCAGAGGGCTGCCTACAGTGACTAGAGGCCAGTCGAAAAGAGTGTTATTTAGGTATCTTCAGGGCAGCATGGATACAGCTTTTAAAATGGGAAAGCAAGGCTTGTGCCATCAGGTCTTCTTTTCCGGTGAACCTGCAGCCGAAACCCTTCTGATTTCTAAGAAGTCAAAAAAGACCCTAGCTACACCCTGGTCCCTTGCCTGCATCAACTTTTCTTCACAGGGTGTTCTGCATTTAGCGTATTCTCTCTTCCTTGGAACGATCTATGTGTACTATCGGGCTAATCCTATTCTACAGTCCTCCAGTGTAACAGGAAAAACTGTGCTTTCGTTCCAGTAGGAATGCAAGCCTCCTTTTTCCTGTAAGTACGGGGTCCTTGGGTAAGACTTCCTAGAAGGAAGGCGAAGCAGATTGTGTTTCTAAGTGCTGCTCCAATGAGGGCAATGAGGCAGACTTCCGTGGCATGTAGGACGTGAGAGAACAGAATCCCTGGAGCTGCTGGAGAGCTGAGGACATCTAGCTTTCTCAAGGAAGGGTGCAGTGTGTTTCCCTAATCTCTGAATATATAGAGTGACTGGGAGAGGCTACTGGCTCTGGATGTTTCTTAGCAGGGCAGAGGAGCCTGCTGGTACTCACTGTATTTGTAGGCAAAAGGATGCCTACACGAGGGTGCTAAGTGTCTGGATAAGTGAAGAAACGTTAAAGTAAAGCAGAACTGCGAATACGACCTAATGGAAACTGCTACACGCTTTCGCTTCAGCAGGAAACTTCAGGCCTTAGCTTGAGGCAAGTTCTCACGTCAAGTTTCCCTGTAGCTCTAGAGCATGACAGGATGAGCTCCCACCCATGCTATGGAAGCACCGTGTTTCCTTAGAGAAAACTTTTCTTTCCAGAGGGCTTCCTAGAGTGACTAGAGGCCAGTCGAAAAGAGTGTGATTTAGGTATCTTCAGGGCAGCATGGATACAGCTTTTAAAATGGGAAAGCAAGGCTTGTGCCATCAGGTCTTCTTTTCCGGTGAACCTGCCAGCCGAAACCCTTCTGATTTCTAAGAAGTCAAAAAAGACCCTAGCTACACCCTGGTCCCTTGCCTGAATCAACATTTCTTTACAGGGTGTTCTGCATTTAGTGTATTCCCTCTTCCTTGGAACGCTCTATGTGTGCTCTCGGGCTAATCCTATTCTACAGTCCTCCAGTGTAACAGGAAAAACTGTGCTTTCGTTCCAGTAGGAATGCAAGCCTCCATTCTCCTGTAAGTACGGGGTCCTTGGGTAAGACTTCCTAGAAGGAAGGCGAAGCAGATTGTGTTTCTAAGTGCTGCTCCAATGAGGGCAATGAGGCAGACTTCCATGGCATGTAGGACGTGAGAGAACAAAAACCCTGGAGCTGTTGCAGAGTGAGGACATCTAGCTTTCCAAAGGAAGGGTGCAGTGTGTTGCTCTAATGTCTGAATACATAGAGTGACTGGGAGAGGCTACTGGCTCTGGATGTTTCTTAGAAGGGCAGAGGAGCCTGCTGGTACTCACTCTATTTGTAGGCAAAAGGGTGCCTACACGAGGGTGCTAAGTGTTGGATAAGTGAAATAACGTTAAAGTAAAGCAGAACTGCGAATACGACCTAATGGAAACTGCTACACGCTTTTGCTTCAGCAGGGCTCTTCAGTCCTTAGCTTGGGGCATGTTCTCACGTCAAGCTTCCCTGTAGCTCTAGAGCATGACAGAATGAGCCCCCACCCATGCTATGGAAGCACCGTGTTTCCTTAGAGAAAACTTTTCTTTCCAGAGGGCTGCCTACAGTGACTAGAAGCCAGTCGAAAACAGTGTTATTTAGGTATCTTCAGGGCAGCATGGATAGATCTTTTAAACTGGGAAAGCAAGGCTTGTGCCATCAGGTCTTCTTTTCCGGTGAACCTGCAGCCGACACCCTTCTGACTTCTAACAAGTGAAAAGAGACCCTAGCTACACCCTGGTCCCTTGCCTGAATCAACTTTCCTTCACAGGTTGTTTTGCATTTAGCGTACTCCCTCTTCCTTGGAACGCTCAGAGTATGCTATCGGGGTAATCTTATTCTAAACTCCTGCAGTGTAACAGGAAAAACTGTGCTTTGGTTTCAGTAGGAATGCAAGCCTCCTTTCTCCTGTAGGTATGGGGTCCTAAGATAAGAGTTCCTAGAAGGAAGGCGAAGCAGATTGTGTTTCTAAGTGCTGCTCCAATGAGTGCAATGAGGCAGACTTCCGTGGCATGTAGGACGTGAGAGAACAGAATCCCTGGAGCTGTTGGAGAGCTGAGAACATCTAGCTTTCCAAAGGAAGGGTGCAGTGTGTTGCCCTAATCTCTGAATACTTAGACTGACTGGGAAAGGCTTCTGGCTCTGGATGTTTCCTAGAAGGGCAGAGGAGCCTGCTGGTACTCACTGTATTTGTAAGCAAAAGGGTGCCTAGACGAGGGTGCTAAGTGTCTGGAAAAGTGAAGAAACGTTAAAGTAAAGCAGAACTGCGAATACGACCTAATGGAAACTGCTACACGCTGTCGCTTCAGCAGGGGTTTTCAGGCCTTAGCTTGAGGCAAGTTCTCACGTCAAGTTTCCCTGTAGCTCTAGAGCATGACAGGATAAGCTCCCACCCATGCTATGGAAGCACCGTGTTTCTTTAGAGAAAACTCTTTTTCTTTCCAGAGGGTGCCTACAGTGAGTAGAGGCCAGTCGAAAACAGTGTTATTTAGGTATCTTCAGGACAGCATGGATAGGGCTTTTAAAATGGGAAAGCAAGGCTTGTGCCTTCGGGTCTTTTTTTCCGTTGAACAAGAGGCCAAAATCCTTCTGATTTCGAAAAAGTCAAAAGAGACTATAGCTACATCCTGGTCCCTTGCTGAATCGTTTTCTTCACAGGGTGTTCTGCATGTAGTGAATTCCCTCTTCCTTGGAATGCTCTATGTGGGCTATCGGTCCTAAGACAATTCTAAAATCCTGCAGGGTAAAAGTAAAAACTGTGCTTTTGTTCCAGTGGGAATGCAAGCCTCCTTTCTCCTGTAGGTATGGGGTCCTTGGCTAAGACTTCCTAGAAGGAAGGCGAAGCCGATTGTGTTTCAAAGTGCTGCTCCAATGAGGGCAATGAGGCAGACTTCCATGGCATGTAGGACGTGAGAGAACAGAATCCCTGGAGCTGTTGGAGAGCTGAGGACATCTAGCATTCTCAAGGAAGGGTGCAGTGTGTTTCCCTAATCTCTGAATATATAGAGTGACTGGGAAAGGCTTCTCGGTTTGGATGTTTCTTAGAAGGGCAGAGGAGCCTGCTGGTGCTCACTGTATTTGTAGGCAAAAGGATGCCTACACGAGGGTGCTAAGTGTCTGGATAAGTGAAGAAACGTTAAAGTAAAGCAGAACTGCGAATACGACCTAATGGAAGCTGCTACACGCTTTCGCTTCAACAGGGCTTTTCAGGCCTTAGCTTGAGGCAAGTTCTCAGGTAAAGTTTCCCTGTAGCTCTAGAGCATAACAGGATGAGGTCCCACCTATGCTATGGAAGCACCTTGTTTCCTTAGAGACAACTCCTTTTCTTTCCAGAGGGCTGCCTACAGTGACAAGAGGCCAGTCGAAAAGAGTGTTATTTAGGTATCTTCAGGGCAGCATGGATAGGGCTTTTAAAATGGGAAAGCAAGGCTTGTGCCTTCGGGTCTTTTTTTCCGTTGAGCAAGAGGCCAAAATCCTTCTGATTTCTAACAAGTCAAAAGAGACTATAGCTACATCCTGGTCCCTTGCTGAATCAACTTTTCTTCACAGGGTGTTCTGCATTTAGCGTATTCCCTCATCCTTGGAATGCTCTATGTGTGCTATCGATCCTAAGCCTATAGTAAAATCCTGCAGTGTAAAACTAAAAACTGTGCTTTGGTTCCAGTAGGAATGCAAGCTTCCTTTCTCCTGTAGGTATGGGGTCCTTGGGTAAGACTTCCTAGAAGGAAGGCGAAGCAGATTGTGTTTCTATGCCCGGCTCCATAAAGGGCAGTGAGGCAGACGTCCAAGGCATGTAGGACGTGAGAGAACAGAATCCCTGGAGCTGTTGGAGTGCTGAGGACATCTAGCTTTCCAAAGGAAGGGTGCAGTGTGTTACCCTAATCTCTAAATACATACAGTGCCTTGGAAAGGCTCCTGGGGCTGGATGTTTCTTAGAAGGGCAGAGGAGCCTGCTGGTACTCACTGTATTTGTAGGCAAAGGGTGCCTACTTGAGGGTGCTAAGTGATTGGGTAAGTGAAGAAACGTTAAAGTAAAGCAGAACTGCGAATACGACCTATGGAAACTGCTACACGCTTTCGCTTCAGCAGGAATCTTCAGGCCTTAGGTTGGGGCAAGTTCTCACGTCAAGTTTCCCTGTAGCTCTAGAGCATGACAGGATGAGCTCCCACCCATGCTATGGAAGCACCGTGTTTCCTTAGAGAAAACTTTTCTTTCCAGAGGGCTGCCTACAGTGACTAGAGGCCAGTCGAAAAGAGTGTTATTTAGGTATCTTCAGGGCAGCATGGATACAGCTTTTAAAATGGGAAAGCAAGGCTTGTGCCATCAGGTCTTCTTTTCCGGTGAACCTGCAGCCGAAACCCTTCTGATTTCTAAGAAGTCAAAAAAGACCCTAGCTACACCCTGGTCCCTTGCCTGCATCAACTTTTCTTCACAGGGTGTTCTGCATTTAGCGTATTCTCTCTTCCTTGGAACGATCTATGTGTACTATCGGGCTAATCCTATTCTACAGTCCTCCAGTGTAACAGGAAAAACTGTGCTTTCGTTCCAGTAGGAATGCAAGCCTCCTTTTTCCTGTAAGTACGGGGTCCTTGGGTAAGACTTCCTAGAAGGAAGGCGAAGCAGATTGTGTTTCTAAGTGCTGCTCCAATGAGGGCAATGAGGCAGACTTCCGTGGCATGTAGGACGTGAGAGAACAGAATCCCTGGAGCTGCTGGAGAGCTGAGGACATCTAGCTTTCTCAAGGAAGGGTGCAGTGTGTTTCCCTAATCTCTGAATATATAGAGTGACTGGGAGAGGCTACTGGCTCTGGATGTTTCTTAGCAGGGCAGAGGAGCCTGCTGGTACTCACTGTATTTGTAGGCAAAAGGATGCCTACACGAGGGTGCTAAGTGTCTGGATAAGTGAAGAAACGTTAAAGTAAAGCAGAACTGCGAATACGACCTAATGGAAACTGCTACACGCTTTCGCTTCAGCAGGAAACTTCAGGCCTTAGCTTGAGGCAAGTTCTCACGTCAAGTTTCCCTGTAGCTCTAGAGCATGACAGGATGAGCTCCCACCCATGCTATGGAAGCACCGTGTTTCCTTAGAGAAAACTTTTCTTTCCAGAGGGCTTCCTAGAGTGACTAGAGGCCAGTCGAAAAGAGTGTGATTTAGGTATCTTCAGGGCAGCATGGATACAGCTTTTAAAATGGGAAAGCAAGGCTTGTGCCATCAGGTCTTCTTTTCCGGTGAACCTGCCAGCCGAAACCCTTCTGATTTCTAAGAAGTCAAAAAAGACCCTAGCTACACCCTGGTCCCTTGCCTGAATCAACATTTCTTTACAGGGTGTTCTGCATTTAGTGTATTCCCTCTTCCTTGGAACGCTCTATGTGTGCTCTCGGGCTAATCCTATTCTACAGTCCTCCAGTGTAACAGGAAAAACTGTGCTTTCGTTCCAGTAGGAATGCAAGCCTCCATTCTCCTGTAAGTACGGGGTCCTTGGGTAAGACTTCCTAGAAGGAAGGCGAAGCAGATTGTGTTTCTAAGTGCTGCTCCAATGAGGGCAATGAGGCAGACTTCCATGGCATGTAGGACGTGAGAGAACAAAAACCCTGGAGCTGTTGCAGAGTGAGGACATCTAGCTTTCCAAAGGAAGGGTGCAGTGTGTTGCTCTAATGTCTGAATACATAGAGTGACTGGGAGAGGCTACTGGCTCTGGATGTTTCTTAGAAGGGCAGAGGAGCCTGCTGGTACTCACTCTATTTGTAGGCAAAAGGGTGCCTACACGAGGGTGCTAAGTGTTGGATAAGTGAAATAACGTTAAAGTAAAGCAGAACTGCGAATACGACCTAATGGAAACTGCTACACGCTTTTGCTTCAGCAGGGCTCTTCAGTCCTTAGCTTGGGGCATGTTCTCACGTCAAGCTTCCCTGTAGCTCTAGAGCATGACAGAATGAGCCCCCACCCATGCTATGGAAGCACCGTGTTTCCTTAGAGAAAACTTTTCTTTCCAGAGGGCTGCCTACAGTGACTAGAAGCCAGTCGAAAACAGTGTTATTTAGGTATCTTCAGGGCAGCATGGATAGATCTTTTAAACTGGGAAAGCAAGGCTTGTGCCATCAGGTCTTCTTTTCCGGTGAACCTGCAGCCGACACCCTTCTGACTTCTAACAAGTGAAAAGAGACCCTAGCTACACCCTGGTCCCTTGCCTGAATCAACTTTCCTTCACAGGTTGTTTTGCATTTAGCGTACTCCCTCTTCCTTGGAACGCTCAGAGTATGCTATCGGGGTAATCTTATTCTAAACTCCTGCAGTGTAAGAGGAAAAACTGTGCTTTGGTTTCAGTAGGAATGCAAGCCTCCTTTCTCCTGTAGGTATGGGGTCCTAAGGTAAGAGTTCCTAGAAGGAAGGCGAAGCAGATTGTGTTTCTAAGTGCTGCTCCAATGAGTGCAATGAGGCAGACTTCCGTGGCATGTAGGACGTGAGAGAACAGAATCCCTGGAGCTGTTGGAAAGCTGAGAACATCTAGCTTTCCAAAGGAAGGGTGCAGTGTGTTGCCCTAATCTCTGAATACTTAGACTGACTGGGAAAGGCTTCTGGCTCTGGATGTTTCCTAGAAGGGCAGAGGAGCCTGCTGGTACTCACTGTATTTGTAAGCAAAAGGGTGCCTAGACGAGGGTGCTAAGTGTCTGGAAAAGTGAAGAAACGTTAAAGTAAAGCAGAACTGCGAATACGACCTAATGGAAACTGCTACACGCTGTCGCTTCAGCAGGGGTTTTCAGGCCTTAGCTTGAGGCAAGTTCTCACGTCAAGTTTCCCTGTAGCTCTAGAGCATGACAGGATAAGCTCCCACCCATGCTATGGAAGCACCGTGTTTCTTTAGAGAAAACTCTTTTTCTTTCCAGAGGGTGCCTACAGTGAGTAGAGGCCAGTCGAAAACAGTGTTATTTAGGTATCTTCAGGACAGCATGGATAGGGCTTTTAAAATGGGAAAGCAAGGCTTGTGCCTTCGGGTCTTTTTTTCCGTTGAACAAGAGGCCAAAATCCTTCTGATTTCTAAAAAGTCAAAAGAGACTATAGCTACATCCTGGTCCCTTGCTGAATCGTTTTCTTCACAGGGTGTTCTGCATGTAGTGAATTCCCTCTTCCTTGGAATGCTCTATGTGGGCTATCGGTCCTAAGACAATTCTAAAATCCTGCAGGGTAAAAGTAAAAACTGTGCTTTTGTTCCAGTGGGAATGCAAGCCTCCTTTCTCCTGTAGGTATGGGGTCCTTGGCTAAGACTTCCTAGAAGGAAGGCGAAGCCGATTGTGTTTCAAAGTGCTGCTCCAATGAGGGCAATGAGGCAGACTTCCATGGCATGTAGGACGTGAGAGAACAGAATCCCTGGAGCTGTTGGAGAGCTGAGGACATCTAGCTTTCTCAAGGAAGGGTGCAGTGTGTTTCCCTAATCTCTGAATATATAGAGTGACTGGGAAAGGCTTCTTGGTTTGGATGTTTCTTAGAAGGGCAGAGGAGCCTGCTGGTGCTCACTGTATTTGTAGGCAAAAGGATGCCTACACGAGGGTGCTAAGTGTCTGGATAAATGAAGAAACGTTAAAGTAAAGCAGAACTGCGAATACGACCTAATGGAAGCTGCTACACGCTTTCGCTTCAACAGGGCTTTTCAGGCCTTAGCTTGAGGCAAGTTCTCAGGTAAAGTTTCCCTGTAGCTCTAGAGCATAACAGGATGAGGTCCCACCTATGCTATGGAAGCACCTTGTTTCCTTAGAGACAACTCCTTTTCTTTCCAGAGGGCTGCCTACAGTGACAAGAGGCCAGTCGAAAACAGTGTTATTTAGGTATCTTCAGGGCAGCATGGATAGGGCTTTTAAAATGGGAAAGCAAGGCTTGTGCCTTCGGGTCTTTTTTTCCGTTGAGCAAGAGGCCAAAATCCTTCTGATTTCTAACAAGTCAAAAGAGACTATAGCTACATCCTGGTCCCTTGCTGAATCAACTTTTCTTCACAGGGTGTTCTGCATTTAGCGTATTCCCTCATCCTTGGAATGCTCTATGTGTGCTATCGATCCTAAGCCTATAGTAAAATCCTGCAGTGTAAAACTAAAAACTGTGCTTTGGTTCCAGTAGGAATGCAAGCTTCCTTTCTCCTGTAGGTATGGGGTCCTTGGGTAAGACTTCCTAGAAGGAAGGCGAAGCAGATTGTGTTTCTATGTCCGGCTCCATAAAGGGCAGTGAGGCAGACGTCCAAGGCATGTAGGACGTGAGAGAACAGAATCCCTGGAGCTGTTGGAGTGCTGAGGACATCTAGCTTTCCAAAGGAAGGGTGCAGTGTGTTACCCTAATCTCTGAATACATACAGTGCCTTGGAAAGGCTCCTGGGGCTGGATGTTTCTTAGAAGGGCAGAGGAGCCTGCTGGTACTCACTGTATTTGTAGGCAAAGGGTGCCTACTTGAGGGTGCTAAGTGATTGGGTAAGTGAAGAAACGTTAAAGTAAAGCAGAACTGCGAATACGACCTAATGGAAACTGCTACACGCTTTCGCTTCAGCAGGAATCTTCAGGCCTTAGGTTGGGGCAAGTTCTCACGTCAAGTTTCCCTGTAGCTCTAGAGCATGACAGGATGAGCTCCCACCCATGCTATGGAAGCACCGTGTTTCCTTAGAGAAAACTTTTCTTTCCAGAGGGCTGCCTACAGTGACTAGAGGCCAGTCGAAAAGAGTGTTATTTAGGTATCTTCAGGGCAGCATGGATACAGCTTTTAAAATGGGAAAGCAAGGCTTGTGCCATCAGGTCTTCTTTTCCGGTGAACCTGCAGCCGAAACCCTTCTGATTTCTAAGAAGTCAAAAAAGACCCTAGCTACACCCTGGTCCCTTGCCTGCATCAACTTTTCTTCACAGGGTGTTCTGCATTTAGCGTATTCTCTCTTCCTTGGAACGATCTATGTGTACTATCGGGCTAATCCTATTCTACAGTCCTCCAGTGTAACAGGAAAAACTGTGCTTTCGTTCCAGTAGGAATGCAAGCCTCCTTTTTCCTGTAAGTACGGGGTCCTTGGGTAAGACTTCCTAGAAGGAAGGCGAAGCAGATTGTGTTTCTAAGTGCTGCTCCAATGAGGGCAATGAGGCAGACTTCCGTGGCATGTAGGACGTGAGAGAACAGAATCCCTGGAGCTGCTGGAGAGCTGAGGACATCTAGCTTTCTCAAGGAAGGGTGCAGTGTGTTTCCCTAATCTCTGAATATATAGAGTGACTGGGAGAGGCTACTGGCTCTGGATGTTTCTTAGCAGGGCAGAGGAGCCTGCTGGTACTCACTGTATTTGTAGGCAAAAGGATGCCTACACGAGGGTGCTAAGTGTCTGGATAAGTGAAGAAACGTTAAAGTAAAGCAGAACTGCGAATACGACCTAATGGAAACTGCTACACGCTTTCGCTTCAGCAGGAAACTTCAGGCCTTAGCTTGAGGCAAGTTCTCACGTCAAGTTTCCCTGTAGCTCTAGAGCATGACAGGATGAGCTCCCACCCATGCTATGGAAGCACCGTGTTTCCTTAGAGAAAACTTTTCTTTCCAGAGGGCTTCCTAGAGTGACTAGAGGCCAGTCGAAAAGAGTGTGATTTAGGTATCTTCAGGGCAGCATGGATACAGCTTTTAAAATGGAAAGCAAGGCTTGTGCCATCAGGTCTTCTTTTCCGGTGAACCTGCCAGCCGAAACCCTTCTGATTTCTAAGAAGTCAAAAAAGACCCTAGCTACACCCTGGTCCCTTGCCTGAATCAACATTTCTTTACAGGGTGTTCTGCATTTAGTGTATTCCCTCTTCCTTGGAACGCTCTATGTGTGCTATCGGGCTAATCCTATTCTACAGTCCTCCAGTGTAACAGGAAAAACTGTGCTTTCGTTCCAGTAGGAATGCAAGCCTCCATTCTCCTGTAAGTACGGGGTCCTTGGGTAAGACTTCCTAGAAGGAAGGCGAAGCAGATTGTGTTTCTAAGTGCTGCTCCAATGAGGGCAATGAGGCAGACTTCCATGGCATGTAGGACGTGAGAGAACAAAAACCCTGGAACTGTTGGAGAGTGAGGACATCTAGCTTTCCAAAGGAAGGGTGCAGTGTGTTGCTCTAATGTCTGAATACATAGAGTGACTGGGAGAGGCTACTGGCTCTGGATGTTTCTTAGAAGGGCAGAGGAGCCTGCTGGTACTCACTCTATTTGTAGGCAAAAGGGTGCCTACACGAGGGTGCTAAGTGTTGGATAAGTGAAATAACGTTAAAGTAAAGCAGAACTGCGAATACGACCTAATGGAAACTGCTACACGCTTTTGCTTCAGCAGGGCTCTTCAGTCCTTAGCTTGGGGCATGTTCTCACGTCAAGCTTCCCTGTAGCTCTAGAGCATGACAGAATGAGCCCCCACCCATGCTATGGAAGCACCGTGTTTCCTTAGAGAAAACTTTTCTTTCCAGAGGGCTGCCTACAGTGACTAGAAGCCAGTCGAAAACAGTGTTATTTAGGTATCTTCAGGGCAGCATGGATAGATCTTTTAAACTGGGAAAGCAAGGCTTGTGCCATCAGGTCTTCTTTTCCGGTGAACCTGCAGCCGACACCCTTCTGACTTCTAACAAGTGAAAAGAGACCCTAGCTACACCCTGGTCCCTTGCCTGAATCAACTTTCCTTCACAGGTTGTTTTGCATTTAGCGTACTCCCTCTTCCTTGGAACGCTCAGAGTATGCTATCGGGGTAATCTTATTCTAAACTCCTGCAGTGTAAGAGGAAAAACTGTGCTTTGGTTTCAGTAGGAATGCAAGCCTCCTTTCTCCTGTAGGTATGGGGTCCTAAGGTAAGAGTTCCTAGAAGGAAGGCGAAGCAGATTGTGTTTCTAAGTGCTGCTCCAATGAGTGCAATGAGGCAGACTTCCGTGGCATGTAGGACGTGAGAGAACAGAATCCCTGGAGCTGTTGGAGAGCTGAGAACATCTAGCTTTCCAAAGGAAGGGTGCAGTGTGTTGCCCTAATCTCTGAATACTTAGACTGACTGGGAAAGGCTTCTGGCTCTGGATGTTTCCTAGAAGGGCAGAGGAGCCTGCTGGTACTCACTGTATTTGTAAGCAAAAGGGTGCCTAGACGAGGGTGCTGTTTGGAAAATTGGAGAAACGTTAAAGTAAAGCAGAACTGCGAATACGACCTAATGGAAACTGCTACACGCTGTCGCTTCAGCAGGGGTTTTCAGGCCTTAGCTTGAGGCAAGTTCTCACGTCAAGTTTCCCTGTAGCTCTAGAGCATGACAGGATAAGCTCCCACCCATGCTATGGAAGCACCGTGTTTCTTTAGAGAAAACTCTTTTTCTTTCCAGAGGGTGCCTACAGTGAGTAGAGGCCAGTCGAAAACAGTGTTATTTAGGTATCTTCAGGACAGCATGGATAGGGCTTTTAAAATGGGAAAGCAAGGCTTGTGCCTTCAGGTCTTTTTTTCCGTTGAACAAGAGGCCAAAATCCTTCTGATTTCTAAAAAGTCAAAAGAGACTATAGCTACATCCTGGTCCCTTGCTGAATCGTTTTCTTCACAGGGTGTTCTGCATGTAGTGAATTCCCTCTTCCTTGGAATGCTCTATGTGGGCTATCGGTCCTAAGACAATTCTAAAATCCTGCAGGGTGAAAGTAAAAACTGTGCTTTTGTTCCAGTGGGAATGCAAGCCTCCTTTCTCCTGTAGGTATGGGGTCCTTGGCTAAGACTTCCTAGAAGGAAGGCGAAGCCGATTGTGTTTCAAAGTGCTGCTCCAATGAGGGCAATGAGGCAGACTTCCATGGCATGTAGGACGTGAGAGAACAGAATCCCTGGAGCTGTTGGAGAGCTGAGGACATCTAGCTTTCTCAAGGAAGGGTGCAGTGTGTTTCCCTAATCTCTGAATATATAGAGTGACTGGGAAAGGCTTCTTGGTTTGGATGTTTCTTAGAAGGGCAGAGGAGCCTGCTGGTGCTCACTGTATTTGTAGGCAAAAGGATGCCTACACGAGGGTGCTAAGTGTCTGGATAAGTGAAGAAACGTTAAAGTAAAGCAGAACTGCGAATACGACCTAATGGAAGCTGCTACACGCTTTCGCTTCAACAGGGCTTTTCAGGCCTTAGCTTGAGGCAAGTTCTCAGGTAAAGTTTCCCTGTAGCTCTAGAGCATAACAGGATGAGGTCCCACCTATGCTATGGAAGCACCTTGTTTCCTTAGAGACAACTCCTTTTCTTTCCAGAGGGCTGCCTACAGTGACAAGAGGCCAGTCGAAAACAGTGTTATTTAGGTATCTTCAGGGCAGCATGGATAGGGCTTTTAAAATGGGAAAGCAAGGCTTGTGCCTTCGGGTCTTTTTTTCCGTTGAGCAAGAGGCCAAAATCCTTCTGATTTCTAACAAGTCAAAAGAGACTATAGCTACATCCTGGTCCCTTGCTGAATCAACTTTTCTTCACAGGGTGTTCTGCATTTAGCGTATTCCCTCATCCTTGGAATGCTCTATGTGTGCTATCGATCCTAAGCCTATAGTAAAATCCTGCAGTGTAAAACTAAAAACTGTGCTTTGGTTCCAGTAGGAATGCAAGCTTCCTTTCTCCTGTAGGTATGGGGTCCTTGGGTAAGACTTCCTAGAAGGAAGGCGAAGCAGATTGTGTTTCTATGTCCGGCTCCATAAAGGGCAGTGAGGCAGACGTCCAAGGCATGTAGGACGTGAGAGAACAGAATCCCTGGAGCTGTTGGAGTGCTGAGGACATCTAGCTTTCCAAATGAAGGGTGCAGTGTGTTACCCTAATCTCTGAATACATACAGTGCCTTGGAAAGGCTCCTGGGGCTGGATGTTTCTTAGAAGGGCAGAGGAGCCTGCTGGTACTCACTGTATTTGTAGGCAAAGGGTGCCTACTTGAGGGTGCTAAGTGATTGGGTAAGTGAAGAAACGTTAAAGTAAAGCAGAACTGCGAATACGACCTAATGGAAACTGCTACACGCTTTCGCTTCAGCAGGAATCTTCAGGCCTTAGGTTGGGGCAAGTTCTCACGTCAAGTTTCCCTGTAGCTCTAGAGCATGACAGGATGAGCTCCCACCCATGCTATGGAAGCACCGTGTTTCCTTAGAGAAAACTTTTCTTTCCAGAGGGCTGCCTACAGTGACTAGAGGCCAGTCGAAAAGAGTGTTATTTAGGTATCTTCAGGGCAGCATGGATACAGCTTTTAAAATGGGAAAGCAAGGCTTGTGCCATCAGGTCTTCTTTTCCGGTGAACCTGCAGCCGAAACCCTTCTGATTTCTAAGAAGTCAAAAAAGACCCTAGCTACACCCTGGTCCCTTGCCTGCATCAACTTTTCTTCACAGGGTGTTCTGCATTTAGCGTATTCTCTCTTCCTTGGAACGATCTATGTGTACTATCGGGCTAATCCTATTCTACAGTCCTCCAGTGTAACAGGAAAAACTGTGCTTTCGTTCCAGTAGGAATGCAAGCCTCCTTTTTCCTGTAAGTACGGGGTCCTTGGGTAAGACTTCCTAGAAGGAAGGCGAAGCAGATTGTGTTTCTAAGTGCTGCTCCAATGAGGGCAATGAGGCAGACTTCCGTGGCATGTAGGACGTGAGAGAACAGAATCCCTGGAGCTGCTGGAGAGCTGAGGACATCTAGCTTTCTCAAGGAAGGGTGCAGTGTGTTTCCCTAATCTCTGAATATATAGAGTGACTGGGAGAGGCTACTGGCTCTGGATGTTTCTTAGCAGGGCAGAGGAGCCTGCTGGTACTCACTGTATTTGTAGGCAAAAGGATGCCTACACGAGGGTGCTAAGTGTCTGGATAAGTGAAGAAACGTTAAAGTAAAGCAGAACTGCGAATACGACCTAATGGAAACTGCTACACGCTTTCGCTTCAGCAGGAAACTTCAGGCCTTAGCTTGAGGCAAGTTCTCACGTCAAGTTTCCCTGTAGCTCTAGAGCATGACAGGATGAGCTCCCACCCATGCTATGGAAGCACCGTGTTTCCTTAGAGAAAACTTTTCTTTCCAGAGGGCTTCCTAGAGTGACTAGAGGCCAGTCGAAAAGAGTGTGATTTAGGTATCTTCAGGGCAGCATGGATACAGCTTTTAAAATGGAAAGCAAGGCTTGTGCCATCAGGTCTTCTTTTCCGGTGAACCTGCCAGCCGAAACCCTTCTGATTTCTAAGAAGTCAAAAAAGACCCTAGCTACACCCTGGTCCCTTGCCTGAATCAACATTTCTTTACAGGGTGTTCTGCATTTAGTGTATTCCCTCTTCCTTGGAACGCTCTATGTGTGCTATCGGGCTAATCCTATTCTACAGTCCTCCAGTGTAACAGGAAAAACTGTGCTTTCGTTCCAGTAGGAATGCAAGCCTCCATTCTCCTGTAAGTACGGGGTCCTTGGGTAAGACTTCCTAGAAGGAAGGCGAAGCAGATTGTGTTTCTAAGTGTTGCTCCAATGAGGGCAATGAGGCAGACTTCCATGGCATGTAGGACGTGAGAGAACAAAAACCCTGGAACTGTTGGAGAGTGAGGACATCTAGCTTTCCAAAGGAAGGGTGCAGTGTGTTGCTCTAATGTCTGAATACATAGAGTGACTGGGAGAGGCTACTGGCTCTGGATGTTTCTTAGAAGGGCAGAGGAGCCTGCTGGTACTCACTCTATTTGTAGGCAAAAGGGTGCCTACACGAGGGTGCTAAGTGTTGGATAAGTGAAATAACGTTAAAGTAAAGCAGAACTGCGAATACGACCTAATGGAAACTGCTACACGCTTTTGCTTCAGCAGGGCTCTTCAGTCCTTAGCTTGGGGCATGTTCTCACGTCAAGCTTCCCTGTAGCTCTAGAGCATGACAGAATGAGCCCCCACCCATGCTATGGAAGCACCGTGTTTCCTTAGAGAAAACTTTTCTTTCCAGAGGGCTGCCTACAGTGACTAGAAGCCAGTCGAAAACAGTGTTATTTAGGTATCTTCAGGGCAGCATGGATAGATCTTTTAAACTGGGAAAGCAAGGCTTGTGCCATCAGGTCTTCTTTTCCGGTGAACCTGCAGCCGACACCCTTCTGACTTCTAACAAGTGAAAAGAGACCCTAGCTACACCCTGGTCCCTTGCCTGAATCAACTTTCCTTCACAGGTTGTTTTGCATTTAGCGTACTCCCTCTTCCTTGGAACGCTCAGAGTATGCTATCGGGGTAATCTTATTCTAAACTCCTGCAGTGTAAGAGGAAAAACTGTGCTTTGGTTTCAGTAGGAATGCAAGCCTCCTTTCTCCTGTAGGTATGGGGTCCTAAGGTAAGAGTTCCTAGAAGGAAGGCGAAGCAGATTGTGTTTCTAAGTGCTGCTCCAATGAGTGCAATGAGGCAGACTTCCGTGGCATGTAGGACGTGAGAGAACAGAATCCCTGGAGCTGTTGGAGAGCTGAGAACATCTAGCTTTCCAAAGGAAGGGTGCAGTGTGTTGCCCTAATCTCTGAATACTTAGACTGACTGGGAAAGGCTTCTGGCTCTGGATGTTTCCTAGAAGGGCAGAGGAGCCTGCTGGTACTCACTGTATTTGTAAGCAAAAGGGTGCCTAGACGAGGGTGCTGTTTGGAAAATTGAAGAAACGTTAAAGTAAAGCAGAACTGCGAATACGACCTAATGGAAACTGCTACACGCTGTCGCTTCAGCAGGGGTTTTCAGGCCTTAGCTTGAGGCAAGTTCTCACGTCAAGTTTCCCTGTAGCTCTAGAGCATGACAGGATAAGCTCCCACCCATGCTATGGAAGCACCGTGTTTCTTTAGAGAAAACTCTTTTTCTTTCCAGAGGGTGCCTACAGTGAGTAGAGGCCAGTCGAAAACAGTGTTATTTAGGTATCTTCAGGACAGCATGGATAGGGCTTTTAAAATGGGAAAGCAAGGCTTGTGCCTTCAGGTCTTTTTTTCCGTTGAACAAGAGGCCAAAATCCTTCTGATTTCTAAAAAGTCAAAAGAGACTATAGCTACATCCTGGTCCCTTGCTGAATCGTTTTCTTCACAGGGTGTTCTGCATGTAGTGAATTCCCTCTTCCTTGGAATGCTCTATGTGGGCTATCGGTCCTAAGACAATTCTAAAATCCTGCAGGGTGAAAGTAAAAACTGTGCTTTTGTTCCAGTGGGAATGCAAGCCTCCTTTCTCCTGTAGGTATGGGGTCCTTGGCTAAGACTTCCTAGAAGGAAGGCGAAGCCGATTGTGTTTCAAAGTGCTGCTCCAATGAGGGCAATGAGGCAGACTTCCATGGCATGTAGGACGTGAGAGAACAGAATCCCTGGAGCTGTTGGAGAGCTGAGGACATCTAGCTTTCTCAAGGAAGGGTGCAGTGTGTTTCCCTAATCTCTGAATATATAGAGTGACTGGGAAAGGCTTCTCGGTTTGGATGTTTCTTAGAAGGGCAGAGGAGCCTGCTGGTGCTCACTGTATTTGTAGGCAAAAGGATGCCTACACGAGGGTGCTAAGTGTCTGGATAAGTGAAGAAACGTTAAAGTAAAGCAGAACTGCGAATACGACCTAATGGAAGCTGCTACACGCTTTCGCTTCAACAGGGCTTTTCAGGCCTTAGCTTGAGGCAAGTTCTCAGGTAAAGTTTCCCTGTAGCTCTAGAGCATAACAGGATGAGGTCCCACCTATGCTATGGAAGCACCTTGTTTCCTTAGAGACAACTCCTTTTCTTTCCAGAGGGCTGCCTACAGTGACAAGAGGCCAGTCGAAAAGAGTGTTATTTAGGTATCTTCAGGGCAGCATGGATAGGGCTTTTAAAATGGGAAAGCAAGGCTTGTGCCTTCGGGTCTTTTTTTCCGTTGAGCAAGAGGCCAAAATCCTTCTGATTTCTAACAAGTCAAAAGAGACTATAGCTACATCCTGGTCCCTTGCTGAATCAACTTTTCTTCACAGGGTGTTCTGCATTTAGCGTATTCCCTCATCCTTGGAATGCTCTATGTGTGCTATCGATCCTAAGCCTATAGTAAAATCCTGCAGTGTAAAACTAAAAACTGTGCTTTGGTTCCAGTAGGAATGCAAGCTTCCTTTCTCCTGTAGGTATGGGGTCCTTGGGTAAGACTTCCTAGAAGGAAGGCGAAGCAGATTGTGTTTCTATGCCCGGCTCCATAAAGGGCAGTGAGGCAGACGTCCAAGGCATGTAGGACGTGAGAGAACAGAATCCCTGGAGCTGTTGGAGTGCTGAGGACATCTAGCTTTCCAAAGGAAGGGTGCAGTGTGTTACCCTAATCTCTGAATACATACAGTGCCTTGGAAAGGCTCCTGGGGCTGGATGTTTCTTAGAAGGGCAGAGGAGCCTGCTGGTACTCACTGTATTTGTAGGCAAAGGGTGCCTACTTGAGGGTGCTAAGTGATTGGGTAAGTGAAGAAACGTTAAAGTAAAGCAGAACTGCGAATACGACCTAATGGAAACTGCTACACGCTTTCGCTTCAGCAGGAATCTTCAGGCCTTAGGTTGGGGCAAGTTCTCACGTCAAGTTTCCCTGTAGCTCTAGAGCATGATAGGATGAGCTCCCACCCATGCTATGGAAGCACCGTGTTTCCTTAGAGAAAACTTTTCTTTCCAGAGGGCTGCCTACAGTGACTAGAGGCCAGTCGAAAACAGTGTTATTTAGGTATCTTCAGGGCAGCATGGATACAGCTTTTAAAATGGGAAAGCAAGGCTTGTGCCATCAGGTCTTCTTTTCCGGTGAACCTGCAGCCGAAACCCTTCTGATTTCTAAGAAGTCAAAAAAGACCCTAGCTACACCCTGGTCCCTTGCCTGCATCAACTTTTCTTCACAGGGTGTTCTGCATTTAGCGTATTCTCTCTTCCTTGGAACGATCTATGTGTACTATCGGGCTAATCCTATTCTACAGTCCTCCAGTGTAACAGGAAAAACTGTGCTTTCGTTCCAGTAGGAATGCAAGCCTCCTTTTTCCTGTAAGTACGGGGTCCTTGGGTAAGACTTCCTAGAAGGAAGGCGAAGCAGATTGTGTTTCTAAGTGCTGCTCCAATGAGGGCAATGAGGCAGACTTCCGTGGCATGTAGGACGTGAGAGAACAGAATCCCTGGAGCTGCTGGAGAGCTGAGGACATCTAGCTTTCTCAAGGAAGGGTGCAGTGTGTTTCCCTAATCTCTGAATATATAGAGTGACTGGGAGAGGCTACTGGCTCTGGATGTTTCTTAGCAGGGCAGAGGAGCCTGCTGGTACTCACTGTATTTGTAGGGAAAAGGATGCCTACACGAGGGTGCTAAGTGTCTGGATAAGTGAAGAAACGTTAAAGTAAAGCAGAACTGCGAATACGACCTAATGGAAACTGCTACACGCTTTCGCTTCAGCAGGAAACTTCAGGCCTTAGCTTGAGGCAAGTTCTCACGTCAAGTTTCCCTGTAGCTCTAGAGCATGACAGGATGAGCTCCCACCCATGCTATGGAAGCACCGTGTTTCCTTAGAGAAAACTTTTCTTTCCAGAGGGCTTCCTAGAGTGACTAGAGGCCAGTCGAAAAGAGTGTGATTTAGGTATCTTCAGGGCAGCATGGATACAGCTTTTAAAATGGGAAAGCAAGGCTTGTGCCATCAGGTCTTCTTTTCCGGTGAACCTGCCAGCCGAAACCCTTCTGATTTCTAAGAAGTCAAAAAAGACCCTAGCTACACCCTGGTCCCTTGCCTGAATCAACATTTCTTTACAGGGTGTTCTGCATTTAGTGTATTCCCTCTTCCTTGGAACGCTCTATGTGTGCTATCGGGCTAATCCTATTCTACAGTCCTCCAGTGTAACAGGAAAAACTGTGCTTTCGTTCCAGTAGGAATGCAAGCCTCCATTCTCCTCTAAGTACGGGGTCCTTGGGTAAGACTTCCTAGAAGGAAGGCGAAGCAGATTGTGTTTCTAAGTGCTGCTCCAATGAGGGCAATGAGGCAGACTTCCATGGCATGTAGGACGTGAGAGAACAAAAACCCTGGAGCTGTTGGAGAGTGAGGACATCTAGCTTTCCAAAGGAAGGGTGCAGTGTGTTGCTCTAATGTCTGAATACATAGAGTGACTGGGAGAGGCTACTGGCTCTGGATGTTTCTTAGAAGGGCAGAGGAGCCTGCTGGTACTCACTCTATTTGTAGGCAAAAGGGTGCCTACACGAGGGTGCTAAGTGTTGGATAAGTGAAATAACGTTAAAGTAAAGCAGAACTGCGAATACGACCTAATGGAAACTGCTACACGCTTTTGCTTCAGCAGGGTTCTTCAGTCCTTAGCTTGGGGCATGTTCTCACGTCAAGCTTCCCTGTAGCTCTAGAGCATGACAGAATGAGCCCCCACCCATGCTATGGAAGCACCGTGTTTCCTTAGAGAAAACTTTTCTTTCCAGAGGGCTGCCTACAGTGACTAGAAGCCAGTCGAAAACAGTGTTATTTAGGTATCTTCAGGGCAGCATGGATAGATCTTTTAAACTGGGAAAGCAAGGCTTGTGCCATCAGGTCTTCTTTTCCGGTGAACCTGCAGCCGACACCCTTCTGACTTCTAACAAGTGAAAAGAGACCCTAGCTACACCCTGGTCCCTTGCCTGAATCAACTTTCCTTCACAGGTTGTTTTGCATTTAGCGTACTCCCTCTTCCTTGGAACGCTCAGAGTATGCTATCAGGGTAATCTTATTCTAAACTCCTGCAGTGTAAGAGGAAAAACTGTGCTTTGGTTTCAGTAGGAATGCAAGCCTCCTTTCTCCTGTAGGTATGGGGTCCTAAGGTAAGAGTTCCTAGAAGGAAGGCGAAGCAGATTGTGTTTCTAAGTGCTGCTCCAATGAGTGCAATGAGGCAGACTTCCGTGGCATGTAGGACGTGAGAGAACAGAATCCCTGGAGCTGTTGGAGAGCTGAGAACATCTAGCTTTCCAAAGGAAGGGTGCAGTGTGTTGCCCTAATCTCTGAATACTTAGACTGACTGGGAAAGGCTTCTGGCTCTGGATGTTTCCTAGAAGGGCAGAGGAGCCTGCTGGTACTCACTGTATTTGTAAGCAAAAGGGTGCCTAGACGAGGGTGCTAAGTGTCTGGAAAAGTGAAGAAACGTTAAAGTAAAGCAGAACTGCGAATACGACCTAATGGAAACTGCTACACGCTGTCGCTTCAGCAGGGGTTTTCAGGCCTTAGCTTGAGGCAAGTTCTCACGTCAAGTTTCCCTGTAGCTCTAGAGCATGACAGGATAAGCTCCCACCCATGCTATGGAAGCACCGTGTTTCTTTAGAGAAAACTCTTTTTCTTTCCAGAGGGTGCCTACAGTGAGTAGAGGCCAGTCGAAAACAGTGTTATTTAGGTATCTTCAGGACAGCATGGATAGGGCTTTTAAAATGGGAAAGCAAGGCTTGTGCCTTCGGGTCTTTTTTTCCGTTGAACAAGAGGCCAAAATCCTTCTGATTTCTAAAAAGTCAAAAGAGACTATAGCTACATCCTGGTCCCTTGCTGAATCGTTTTCTTCACAGGGTGTTCTGCATGTAGTGAATTCCCTCTTCCTTGGAATGCTCTATGTGGGCTATCGGTCCTAAGACAATTCTAAAATCCTGCAGGGTAAAAGTAAAAACTGTGCTTTTGTTCCAGTGGGAATGCAAGCCTCCTTTCTCCTGTAGGTATGGGGTCCTTGGCTAAGACTTCCTAGAAGGAAGGCGAAGCCGATTGTGTTTCAAAGTGCTGCTCCAATGAGGGCAATGAGGCAGACTTCCATGGCATGTAGGACGTGAGAGAACAGAATCCCTGGAGCTGTTGGAGAGCTGAGGACATCTAGCTTTCTCAAGGAAGGGTGCAGTGTGTTTCCCTAATCTCTGAATATATAGAGTGACTGGGAAAGGCTTCTTGGTTTGGATGTTTCTTAGAAGGGCAGAGGAGCCTGCTGGTGCTCACTGTATTTGTAGGCAAAAGGATGCCTACACGAGGGTGCTAAGTGTCTGGATAAGTGAAGAAACGTTAAAGTAAAGCAGAACTGCGAATACGACCTAATGGAAGCTGCTACACGCTTTCGCTTCAACAGGGCTTTTCAGGCCTTAGCTTGAGGCAAGTTCTCAGGTAAAGTTTCCCTGTAGCTCTAGAGCATAACAGGATGAGGTCCCACCTATGCTATGGAAGCACCTTGTTTCCTTAGAGACAACTCCTTTTCTTTCCAGAGGGCTGCCTACAGTGACAAGAGGCCAGTCGAAAACAGTGTTATTTAGGTATCTTCAGGGCAGCATGGATAGGGCTTTTAAAATGGGAAAGCAAGGCTTGTGCCTTCGGGTCTTTTTTTCCGTTGAACAAGAGGCCAAAATCCTTCTGATTTCTAACAAGTCAAAAGAGACTATAGCTACATCCTGGTCCCTTGCTGAATCAACTTTTCTTCACAGGGTGTTCTGCATTTAGCGTATTCCCTCATCCTTGGAATGCTCTATGTGTGCTATCGATCCTAAGCCTATAGTAAAATCCTGCAGTGTAAAACTAAAAACTGTGCTTTGGTTCCAGTAGGAATGCAAGCTTCCTTTCTCCTGTAGGTATGGGGTCCTTGGGTAAGACTTCCTAGAAGGAAGGCGAAGCAGATTGTGTTTCTATGTCCGGCTCCATAAAGGGCAGTGAGGCAGACGTCCAAGGCATGTAGGACGTGAGAGAACAGAATCCCTGGAGCTGTTGGAGTGCTGAGGACATCTAGCTTTCCAAAGGAAGGGTGCAGTGTGTTACCCTAATCTCTGAATACATACAGTGCCTTGGAAAGGCTCCTGGGGCTGGATGTTTCTTAGAAGGGCAGAGGAGCCTGCTGGTACTCACTGTATTTGTAGGCAAAGGGTGCCTACTTGAGGGTGCTAAGTGATTGGGTAAGTGAAGAAACGTTAAAGTAAAGCAGAACTGCGAATACGACCTAATGGAAACTGCTACACGCTTTCGCTTCAGCAGGAATCTTCAGGCCTTAGGTTGGGGCAAGTTCTCACGTCAAGTTTCCCTGTAGCTCTAGAGCATGACAGGATGAGCTCCCACCCATGCTATGGAAGCACCGTGTTTCCTTAGAGAAAACTTTTCTTTCCAGAGGGCTGCCTACAGTGACTAGAGGCCAGTCGAAAACAGTGTTATTTAGGTATCTTCAGGGCAGCATGGATACAGCTTTTAAAATGGGAAAGCAAGGCTTGTGCCATCAGGTCTTCTTTTCCGGTGAACCTGCAGCCGAAACCCTTCTGATTTCTAAGAAGTCAAAAAAGACCCTAGCTACACCCTGGTCCCTTGCCTGCATCAACTTTTCTTCACAGGGTGTTCTGCATTTAGCGTATTCTCTCTTCCTTGGAACGATCTATGTGTACTATCGGGCTAATCCTATTCTACAGTCCTCCAGTGTAACAGGAAAAACTGTGCTTTCGTTCCAGTAGGAATGCAAGCCTCCTTTTTCCTGTAAGTACGGGGTCCTTGGGTAAGACTTCCTAGAAGGAAGGCGAAGCAGATTGTGTTTCTAAGTGCTGCTCCAATGAGGGCAATGAGGCAGACTTCCGTGGCATGTAGGACGTGAGAGAACAGAATCCCTGGAGCTGCTGGAGAGCTGAGGACATCTAGCTTTCTCAAGGAAGGGTGCAGTGTGTTTCCCTAATCTCTGAATATATAGAGTGACTGGGAGAGGCTACTGGCTCTGGATGTTTCTTAGCAGGGCAGAGGAGCCTGCTGGTACTCACTGTATTTGTAGGCAAAAGGATGCCTACACGAGGGTGCTAAGTGTCTGGATAAGTGAAGAAACGTTAAAGTAAAGCAGAACTGCGAATACGACCTAATGGAAACTGCTACACGCTTTCGCTTCAGCAGGAAACTTCAGGCCTTAGCTTGAGGCAAGTTCTCACGTCAAGTTTCCCTGTAGCTCTAGAGCATGACAGGATGAGCTCCCACCCATGCTATGGAAGCACCGTGTTTCCTTAGAGAAAACTTTTCTTTCCAGAGGGCTTCCTAGAGTGACTAGAGGCCAGTCGAAAAGAGTGTGATTTAGGTATCTTCAGGGCAGCATGGATACAGCTTTTAAAATGGGAAAGCAAGGCTTGTGCCATCAGGTCTTCTTTTCCGGTGAACCTGCCAGCCGAAACCCTTCTGATTTCTAAGAAGTCAAAAAAGACCCTAGCTACACCCTGGTCCCTTGCCTGAATCAACATTTCTTTACAGGGTGTTCTGCATTTAGTGTATTCCCTCTTCCTTGGAACGCTCTATGTGTGCTATCGGGCTAATCCTATTCTACAGTCCTCCAGTGTAACAGGAAAAACTGTGCTTTCGTTCCAGTAGGAATGCAAGCCTCCATTCTCCTCTAAGTACGGGGTCCTTGGGTAAGACTTCCTAGAAGGAAGGCGAAGCAGATTGTGTTTCTAAGTGCTGCTCCAATGAGGGCAATGAGGCAGACTTCCATGGCATGTAGGACGTGAGAGAACAAAAACCCTGGAGCTGTTGGAGAGTGAGGACATCTAGCTTTCCAAAGGAAGGGTGCAGTGTGTTGCTCTAATGTCTGAATACATAGAGTGACTGGGAGAGGCTACTGGCTCTGGATGTTTCTTAGCAGGGCAGAGGAGCCTGCTGGTACTCACTCTATTTGTAGGCAAAAGGGTGCCTACACGAGGGTGCTAAGTGTTGGATAAGTGAAATAACGTTAAAGTAAAGCAGAACTGCGAATACGACCTAATGGAAACTGCTACACGCTTTTGCTTCAGCAGGGTTCTTCAGTCCTTAGCTTGGGGCATGTTCTCACGTCAAGCTTCCCTGTAGCTCTAGAGCATGACAGAATGAGCCCCCACCCATGCTATGGAAGCACCGTGTTTCCTTAGAGAAAACTTTTCTTTCCAGAGGGCTGCCTACAGTGACTAGAAGCCAGTCGAAAACAGTGTTATTTAGGTATCTTCAGGGCAGCATGGATAGATCTTTTAAACTGGGAAAGCAAGGCTTGTGCCATCAGGTCTTCTTTTCCGGTGAACCTGCAGCCGACACCCTTCTGACTTCTAACAAGTGAAAAGAGACCCTAGCTACACCCTGGTCCCTTGCCTGAATCAACTTTCCTTCACAGGTTGTTTTGCATTTAGCGTACTCCCTCTTCCTTGGAACGCTCAGAGTATGCTATCGGGGTAATCTTATTCTAAACTCCTGCAGTGTAAGAGGAAAAACTGTGCTTTGGTTTCAGTAGGAATGCAAGCCTCCTTTCTCCTGTAGGTATGGGGTCCTAAGGTAAGAGTTCCTAGAAGGAAGGCGAAGCAGATTGTGTTTCTAAGTGCTGCTCCAATGAGTGCAATGAGGCAGACTTCCGTGGCATGTAGGACGTGAGAGAACAGAATCCCTGGAGCTGTTGGAGAGCTGAGAACATCTAGCTTTCCAAAGGAAGGGTGCAGTGTGTTGCCCTAATCTCTGAATACTTAGACTGACTGGGAAAGGCTTCTGGCTCTGGATGTTTCCTAGAAGGGCAGAGGAGCCTGCTGGTACTCACTGTATTTGTAAGCAAAAGGGTGCCTAGACGAGGGTGCTAAGTGTCTGGAAAAGTGAAGAAACGTTAAAGTAAAGCAGAACTGCGAATACGACCTAATGGAAACTGCTACACGCTGTCGCTTCAGCAGGGGTTTTCAGGCCTTAGCTTGAGGCAAGTTCTCACGTCAAGTTTCCCTGTAGCTCTAGAGCATGACAGGATAAGCTCCCACCCATGCTATGGAAGCACCGTGTTTCTTTAGAGAAAACTCTTTTTCTTTCCAGAGGGTGCCTACAGTGAGTAGAGGCCAGTCGAAAACAGTGTTATTTAGGTATCTTCAGGACAGCATGGATAGGGCTTTTAAAATGGGAAAGCAAGGCTTGTGCCTTCGGGTCTTTTTTTCCGTTGAACAAGAGGCCAAAATCCTTCTGATTTCTAAAAAGTCAAAAGAGACTATAGCTACATCCTGGTCCCTTGCTGAATCGTTTTCTTCACAGGGTGTTCTGCATGTAGTGAATTCCCTCTTCCTTGGAATGCTCTATGTGGGCTATCGGTCCTAAGACAATTCTAAAATCCTGCAGGGTAAAAGTAAAAACTGTGCTTTTGTTCCAGTGGGAATGCAAGCCTCCTTTCTCCTGTAGGTATGGGGTCCTTGGCTAAGACTTCCTAGAAGGAAGGCGAAGCCGATTGTGTTTCAAAGTGCTGCTCCAATGAGGGCAATGAGGCAGACTTCCATGGCATGTAGGACGTGAGAGAACAGAATCCCTGGAGCTGTTGGAGAGCTGAGGACATCTAGCTTTCTCAAGGAAGGGTGCAGTGTGTTTCCCTAATCTCTGAATATATAGAGTGACTGGGAAAGGCTTCTTGGTTTGGATGTTTCTTAGAAGGGCAGAGGAGCCTGCTGGTGCTCACTGTATTTGTAGGCAAAAGGATGCCTACACGAGGGTGCTAAGTGTCTGGATAAGTGAAGAAACGTTAAAGTAAAGCAGAACTGCGAATACGACCTAATGGAAGCTGCTACACGCTTTCGCTTCAACAGGGCTTTTCAGGCCTTAGCTTGAGGCAAGTTCTCAGGTAAAGTTTCCCTGTAGCTCTAGAGCATAACAGGATGAGGTCCCACCTATGCTATGGAAGCACCTTGTTTCCTTAGAGACAACTCCTTTTCTTTCCAGAGGGCTGCCTACAGTGACAAGAGGCCAGTCGAAAACAGTGTTATTTAGGTATCTTCAGGGCAGCATGGATAGGGCTTTTAAAATGGGAAAGCAAGGCTTGTGCCTTCGGGTCTTTTTTTCCGTTGAACAAGAGGCCAAAATCCTTCTGATTTCTAACAAGTCAAAAGAGACTATAGCTACATCCTGGTCCCTTGCTGAATCAACTTTTCTTCACAGGGTGTTCTGCATTTAGCGTATTCCCTCATCCTTGGAATGCTCTATGTGTGCTATCGATCCTAAGCCTATAGTAAAATCCTGCAGTGTAAAACTAAAAACTGTGCTTTGGTTCCAGTAGGAATGCAAGCTTCCTTTCTCCTGTAGGTATGGGGTCCTTGGGTAAGACTTCCTAGAAGGAAGGCGAAGCAGATTGTGTTTCTATGTCCGGCTCCATAAAGGGCAGTGAGGCAGACGTCCAAGGCATGTAGGACGTGAGAGAACAGAATCCCTGGAGCTGTTGGAGTGCTGAGGACATCTAGCTTTCCAAAGGAAGGGTGCAGTGTGTTACCCTAATCTCTGAATACATACAGTGCCTTGGAAAGGCTCCTGGGGCTGGATGTTTCTTAGAAGGGCAGAGGAGCCTGCTGGTACTCACTGTATTTGTAGGCAAAGGGTGCCTACTTGAGGGTGCTAAGTGATTGGGTAAGTGAAGAAACGTTAAAGTAAAGCAGAACTGCGAATACGACCTAATGGAAACTGCTACACGCTTTCGCTTCAGCAGGAATCTTCAGGCCTTAGGTTGGGGCAAGTTCTCACGTCAAGTTTCCCTGTAGCTCTAGAGCATGACAGGATGAGCTCCCACCCATGCTATGGAAGCACCGTGTTTCCTTAGAGAAAACTTTTCTTTCCAGAGGGCTGCCTACAGTGACTAGAGGCCAGTCGAAAAGAGTGTTATTTAGGTATCTTCAGGGCAGCATGGATACAGCTTTTAAAATGGGAAAGCAAGGCTTGTGCCATCAGGTCTTCTTTTCCGGTGAACCTGCAGCCGAAACCCTTCTGATTTCTAAGAAGTCAAAAAAGACCCTAGCTACACCCTGGTCCCTTGCCTGCATCAACTTTTCTTCACAGGGTGTTCTGCATTTAGCGTATTCTCTCTTCCTTGGAACGATCTATGTGTACTATCGGGCTAATCCTATTCTACAGTCCTCCAGTGTAACAGGAAAAACTGTGCTTTCGTTCCAGTAGGAATGCAAGCCTCCTTTTTCCTGTAAGTACGGGGTCCTTGGGTAAGACTTCCTAGAAGGAAGGCGAAGCAGATTGTGTTTCTAAGTGCTGCTCCAATGAGGGCAATGAGGCAGACTTCCGTGGCATGTAGGACGTGAGAGAACAGAATCCCTGGAGCTGCTGGAGAGCTGAGGACATCTAGCTTTCTCAAGGAAGGGTGCAGTGTGTTTCCCTAATCTCTGAATATATAGAGTGACTGGGAGAGGCTACTGGCTCTGGATGTTTCTTAGCAGGGCAGAGGAGCCTGCTGGTACTCACTGTATTTGTAGGCAAAAGGATGCCTACACGAGGGTGCTAAGTGTCTGGATAAGTGAAGAAACGTTAAAGTAAAGCAGAACTGCGAATACGACCTAATGGAAACTGCTACACGCTTTCGCTTCAGCAGGAAACTTCAGGCCTTAGCTTGAGGCAAGTTCTCACGTCAAGTTTCCCTGTAGCTCTAGAGCATGACAGGATGAGCTCCCACCCATGCTATGGAAGCACCGTGTTTCCTTAGAGAAAACTTTTCTTTCCAGAGGGCTTCCTAGAGTGACTAGAGGCCAGTCGAAAAGAGTGTGATTTAGGTATCTTCAGGGCAGCATGGATACAGCTTTTAAAATGGAAAGCAAGGCTTGTGCCATCAGGTCTTCTTTTCCGGTGAACCTGCCAGCCGAAACCCTTCTGATTTCTAAGAAGTCAAAAAAGACCCTAGCTACACCCTGGTCCCTTGCCTGAATCAACATTTCTTTACAGGGTGTTCTGCATTTAGTGTATTCCCTCTTCCTTGGAACGCTCTATGTGTGCTATCGGGCTAATCCTATTCTACAGTCCTCCAGTGTAACAGGAAAAACTGTGCTTTCGTTCCAGTAGGAATGCAAGCCTCCATTCTCCTCTAAGTACGGGGTCCTTGGGTAAGACTTCCTAGAAGGAAGGCGAAGCAGATTGTGTTTCTAAGTGCTGCTCCAATGAGGGCAATGAGGCAGACTTCCATGGCATGTAGGACGTGAGAGAACAAAAACCCTGGAACTGTTGGAGAGTGAGGACATCTAGCTTTCCAAAGGAAGGGTGCAGTGTGTTGCTCTAATGTCTGAATACATAGAGTGACTGGGAGAGGCTACTGGCTCTGGATGTTTCTTAGAAGGGCAGAGGAGCCTGCTGGTACTCACTCTATTTGTAGGCAAAAGGGTGCCTACACGAGGGTGCTAAGTGTTGGATAAGTGAAATAACGTTAAAGTAAAGCAGAACTGCGAATACGACCTAATGGAAACTGCTACACGCTTTTGCTTCAGCAGGGCTCTTCAGTCCTTAGCTTGGGGCATGTTCTCACGTCAAGCTTCCCTGTAGCTCTAGAGCATGACAGAATGAGCCCCCACCCATGCTATGGAAGCACCGTGTTTCCTTAGAGAAAACTTTTCTTTCCAGAGGGCTGCCTACAGTGACTAGAAGCCAGTCGAAAACAGTGTTATTTAGGTATCTTCAGGGCAGCATGGATAGATCTTTTAAACTGGGAAAGCAAGGCTTGTGCCATCAGGTCTTCTTTTCCGGTGAACCTGCAGCCGACACCCTTCTGACTTCTAACAAGTGAAAAGAGACCCTAGCTACACCCTGGTCCCTTGCCTGAATCAACTTTCCTTCACAGGTTGTTTTGCATTTAGCGTACTCCCTCTTCCTTGGAACGCTCAGAGTATGCTATCGGGGTAATCTTATTCTAAACTCCTGCAGTGTAAGAGGAAAAACTGTGCTTTGGTTTCAGTAGGAATGCAAGCCTCCTTTCTCCTGTAGGTATGGGGTCCTAAGGTAAGAGTTCCTAGAAGGAAGGCGAAGCAGATTGTGTTTCTAAGTGCTGCTCCAATGAGTGCAATGAGGCAGACTTCCGTGGCATGTAGGACGTGAGAGAACAGAATCCCTGGAGCTGTTGGAGAGCTGAGAACATCTAGCTTTCCAAAGGAAGGGTGCAGTGTGTTGCCCTAATCTCTGAATACTTAGACTGACTGGGAAAGGCTTCTGGCTCTGGATGTTTCCTAGAAGGGCAGAGGAGCCTGCTGGTACTCACTGTATTTGTAAGCAAAAGGGTGCCTAGACGAGGGTGCTGTTTGGAAAATTGAAGAAACGTTAAAGTAAAGCAGAACTGCGAATACGACCTAATGGAAACTGCTACACGCTGTCGCTTCAGCAGGGGTTTTCAGGCCTTAGCTTGAGGCAAGTTCTCACGTCAAGTTTCCCTGTAGCTCTAGAGCATGACAGGATAAGCTCCCACCCATGCTATGGAAGCACCGTGTTTCTTTAGAGAAAACTCTTTTTCTTTCCAGAGGGTGCCTACAGTGAGTAGAGGCCAGTCGAAAACAGTGTTATTTAGGTATCTTCAGGACAGCATGGATAGGGCTTTTAAAATGGGAAAGCAAGGCTTGTGCCTTCAGGTCTTTTTTTCCGTTGAACAAGAGGCCAAAATCCTTCTGATTTCTAAAAAGTCAAAAGAGACTATAGCTACATCCTGGTCCCTTGCTGAATCGTTTTCTTCACAGGGTGTTCTGCATGTAGTGAATTCCCTCTTCCTTGGAATGCTCTATGTGGGCTATCGGTCCTAAGACAATTCTAAAATCCTGCAGGGTGAAAGTAAAAACTGTGCTTTTGTTCCAGTGGGAATGCAAGCCTCCTTTCTCCTGTAGGTATGGGGTCCTTGGCTAAGACTTCCTAGAAGGAAGGCGAAGCCGATTGTGTTTCAAAGTGCTGCTCCAATGAGGGCAATGAGGCAGACTTCCATGGCATGTAGGACGTGAGAGAACAGAATCCCTGGAGCTGTTGGAGAGCTGAGGACATCTAGCTTTCTCAAGGAAGGGTGCAGTGTGTTTCCCTAATCTCTGAATATATAGAGTGACTGGGAAAGGCTTCTTGGTTTGGATGTTTCTTAGAAGGGCAGAGGAGCCTGCTGGTGCTCACTGTATTTGTAGGCAAAAGGATGCCTACACGAGGGTGCTAAGTGTCTGGATAAGTGAAGAAACGTTAAAGTAAAGCAGAACTGCGAATACGACCTAATGGAAGCTGCTACACGCTTTCGCTTCAACAGGGCTTTTCAGGCCTTAGCTTGAGGCAAGTTCTCAGGTAAAGTTTCCCTGTAGCTCTAGAGCATAACAGGATGAGGTCCCACCTATGCTATGGAAGCACCTTGTTTCCTTAGAGACAACTCCTTTTCTTTCCAGAGGGCTGCCTACAGTGACAAGAGGCCAGTCGAAAACAGTGTTATTTAGGTATCTTCAGGGCAGCATGGATAGGGCTTTTAAAATGGGAAAGCAAGGCTTGTGCCTTCGGGTCTTTTTTTCCGTTGAGCAAGAGGCCAAAATCCTTCTGATTTCTAACAAGTCAAAAGAGACTATAGCTACATCCTGGTCCCTTGCTGAATCAACTTTTCTTCACAGGGTGTTCTGCATTTAGCGTATTCCCTCATCCTTGGAATGCTCTATGTGTGCTATCGATCCTAAGCCTATAGTAAAATCCTGCAGTGTAAAACTAAAAACTGTGCTTTGGTTCCAGTAGGAATGCAAGCTTCCTTTCTCCTGTAGGTATGGGGTCCTTGGGTAAGACTTCCTAGAAGGAAGGCGAAGCAGATTGTGTTTCTATGTCCGGCTCCATAAAGGGCAGTGAGGCAGACGTCCAAGGCATGTAGGACGTGAGAGAACAGAATCCCTGGAGCTGTTGGAGTGCTGAGGACATCTAGCTTTCCAAAGGAAGGGTGCAGTGTGTTACCCTAATCTCTGAATACATACAGTGCCTTGGAAAGGCTCCTGGGGCTGGATGTTTCTTAGAAGGGCAGAGGAGCCTGCTGGTACTCACTGTATTTGTAGGCAAAGGGTGCCTACTTGAGGGTGCTAAGTGATTGGGTAAGTGAAGAAACGTTAAAGTAAAGCAGAACTGCGAATACGACCTAATGGAAACTGCTACACGCTTTCGCTTCAGCAGGAATCTTCAGGCCTTAGGTTGGGGCAAGTTCTCACGTCAAGTTTCCCTGTAGCTCTAGAGCATGACAGGATGAGCTCCCACCCATGCTATGGAAGCACCGTGTTTCCTTAGAGAAAACTTTTCTTTCCAGAGGGCTGCCTACAGTGACTAGAGGCCAGTCGAAAACAGTGTTATTTAGGTATCTTCAGGGCAGCATGGATACAGCTTTTAAAATGGGAAAGCAAGGCTTGTGCCATCAGGTCTTCTTTTCCGGTGAACCTGCAGCCGAAACCCTTCTGATTTCTAAGAAGTCAAAAAAGACCCTAGCTACACCCTGGTCCCTTGCCTGCATCAACTTTTCTTCACAGGGTGTTCTGCATTTAGCGTATTCTCTCTTCCTTGGAACGATCTATGTGTACTATCGGGCTAATCCTATTCTACAGTCCTCCAGTGTAACAGGAAAAACTGTGCTTTCGTTCCAGTAGGAATGCAAGCCTCCTTTTTCCTGTAAGTACGGGGTCCTTGGGTAAGACTTCCTAGAAGGAAGGCGAAGCAGATTGTGTTTCTAAGTGCTGCTCCAATGAGGGCAATGAGGCAGACTTCCGTGGCATGTAGGACGTGAGAGAACAGAATCCCTGGAGCTGCTGGAGAGCTGAGGACATCTAGCTTTCTCAAGGAAGGGTGCAGTGTGTTTCCCTAATCTCTGAATATATAGAGTGACTGGGAGAGGCTACTGGCTCTGGATGTTTCTTAGCAGGGCAGAGGAGCCTGCTGGTACTCACTGTATTTGTAGGCAAAAGGATGCCTACACGAGGGTGCTAAGTGTCTGGATAAGTGAAGAAACGTTAAAGTAAAGCAGAACTGCGAATACGACCTAATGGAAACTGCTACACGCTTTCGCTTCAGCAGGAAACTTCAGGCCTTAGCTTGAGGCAAGTTCTCACGTCAAGTTTCCCTGTAGCTCTAGAGCATGACAGGATGAGCTCCCACCCATGCTATGGAAGCACCGTGTTTCCTTAGAGAAAACTTTTCTTTCCAGAGGGCTTCCTAGAGTGACTAGAGGCCAGTCGAAAAGAGTGTGATTTAGGTATCTTCAGGGCAGCATGGATACAGCTTTTAAAATGGGAAAGCAAGGCTTGTGCCATCAGGTCTTCTTTTCCGGTGAACCTGCCAGCCGAAACCCTTCTGATTTCTAAGAAGTCAAAAAAGACCCTAGCTACACCCTGGTCCCTTGCCTGAATCAACATTTCTTTACAGGGTGTTCTGCATTTAGTGTATTCCCTCTTCCTTGGAACGCTCTATGTGTGCTATCGGGCTAATCCTATTCTACAGTCCTCCAGTGTAACAGGAAAAACTGTGCTTTCGTTCCAGTAGGAATGCAAGCCTCCATTCTCCTCTAAGTACGGGGTCCTTGGGTAAGACTTCCTAGAAGGAAGGCGAAGCAGATTGTGTTTCTAAGTGCTGCTCCAATGAGGGCAATGAGGCAGACTTCCATGGCATGTAGGACGTGAGAGAACAAAAACCCTGGAGCTGTTGGAGAGTGAGGACATCTAGCTTTCCAAAGGAAGGGTGCAGTGTGTTGCTCTAATGTCTGAATACATAGAGTGACTGGGAGAGGCTACTGGCTCTGGATGTTTCTTAGCAGGGCAGAGGAGCCTGCTGGTACTCACTCTATTTGTAGGCAAAAGGGTGCCTACACGAGGGTGCTAAGTGTTGGATAAGTGAAATAACGTTAAAGTAAAGCAGAACTGCGAATACGACCTAATGGAAACTGCTACACGCTTTTGCTTCAGCAGGGTTCTTCAGTCCTTAGCTTGGGGCATGTTCTCACGTCAAGCTTCCCTGTAGCTCTAGAGCATGACAGAATGAGCCCCCACCCATGCTATGGAAGCACCGTGTTTCCTTAGAGAAAACTTTTCTTTCCAGAGGGCTGCCTACAGTGACTAGAAGCCAGTCGAAAACAGTGTTATTTAGGTATCTTCAGGGCAGCATGGATAGATCTTTTAAACTGGGAAAGCAAGGCTTGTGCCATCAGGTCTTCTTTTCCGGTGAACCTGCAGCCGACACCCTTCTGACTTCTAACAAGTGAAAAGAGACCCTAGCTACACCCTGGTCCCTTGCCTGAATCAACTTTCCTTCACAGGTTGTTTTGCATTTAGCGTACTCCCTCTTCCTTGGAACGCTCAGAGTATGCTATCGGGGTAATCTTATTCTAAACTCCTGCAGTGTAAGAGGAAAAACTGTGCTTTGGTTTCAGTAGGAATGCAAGCCTCCTTTCTCCTGTAGGTATGGGGTCCTAAGGTAAGAGTTCCTAGAAGGAAGGCGAAGCAGATTGTGTTTCTAAGTGCTGCTCCAATGAGTGCAATGAGGCAGACTTCCGTGGCATGTAGGACGTGAGAGAACAGAATCCCTGGAGCTGTTGGAGAGCTGAGAACATCTAGCTTTCCAAAGGAAGGGTGCAGTGTGTTGCCCTAATCTCTGAATACTTAGACTGACTGGGAAAGGCTTCTGGCTCTGGATGTTTCCTAGAAGGGCAGAGGAGCCTGCTGGTACTCACTGTATTTGTAAGCAAAAGGGTGCCTAGACGAGGGTGCTAAGTGTCTGGAAAAGTGAAGAAACGTTAAAGTAAAGCAGAACTGCGAATACGACCTAATGGAAACTGCTACACGCTGTCGCTTCAGCAGGGGTTTTCAGGCCTTAGCTTGAGGCAAGTTCTCACGTCAAGTTTCCCTGTAGCTCTAGAGCATGACAGGATAAGCTCCCACCCATGCTATGGAAGCACCGTGTTTCTTTAGAGAAAACTCTTTTTCTTTCCAGAGGGTGCCTACAGTGAGTAGAGGCCAGTCGAAAACAGTGTTATTTAGGTATCTTCAGGACAGCATGGATAGGGCTTTTAAAATGGGAAAGCAAGGCTTGTGCCTTCGGGTCTTTTTTTCCGTTGAACAAGAGGCCAAAATCCTTCTGATTTCTAAAAAGTCAAAAGAGACTATAGCTACATCCTGGTCCCTTGCTGAATCGTTTTCTTCACAGGGTGTTCTGCATGTAGTGAATTCCCTCTTCCTTGGAATGCTCTATGTGGGCTATCGGTCCTAAGACAATTCTAAAATCCTGCAGGGTAAAAGTAAAAACTGTGCTTTTGTTCCAGTGGGAATGCAAGCCTCCTTTCTCCTGTAGGTATGGGGTCCTTGGCTAAGACTTCCTAGAAGGAAGGCGAAGCCGATTGTGTTTCAAAGTGCTGCTCCAATGAGGGCAATGAGGCAGACTTCCATGGCATGTAGGACGTGAGAGAACAGAATCCCTGGAGCTGTTGGAGAGCTGAGGACATCTAGCTTTCTCAAGGAAGGGTGCAGTGTGTTTCCCTAATCTCTGAATATATAGAGTGACTGGGAAAGGCTTCTTGGTTTGGATGTTTCTTAGAAGGGCAGAGGAGCCTGCTGGTGCTCACTGTATTTGTAGGCAAAAGGATGCCTACACGAGGGTGCTAAGTGTCTGGATAAGTGAAGAAACGTTAAAGTAAAGCAGAACTGCGAATACGACCTAATGGAAGCTGCTACACGCTTTCGCTTCAACAGGGCTTTTCAGGCCTTAGCTTGAGGCAAGTTCTCAGGTAAAGTTTCCCTGTAGCTCTAGAGCATAACAGGATGAGGTCCCACCTATGCTATGGAAGCACCTTGTTTCCTTAGAGACAACTCCTTTTCTTTCCAGAGGGCTGCCTACAGTGACAAGAGGCCAGTCGAAAACAGTGTTATTTAGGTATCTTCAGGGCAGCATGGATAGGGCTTTTAAAATGGGAAAGCAAGGCTTGTGCCTTCGGGTCTTTTTTTCCGTTGAACAAGAGGCCAAAATCCTTCTGATTTCTAACAAGTCAAAAGAGACTATAGCTACATCCTGGTCCCTTGCTGAATCAACTTTTCTTCACAGGGTGTTCTGCATTTAGCGTATTCCCTCATCCTTGGAATGCTCTATGTGTGCTATCGATCCTAAGCCTATAGTAAAATCCTGCAGTGTAAAACTAAAAACTGTGCTTTGGTTCCAGTAGGAATGCAAGCTTCCTTTCTCCTGTAGGTATGGGGTCCTTGGGTAAGACTTCCTAGAAGGAAGGCGAAGCAGATTGTGTTTCTATGTCCGGCTCCATAAAGGGCAGTGAGGCAGACGTCCAAGGCATGTAGGACGTGAGAGAACAGAATCCCTGGAGCTGTTGGAGTGCTGAGGACATCTAGCTTTCCAAAGGAAGGGTGCAGTGTGTTACCCTAATCTCTGAATACATACAGTGCCTTGGAAAGGCTCCTGGGGCTGGATGTTTCTTAGAAGGGCAGAGGAGCCTGCTGGTACTCACTGTATTTGTAGGCAAAGGGTGCCTACTTGAGGGTGCTAAGTGATTGGGTAAGTGAAGAAACGTTAAAGTAAAGCAGAACTGCGAATACGACCTAATGGAAACTGCTACACGCTTTCGCTTCAGCAGGAATCTTCAGGCCTTAGGTTGGGGCAAGTTCTCACGTCAAGTTTCCCTGTAGCTCTAGAGCATGACAGGATGAGCTCCCACCCATGCTATGGAAGCACCGTGTTTCCTTAGAGAAAACTTTTCTTTCCAGAGGGCTGCCTACAGTGACTAGAGGCCAGTCGAAAAGAGTGTTATTTAGGTATCTTCAGGGCAGCATGGATACAGCTTTTAAAATGGGAAAGCAAGGCTTGTGCCATCAGGTCTTCTTTTCCGGTGAACCTGCAGCCGAAACCCTTCTGATTTCTAAGAAGTCAAAAAAGACCCTAGCTACACCCTGGTCCCTTGCCTGCATCAACTTTTCTTCACAGGGTGTTCTGCATTTAGCGTATTCTCTCTTCCTTGGAACGATCTATGTGTACTATCGGGCTAATCCTATTCTACAGTCCTCCAGTGTAACAGGAAAAACTGTGCTTTCGTTCCAGTAGGAATGCAAGCCTCCTTTTTCCTGTAAGTACGGGGTCCTTGGGTAAGACTTCCTAGAAGGAAGGCGAAGCAGATTGTGTTTCTAAGTGCTGCTCCAATGAGGGCAATGAGGCAGACTTCCGTGGCATGTAGGACGTGAGAGAACAGAATCCCTGGAGCTGCTGGAGAGCTGAGGACATCTAGCTTTCTCAAGGAAGGGTGCAGTGTGTTTCCCTAATCTCTGAATATATAGAGTGACTGGGAGAGGCTACTGGCTCTGGATGTTTCTTAGCAGGGCAGAGGAGCCTGCTGGTACTCACTGTATTTGTAGGCAAAAGGATGCCTACACGAGGGTGCTAAGTGTCTGGATAAGTGAAGAAACGTTAAAGTAAAGCAGAACTGCGAATACGACCTAATGGAAACTGCTACACGCTTTCGCTTCAGCAGGAAACTTCAGGCCTTAGCTTGAGGCAAGTTCTCACGTCAAGTTTCCCTGTAGCTCTAGAGCATGACAGGATGAGCTCCCACCCATGCTATGGAAGCACCGTGTTTCCTTAGAGAAAACTTTTCTTTCCAGAGGGCTTCCTAGAGTGACTAGAGGCCAGTCGAAAAGAGTGTGATTTAGGTATCTTCAGGGCAGCATGGATACAGCTTTTAAAATGGGAAAGCAAGGCTTGTGCCATCAGGTCTTCTTTTCCGGTGAACCTGCCAGCCGAAACCCTTCTGATTTCTAAGAAGTCAAAAAAGACCCTAGCTACACCCTGGTCCCTTGCCTGAATCAACATTTCTTTACAGGGTGTTCTGCATTTAGTGTATTCCCTCTTCCTTGGAACGCTCTATGTGTGCTATCGGGCTAATCCTATTCTACAGTCCTCCAGTGTAACAGGAAAAACTGTGCTTTCGTTCCAGTAGGAATGCAGGCCTCCATTCTCCTCTAAGTACGGGGTCCTTGGGTAAGACTTCCTAGAAGGAAGGCGAAGCAGATTGTGTTTCTAAGTGCTGCTCCAATGAGGGCAATGAGGCAGACTTCCATGGCATGTAGGACGTGAGAGAACAAAAACCCTGGAACTGTTGGAGAGTGAGGACATCTAGCTTTCCAAAGGAAGGGTGCAGTGTGTTGTTCTAATGTCTGAATACATAGAGTGACTGGGAGAGGCTACTGGCTCTGGATGTTTCTTAGAAGGGCAGAGGAGCCTGCTGGTACTCACTCTATTTGTAGGCAAAAGGGTGCCTACACGAGGGTGCTAAGTGTTGGATAAGTGAAATAACGTTAAAGTAAAGCAGAACTGCGAATACGACCTAATGGAAACTGCTACACGCTTTTGCTTCAGCAGGGCTCTTCAGTCCTTAGCTTGGGGCATGTTCTCACGTCAAGCTTCCCTGTAGCTCTAGAGCATGACAGAATGAGCCCCCACCCATGCTATGGAAGCACCGTGTTTCCTTAGAGAAAACTTTTCTTTCCAGAGGGCTGCCTACAGTGACTAGAAGCCAGTCGAAAACAGTGTTATTTAGGTATCTTCAGGGCAGCATGGATAGATCTTTTAAACTGGGAAAGCAAGGCTTGTGCCATCAGGTCTTCTTTTCCGGTGAACCTGCAGCCGACACCCTTCTGACTTCTAACAAGTGAAAAGAGACCCTAGCTACACCCTGGTCCCTTGCCTGAATCAACTTTCCTTCACAGGTTGTTTTGCATTTAGCGTACTCCCTCTTCCTTGGAACGCTCAGAGTATGCTATCGGGGTAATCTTATTCTAAACTCCTGCAGTGTAAGAGGAAAAACTGTGCTTTGGTTTCAGTAGGAATGCAAGCCTCCTTTCTCCTGTAGGTATGGGGTCCTAAGGTAAGAGTTCCTAGAAGGAAGGCGAAGCAGATTGTGTTTCTAAGTGCTGCTCCAATGAGTGCAATGAGGCAGACTTCCGTGGCATGTAGGACGTGAGAGAACAGAATCCCTGGAGCTGTTGGAGAGCTGAGAACATCTAGCTTTCCAAAGGAAGGGTGCAGTGTGTTGCCCTAATCTCTGAATACTTAGACTGACTGGGAAAGGCTTCTGGCTCTGGATGTTTCCTAGAAGGGCAGAGGAGCCTGCTGGTACTCACTGTATTTGTAAGCAAAAGGGTGCCTAGACGAGGGTGCTAAGTGTCTGGAAAAGTGAAGAAACGTTAAAGTAAAGCAGAACTGCGAATACGACCTAATGGAAACTGCTACACGCTGTCGCTTCAGCAGGGGTTTTCAGGCCTTAGCTTGAGGCAAGTTCTCACGTCAAGTTTCCCTGTAGCTCTAGAGCATGACAGGATAAGCTCCCACCCATGCTATGGAAGCACCGTGTTTCTTTAGAGAAAACTCTTTTTCTTTCCAGAGGGTGCCTACAGTGAGTAGAGGCCAGTCGAAAACAGTGTTATTTAGGTATCTTCAGGACAGCATGGATAGGGCTTTTAAAATGGGAAAGCAAGGCTTGTGCCTTCGGGTCTTTTTTTCCGTTGAACAAGAGGCCAAAATCCTTCTGATTTCTAAAAAGTCAAAAGAGACTATAGCTACATCCTGGTCCCTTGCTGAATCGTTTTCTTCACAGGGTGTTCTGCATGTAGTGAATTCCCTCTTCCTTGGAATGCTCTATGTGGGCTATCGGTCCTAAGACAATTCTAAAATCCTGCAGGGTAAAAGTAAAAACTGTGCTTTTGTTCCAGTGGGAATGCAAGCCTCCTTTCTCCTGTAGGTATGGGGTCCTTGGCTAAGACTTCCTAGAAGGAAGGCGAAGCCGATTGTGTTTCAAAGTGCTGCTCCAATGAGGGCAATGAGGCAGACTTCCATGGCATGTAGGACGTGAGAGAACAGAATCCCTGGAGCTGTTGGAGAGCTGAGGACATCTAGCTTTCTCAAGGAAGGGTGCAGTGTGTTTCCCTAATCTCTGAATATATAGAGTGACTGGGAAAGGCTTCTTGGTTTGGATGTTTCTTAGAAGGGCAGAGGAGCCTGCTGGTGCTCACTGTATTTGTAGGCAAAAGGATGCCTACACGAGGGTGCTAAGTGTCTGGATAAGTGAAGAAACGTTAAAGTAAAGCAGAACTGCGAATACGACCTAATGGAAGCTGCTACACGCTTTCGCTTCAACAGGGCTTTTCAGGCCTTAGCTTGAGGCAAGTTCTCAGGTAAAGTTTCCCTGTAGCTCTAGAGCATAACAGGATGAGGTCCCACCTATGCTATGGAAGCACCTTGTTTCCTTAGAGACAACTCCTTTTCTTTCCAGAGGGCTGCCTACAGTGACAAGAGGCCAGTCGAAAACAGTGTTATTTAGGTATCTTCAGGGCAGCATGGATAGGGCTTTTAAAATGGGAAAGCAAGGCTTGTGCCTTCGGGTCTTTTTTTCCGTTGAACAAGAGGCCAAAATCCTTCTGATTTCTAACAAGTCAAAAGAGACTATAGCTACATCCTGGTCCCTTGCTGAATCAACTTTTCTTCACAGGGTGTTCTGCATTTAGCGTATTCCCTCATCCTTGGAATGCTCTATGTGTGCTATCGATCCTAAGCCTATAGTAAAATCCTGCAGTGTAAAACTAAAAACTGTGCTTTGGTTCCAGTAGGAATGCAAGCTTCCTTTCTCCTGTAGGTATGGGGTCCTTGGGTAAGACTTCCTAGAAGGAAGGCGAAGCAGATTGTGTTTCTATGTCCGGCTCCATAAAGGGCAGTGAGGCAGACGTCCAAGGCATGTAGGACGTGAGAGAACAGAATCCCTGGAGCTGTTGGAGTGCTGAGGACATCTAGCTTTCCAAAGGAAGGGTGCAGTGTGTTACCCTAATCTCTGAATACATACAGTGCCTTGGAAAGGCTCCTGGGGCTGGATGTTTCTTAGAAGGGCAGAGGAGCCTGCTGGTACTCACTGTATTTGTAGGCAAAGGGTGCCTACTTGAGGGTGCTAAGTGATTGGGTAAGTGAAGAAACGTTAAAGTAAAGCAGAACTGCGAATACGACCTAATGGAAACTGCTACACGCTTTCGCTTCAGCAGGAATCTTCAGGCCTTAGGTTGGGGCAAGTTCTCACGTCAAGTTTCCCTGTAGCTCTAGAGCATGACAGGATGAGCTCCCACCCATGCTATGGAAGCACCGTGTTTCCTTAGAGAAAACTTTTCTTTCCAGAGGGCTGCCTACAGTGACTAGAGGCCAGTCGAAAACAGTGTTATTTAGGTATCTTCAGGGCAGCATGGATACAGCTTTTAAAATGGGAAAGCAAGGCTTGTGCCATCAGGTCTTCTTTTCCGGTGAACCTGCAGCCGAAACCCTTCTGATTTCTAAGAAGTCAAAAAAGACCCTAGCTACACCCTGGTCCCTTGCCTGCATCAACTTTTCTTCACAGGGTGTTCTGCATTTAGCGTATTCTCTCTTCCTTGGAACGATCTATGTGTACTATCGGGCTAATCCTATTCTACAGTCCTCCAGTGTAACAGGAAAAACTGTGCTTTCGTTCCAGTAGGAATGCAAGCCTCCTTTTTCCTGTAAGTACGGGGTCCTTGGGTAAGACTTCCTAGAAGGAAGGCGAAGCAGATTGTGTTTCTAAGTGCTGCTCCAATGAGGGCAATGAGGCAGACTTCCTTGGCATGTAGGACGTGAGAGAACAGAATCCCTGGAGCTGCTGGAGAGCTGAGGACATCTAGCTTTCTCAAGGAAGGGTGCAGTGTGTTTCCCTAATCTCTGAATATATAGAGTGACTGGGAGAGGCTACTGGCTCTGGATGTTTCTTAGCAGGGCAGAGGAGCCTGCTGGTACTCACTGTATTTGTAGGCAAAAGGATGCCTACACGAGGGTGCTAAGTGTCTGGATAAGTGAAGAAACGTTAAAGTAAAGCAGAACTGCGAATACGACCTAATGGAAACTGCTACACGCTTTCGCTTCAGCAGGAAACTTCAGGCCTTAGCTTGAGGCAAGTTCTCACGTCAAGTTTCCCTGTAGCTCTAGAGCATGACAGGATGAGCTCCCACCCATGCTATGGAAGCACCGTGTTTCCTTAGAGAAAACTTTTCTTTCCAGAGGGCTTCCTAGAGTGACTAGAGGCCAGTCGAAAAGAGTGTGATTTAGGTATCTTCAGGGCAGCATGGATACAGCTTTTAAAATGGGAAAGCAAGGCTTGTGCCATCAGGTCTTCTTTTCCGGTGAACCTGCCAGCCGAAACCCTTCTGATTTCTAAGAAGTCAAAAAAGACCCTAGCTACACCCTGGTCCCTTGCCTGAATCAACATTTCTTTACAGGGTGTTCTGCATTTAGTGTATTCCCTCTTCCTTGGAACGCTCTATGTGTGCTATCGGGCTAATCCTATTCTACAGTCCTCCAGTGTAACAGGAAAAACTGTGCTTTCGTTCCAGTAGGAATGCAAGCCTCCATTCTCCTGTAAGTACGGGGTCCTTGGGTAAGACTTCCTAGAAGGAAGGCGAAGCAGATTGTGTTTCTAAGTGCTGCTCCAATGAGGGCAATGAGGCAGACTTCCATGGCATGTAGGACGTGAGAGAACAAAAACCCTGGAACTGTTGGAGAGTGAGGACATCTAGCTTTCCAAAGGAAGGGTGCAGTGTGTTGTTCTAATGTCTGAATACATAGAGTGACTGGGAGAGGCTACTGGCTCTGGATGTTTCTTAGAAGGGCAGAGGAGCCTGCTGGTACTCACTCTATTTGTAGGCAAAAGGGTGCCTACACGAGGGTGCTAAGTGTTGGATAAGTGAAATAACGTTAAAGTAAAGCAGAACTGCGAATACGACCTAATGGAAACTGCTACACGCTTTTGCTTCAGCAGGGCTCTTCAGTCCTTAGCTTGGGGCATGTTCTCACGTCAAGCTTCCCTGTAGCTCTAGAGCATGACAGAATGAGCCCCCACCCATGCTATGGAAGCACCGTGTTTCCTTAGAGAAAACTTTTCTTTCCAGAGGGCTGCCTACAGTGACTAGAAGCCAGTCGAAAACAGTGTTATTTAGGTATCTTCAGGGCAGCATGGATAGATCTTTTAAACTGGGAAAGCAAGGCTTGTGCCATCAGGTCTTCTTTTCCGGTGAACCTGCAGCCGACACCCTTCTGACTTCTAACAAGTGAAAAGAGACCCTAGCTACACCCTGGTCCCTTGCCTGAATCAACTTTCCTTCACAGGTTGTTTTGCATTTAGCGTACTCCCTCTTCCTTGGAACGCTCAGAGTATGCTATCGGGGTAATCTTATTCTAAACTCCTGCAGTGTAAGAGGAAAAACTGTGCTTTGGTTTCAGTAGGAATGCAAGCCTCCTTTCTCCTGTAGGTATGGGGTCCTAAGGTAAGAGTTCCTAGAAGGAAGGCGAAGCAGATTGTGTTTCTAAGTGCTGCTCCAATGAGTGCAATGAGGCAGACTTCCGTGGCATGTAGGACGTGAGAGAACAGAATCCCTGGAGCTGTTGGAGAGCTGAGAACATCTAGCTTTCCAAAGGAAGGGTGCAGTGTGTTGCCCTAATCTCTGAATACTTAGACTGACTGGGAAAGGCTTCTGGCTCTGGATGTTTCCTAGAAGGGCAGAGGAGCCTGCTGGTACTCACTGTATTTGTAAGCAAAAGGGTGCCTAGACGAGGGTGCTAAGTGTTTGGAAAATTGAAGAAACGTTAAAGTAAAGCAGAACTGCGAATACGACCTAATGGAAACTGCTACACGCTGTCGCTTCAGCAGGGGTTTTCAGGCCTTAGCTTGAGGCAAGTTCTCACGTCAAGTTTCCCTGTAGCTCTAGAGCATGACAGGATAAGCTCCCACCCATGCTATGGAAGAACCGTGTTTCTTTAGAGAAAACTCTTTTTCTTTCCAGAGGGTGCCTACAGTGAGTAGAGGCCAGTCGAAAACAGTGTTATTTAGGTATCTTCAGGACAGCATGGATAGGGCTTTTAAAATGGGAAAGCAAGGCTTGTGCCTTCGGGTCTTTTTTTCCGTTGAACAAGAGGCCAAAATCCTTCTGATTTCTAAGAAGTCAAAAGAGACTATAGCTACATCCTGGTCCCTTGCTGAATCGTTTTCTTCACAGGGTGTTCTGCATGTAGTGAATTCCCTCTTCCTTGGAATGCTCTATGTGGGCTATCGGTCCTAAGACAATTCTAAAATCCTGCAGGGTAAAAGTAAAAACTGTGCTTTTGTTCCAGTGGGAATGCAAGCCTCCTTTCTCCTGTAGGTATGGGGTCCTTGGCTAAGACTTCCTAGAAGGAAGGCGAAGCCGATTGTGTTTCAAAGTGCTGCTCCAATGAGGGCAATGAGGCAGACTTCCATGGCATGTAGGACGTGAGAGAACAGAATCCCTGGAGCTGTTGGAGAGCTGAGGACATCTAGCTTTCTCAAGGAAGGGTGCAGTGTGTTTCCCTAATCTCTGAATATATAGAGTGACTGGGAAAGGCTTCTTGGTTTGGATGTTTCTTAGAAGGGCAGAGGAGCCTGCTGGTGCTCACTGTATTTGTAGGCAAAAGGATGCCTACACGAGGGTGCTAAGTGTCTGGATAAGTGAAGAAACGTTAAAGTAAAGCAGAACTGCGAATACGACCTAATGGAAGCTGCTACACGCTTTCGCTTCAACAGGGCTTTTCAGGCCTTAGCTTGAGGCAAGTTCTCAGGTAAAGTTTCCCTGTAGCTCTAGAGCATAACAGGATGAGGTCCCACCTATGCTATGGAAGCACCTTGTTTCCTTAGAGACAACTCCTTTTCTTTCCAGAGGGCTGCCTACAGTGACAAGAGGCCAGTCGAAAAGAGTGTTATTTAGGTATCTTCAGGGCAGCATGGATAGGGCTTTTAAAATGGGAAAGCAAGGCTTGTGCCTTCGGGTCTTTTTTTCCGTTGAGCAAGAGGCCAAAATCCTTCTGATTTCTAACAAGTCAAAAGAGACTATAGCTACATCCTGGTCCCTTGCTGAATCAACTTTTCTTCACAGGGTGTTCTGCATTTAGCGTATTCCCTCATCCTTGGAATGCTCTATGTGTGCTATCGATCCTAAGCCTATAGTAAAATCCTGCAGTGTAAAACTAAAAACTGTGCTTTGGTTCCAGTAGGAATGCAAGCTTCCTTTCTCCTGTAGGTATGGGGTCCTTGGGTAAGACTTCCTAGAAGGAAGGCGAAGCAGATTGTGTTTCTATGTCCGGCTCCATAAAGGGCAGTGGGGCAGACGTCCAAGGCATGTAGGACGTGAGAGAACAGAATCCCTGGAGCTGTTGGAGTGCTGAGGACATCTAGCTTTCCAAAGGAAGGGTGCAGTGTGTTACCCTAATCTCTGAATACATACAGTGCCTTGGAAAGGCTCCTGGGGCTGGATGTTTCTTAGAAGGGCAGAGGAGCCTGCTGGTACTCACTGTATTTGTAGGCAAAGGGTGCCTACTTGAGGGTGCTAAGTGATTGGGTAAGTGAAGAAACGTTAAAGTAAAGCAGAACTGCGAATACGACCTAATGGAAACTGCTACACGCTTTCGCTTCAGCAGGAATCTTCAGGCCTTAGGTTGGGGCAAGTTCTCACGTCAAGTTTCCCTGTAGCTCTAGAGCATGACAGGATGAGCTCCCACCCATGCTATGGAAGCACCGTGTTTCCTTAGAGAAAACTTTTCTTTCCAGAGGGCTGCCTACAGTGACTAGAGGCCAGTCGAAAAGAGTGTTATTTAGGTATCTTCAGGGCAGCATGGATACAGCTTTTAAAATGGGAAAGCAAGGCTTGTGCCATCAGGTCTTCTTTTCCGGTGAACCTGCAGCCGAAACCCTTCTGATTTCTAAGAAGTCAAAAAAGACCCTAGCTACACCCTGGTCCCTTGCCTGAATCAACTTTTCTTCACAGGGTGTTCTGCATTTAGCGTATTCTCTCTTCCTTGGAACGATCTATGTGTACTATCGGGCTAATCCTATTCTACAGTCCTCCAGTGTAACAGGAAAAACTGTGCTTTTGTTCCAGTAGGAATGCAAGCCTCCTTTTTCCTGTAAGTACGGGGTCCTTGGGTAAGACTTCCTAGAAGGAAGGCGAAGCAGATTGTGTTTCTAAGTGCTGCTCCAATGAGGGCAATGAGGCAGACTTCCGTGGCATGTAGGACGTGAGAGAACAGAATCCCTGGAGCTGCTGGAGAGCTGAGGACATCTAGCTTTCTCAAGGAAGGGTGCAGTGTGTTTCCCTAATCTCTGAATATATAGAGTGACTGGGAGAGGCTACTGGCTCTGGATGTTTCTTAGCAGGGCAGAGGAGCCTGCTGGTACTCACTGTATTTGTAGGCAAAAGGATGCCTACACGAGGGTGCTAAGTGTCTGGATAAGTGAAGAAACGTTAAAGTAAAGCAGAACTGCGAATACGACCTAATGGAAACTGCTACACGCTTTCGCTTCAGCAGGAAACTTCAGGCCTTAGCTTGAGGCAAGTTCTCACGTCAAGTTTCCCTGTAGCTCTAGAGCATGACAGGATGAGCTCCCACCCATGCTATGGAAGCACCGTGTTTCCTTAGAGAAAACTTTTCTTTCCAGAGGGCTGCCTACAGTGACTAGAGGCCAGTCGAAGAGTGTGATTTAGGTATCTTCAGGGCAGCATGGATACAGCTTTTAAAATGGGAAAGCAAGGCTTGTGCCATCAGGTCTTCTTTTCCGGTGAACCTGCCAGCCGAAACCCTTCTGATTTCTAAGAAGTCAAAAAAGACCCTAGCTACACCCTGGTCCCTTGCCTGAATCAACATTTCTTTACAGGGTGTTCTGCATTTAGTGTATTCCCTCTTCCTTGGAACGCTCTATGTGTGCTATCGGGCTAATCCTATTCTACAGTCCTCCAGTGTAACAGGAAAAACTGTGCTTTCGTTCCAGTAGGAATGCAAGCCTCCATTCTCCTGTAAGTACGGGGTCCTTGGGTAAGACTTCCTAGAAGGAAGGCGAAGCAGATTGTGTTTCTAAGTGCTGCTCCAATGAGGGCAATGAGGCAGACTTCCATGGCATGTAGGACGTGAGAGAACAAAAACCCTGGAACTGTTGGAGAGTGAGGACATCTAGCTTTCCAAAGGAAGGGTGCAGTGTGTTGCTCTAATGTCTGAATACATAGAGTGACTGGGAGAGGCTACTGGCTCTGGATGTTTCTTAGAAGGGCAGAGGAGCCTGCTGGTACTCACTCTATTTGTAGGCAAAAGGGTGCCTACACGAGGGTGCTAAGTGTTGGATAAGTGAAATAACGTTAAAGTAAAGCAGAACTGCGAATACGACCTAATGGAAACTGCTACACGCTTTTGCTTCAGCAGGGCTCTTCAGTCCTTAGCTTGGGGCATGTTCTCACGTCAAGCTTCCCTGTAGCTCTAGAGCATGACAGAATGAGCCCCCACCCATGCTATGGAAGCACCGTGTTTCCTTAGAGAAAACTTTTCTTTCCAGAGGGCTGCCTACAGTGACTAGAAGCCAGTCGAAAACAGTGTTATTTAGGTATCTTCAGGGCAGCATGGATAGATCTTTTAAACTGGGAAAGCAAGGCTTGTGCCATCAGGTCTTCTTTTCCGGTGAACCTGCAGCCGACACCCTTCTGACTTCTAACAAGTGAAAAGAGACCCTAGCTACACCCTGGTCCCTTGCCTGAATCAACTTTCCTTCACAGGTTGTTTTGCATTTAGCGTACTCCCTCTTCCTTGGAACGCTCAGAGTATGCTATCGGGGTAATCTTATTCTAAACTCCTGCAGTGTAAGAGGAAAAACTGTGCTTTGGTTTCAGTAGGAATGCAAGCCTCCTTTCTCCTGTAGGTATGGGGTCCTAAGGTAAGAGTTCCTAGAAGGAAGGCGAAGCAGATTGTGTTTCTAAGTGCTGCTCCAATGAGTGCAATGAGGCAGACTTCCGTGGCATGTAGGACGTGAGAGAACAGAATCCCTGGAGCTGTTGGAGAGCTGAGAACATCTAGCTTTCCAAAGGAAGGGTGCAGTGTGTTGCCCTAATCTCTGAATACTTAGACTGACTGGGAAAGGCTTCTGGCTCTGGATGTTTCCTAGAAGGGCAGAGGAGCCTGCTGGTACTCACTGTATTTGTAAGCAAAAGGGTGCCTAGACGAGGGTGCTAAGTGTTTGGAAAATTGAAGAAACGTTAAAGTAAAGCAGAACTGCGAATACGACCTAATGGAAACTGCTACACGCTGTCGCTTCAGCAGGGGTTTTCAGGCCTTAGCTTGAGGCAAGTTCTCACGTCAAGTTTCCCTGTAGCTCTAGAGCATGACAGGATAAGCTCCCACCCATGCTATGGAAGCACCGTGTTTCTTTAGAGAAAACTCTTTTTCTTTCCAGAGGGTGCCTACAGTGAGTAGAGGCCAGTCGAAAACAGTGTTATTTAGGTATCTTCAGGACAGCATGGATAGGGCTTTTAAAATGGGAAAGCAAGGCTTGTGCCTTCAGGTCTTTTTTTCCGTTGAACAAGAGGCCAAAATCCTTCTGATTTCTAAAAAGTCAAAAGAGACTATAGCTACATCCTGGTCCCTTGCTGAATCGTTTTCTTCACAGGGTGTTCTGCATGTAGTGAATTCCCTCTTCCTTGGAATGCTCTATGTGGGCTATCGGTCCTAAGACAATTCTAAAATCCTGCAGGGTGAAAGTAAAAACTGTGCTTTTGTTCCAGTGGGAATGCAAGCCTCCTTTCTCCTGTAGGTATGGGGTCCTTGGCTAAGACTTCCTAGAAGGAAGGCGAAGCCGATTGTGTTTCAAAGTGCTGCTCCAATGAGGGCAATGAGGCAGACTTCCATGGCATGTAGGACGTGAGAGAACAGAATCCCTGGAGCTGTTGGAGAGCTGAGGACATCTAGCTTTCTCAAGGAAGGGTGCAGTGTGTTTCCCTAATCTCTGAATATATAGAGTGACTGGGAAAGGCTTCTTGGTTTGGATGTTTCTTAGAAGGGCAGAGGAGCCTGCTGGTGCTCACTGTATTTGTAGGCAAAAGGATGCCTACACGAGGGTGCTAAGTGTCTGGATAAGTGAAGAAACGTTAAAGTAAAGCAGAACTGCGAATACGACCTAATGGAAGCTGCTACACGCTTTCGCTTCAACAGGGCTTTTCAGGCCTTAGCTTGAGGCAAGTTCTCAGGTAAAGTTTCCCTGTAGCTCTAGAGCATAACAGGATGAGGTCCCACCTATGCTATGGAAGCACCTTGTTTCCTTAGAGACAACTCCTTTTCTTTCCAGAGGGCTGCCTACAGTGACAAGAGGCCAGTCGAAAAGAGTGTTATTTAGGTATCTTCAGGGCAGCATGGATAGGGCTTTTAAAATGGGAAAGCAAGGCTTGTGCCTTCGGGTCTTTTTTTCCGTTGAGCAAGAGGCCAAAATCCTTCTGATTTCTAACAAGTCAAAAGAGACTATAGCTACATCCTGGTCCCTTGCTGAATCAACTTTTCTTCACAGGGTGTTCTGCATTTAGCGTATTCCCTCATCCTTGGAATGCTCTATGTGTGCTATCGATCCTAAGCCTATAGTAAAATCCTGCAGTGTAAAACTAAAAACTGTGCTTTGGTTCCAGTAGGAATGCAAGCTTCCTTTCTCCTGTAGGTATGGGGTCCTTGGGTAAGACTTCCTAGAAGGAAGGCGAAGCAGATTGTGTTTCTATGCCCGGCTCCATAAAGGGCAGTGAGGCAGACGTCCAAGGCATGTAGGACGTGAGAGAACAGAATCCCTGGAGCTGTTGGAGTGCTGAGGACATCTAGCTTTCCAAAGGAAGGGTGCAGTGTGTTACCCTAATCTCTGAATACATACAGTGCCTTGGAAAGGCTCCTGGGGCTGGATGTTTCTTAGAAGGGCAGAGGAGCCTGCTGGTACTCACTGTATTTGTAGGCAAAGGGTGCCTACTTGAGGGTGCTAAGTGATTGGGTAAGTGAAGAAACGTTAAAGTAAAGCAGAACTGCGAATACGACCTAATGGAAACTGCTACACGCTTTCGCTTCAGCAGGAATCTTCAGGCCTTAGGTTGGGGCAAGTTCTCACGTCAAGTTTCCCTGTAGCTCTAGAGCATGACAGGATGAGCTCCCACCCATGCTATGGAAGCACCGTGTTTCCTTAGAGAAAACTTTTCTTTCCAGAGGGCTGCCTACAGTGACTAGAGGCCAGTCGAAAAGAGTGTGATTTAGGTATCTTCAGGGCAGCATGGATACAGCTTTTAAAATGGGAAAGCAAGGCTTGTGCCATCAGGTCTTCTTTTCCGGTGAACCTGCCAGCCGAAACCCTTCTGATTTCTAAGAAGTCAAAAAAGACCCTAGCTACACCCTGGTCCCTTGCCTGAATCAACATTTCTTTACAGGGTGTTCTGCATTTAGTGTATTCCCTCTTCCTTGGAACGCTCTATGTGTGCTATCGGGCTAATCCTATTCTACAGTCCTCCAGTGTAACAGGAAAAACTGTGCTTTCGTTCCAGTAGGAATGCAAGCCTCCATTCTCCTGTAAGTACGGGGTCCTTGGGTAAGACTTCCTAGAAGGAAGGCGAAGCAGATTGTGTTTCTAAGTGCTGCTCCAATGAGGGCAATGAGGCAGACTTCCATGGCATGTAGGACGTGAGAGAACAAAAACCCTGGAACTGTTGGAGAGTGAGGACATCTAGCTTTCCAAAGGAAGGGTGCAGTGTGTTGCTCTAATGTCTGAATACATAGAGTGACTGGGAGAGGCTACTGGCTCTGGATGTTTCTTAGAAGGGCAGAGGAGCCTGCTGGTACTCACTCTATTTGTAGGCAAAAGGGTGCCTACACGAGGGTGCTAAGTGTTGGATAAGTGAAATAACGTTAAAGTAAAGCAGAACTGCGAATACGACCTAATGGAAACTGCTACACGCTTTTGCTTCAGCAGGGCTCTTCAGTCCTTAGCTTGGGGCATGTTCTCACGTCAAGCTTCCCTGTAGCTCTAGAGCATGACAGAATGAGCCCCCACCCATGCTATGGAAGCACCGTGTTTCCTTAGAGAAAACTTTTCTTTCCAGAGGGCTGCCTACAGTGACTAGAAGCCAGTCGAAAACAGTGTTATTTAGGTATCTTCAGGGCAGCATGGATAGATCTTTTAAACTGGGAAAGCAAGGCTTGTGCCATCAGGTCTTCTTTTCCAGTGAACCTGCAGCCGACACCCTTCTGACTTCTAACAAGTGAAAAGAGACCCTAGCTACACCCTGGTCCCTTGCCTGAATCAACTTTCCTTCACAGGTTGTTTTGCATTTAGCGTACTCCCTCTTCCTTGGAACGCTCAGAGTATGCTATCGGGGTAATCTTATTCTAAACTCCTGCAGTGTAAGAGGAAAAACTGTGCTTTGGTTTCAGTAGGAATGCAAGCCTCCTTTCTCCTGTAGGTATGGGGTCCTAAGGTAAGAGTTCCTAGAAGGAAGGCGAAGCAGATTGTGTTTCTAAGTGCTACTCCAATGAGTTCAATGAGGCAGACTTCCGTGGCATGTAGGACGTGAGAGAACAGAATCCCTGGAGCTGTTGGAGAGCTGAGAACATCTAGCTTTCCAAAGGAAGGGTGCAGTGTGTTGCCCTAATCTCTGAATACTTAGACTGACTGGGAAAGGCTTCTGGCTCTGGATGTTTCCTAGAAGGGCAGAGGAGCCTGCTGGTACTCACTGTATTTGTAAGCAAAAGGGTGCCTAGACGAGGGTGCTAAGTGTTTGGAAAATTGAAGAAACGTTAAAGTAAAGCAGAACTGCGAATACGACCTAATGGAAACTGCTACACGCTGTCGCTTCAGCAGGGGTTTTCAGGCCTTAGCTTGAGGCAAGTTCTCACGTCAAGTTTCCCTGTAGCTCTAGAGCATGACAGGATAAGCTCCCACCCATGCTATGGAAGCACCGTGTTTCTTTAGAGAAAACTCTTTTTCTTTCCAGAGGGTGCCTACAGTGAGTAGAGGCCAGTCGAAAACAGTGTTATTTAGGTATCTTCAGGACAGCATGGATAGGGCTTTTAAAATGGGAAAGCAAGGCTTGTGCCTTCGGGTCTTTTTTTCCGTTGAACAAGAGGCCAAAATCCTTCTGATTTCTAAGAAGTCAAAAGAGACTATAGCTACATCCTGGTCCCTTGCTGAATCGTTTTCTTCACAGGGTGTTCTGCATGTAGTGAATTCCCTCTTCCTTGGAATGCTCTATGTGGGCTATCGGTCCTAAGACAATTCTAAAATCCTGCAGGGTAAAAGTAAAAACTGTGCTTTTGTTCCAGTGGGAATGCAAGCCTCCTTTCTCCTGTAGGTATGGGGTCCTTGGCTAAGACTTCCTAGAAGGAAGGCGAAGCCGATTGTGTTTCAAAGTGCTGCTCCAATGAGGGCAATGAGGCAGACTTCCATGGCATGTAGGACGTGAGAGAACAGAATCCCTGGAGCTGTTGGAGAGCTGAGGACATCTAGCTTTCTCAAGGAAGGGTGCAGTGTGTTTCCCTAATCTCTGAATATATAGAGTGACTGGGAAAGGCTTCTTGGTTTGGATGTTTCTTAGAAGGGCAGAGGAGCCTGCTGGTGCTCACTGTATTTGTAGGCAAAAGGATGCCTACACGAGGGTGCTAAGTGTCTGGATAAGTGAAGAAACGTTAAAGTAAAGCAGAACTGCGAATACGACCTAATGGAAGCTGCTACACGCTTTCGCTTCAACAGGGCTTTTCAGGCCTTAGCTTGAGGCAAGTTCTCAGGTAAAGTTTCCCTGTAGCTCTAGAGCATAACAGGATGAGGTCCCACCTATGCTATGGAAGCACCTTGTTTCCTTAGAGACAACTCCTTTTCTTTCCAGAGGGCTGCCTACAGTGACAAGAGGCCAGTCGAAAAGAGTGTTATTTAGGTATCTTCAGGGCAGCATGGATAGGGCTTTTAAAATGGGAAAGCAAGGCTTGTGCCTTCGGGTCTTTTTTTCCGTTGAGCAAGAGGCCAAAATCCTTCTGATTTCTAACAAGTCAAAAGAGACTATAGCTACATCCTGGTCCCTTGCTGAATCAACTTTTCTTCACAGGGTGTTCTGCATTTAGCGTATTCCCTCATCCTTGGAATGCTCTATGTGTGCTATCGATCCTAAGCCTATAGTAAAATCCTGCAGTGTAAAACTAAAAACTGTGCTTTGGTTCCAGTAGGAATGCAAGCTTCCTTTCTCCTGTAGGTATGGGGTCCTTGGGTAAGACTTCCTAGAAGGAAGGCGAAGCAGATTGTGTTTCTATGTCCGGCTCCATAAAGGGCAGTGAGGCAGACGTCCAAGGCATGTAGGACGTGAGAGAACAGAATCCCTGGAGCTGTTGGAGTGCTGAGGACATCTAGCTTTCCAAAGGAAGGGTGCAGTGTGTTACCCTAATCTCTGAATACATACAGTGCCTTGGAAAGGCTCCTGGGGCTGGATGTTTCTTAGAAGGGCAGAGGAGCCTGCTGGTACTCACTGTATTTGTAGGCAAAGGGTGCCTACTTGAGGGTGCTAAGTGATTGGGTAAGTGAAGAAACGTTAAAGTAAAGCAGAACTGCGAATACGACCTAATGGAAACTGCTACACGCTTTCGCTTCAGCAGGAATCTTCAGGCCTTAGGTTGGGGCAAGTTCTCACGTCAAGTTTCCCTGTAGCTCTAGAGCATGACAGGATGAGCTCCCACCCATGCTATGGAAGCACCGTGTTTCCTTAGAGAAAACTTTTCTTTCCAGAGGGCTGCCTACAGTGACTAGAGGCCAGTCGAAAAGAGTGTTATTTAGGTATCTTCAGGGCAGCATGGATACAGCTTTTAAAATGGGAAAGCAAGGCTTGTGCCATCAGGTCTTCTTTTCCGGTGAACCTGCAGCCGAAACCCTTCTGATTTCTAAGAAGTCAAAAAAGACCCTAGCTACACCCTGGTCCCTTGCCTGAATCAACTTTTCTTCACAGGGTGTTCTGCATTTAGCGTATTCTCTCTTCCTTGGAACGATCTATGTGTACTATCGGGCTAATCCTATTCTACAGTCCTCCAGTGTAACAGGAAAAACTGTGCTTTTGTTCCAGTAGGAATGCAAGCCTCCTTTTTCCTGTAAGTACGGGGTCCTTGGGTAAGACTTCCTAGAAGGAAGGCGAAGCAGATTGTGTTTCTAAGTGCTGCTCCAATGAGGGCAATGAGGCAGACTTCCGTGGCATGTAGGACGTGAGAGAACAGAATCCCTGGAGCTGCTGGAGAGCTGAGGACATCTAGCTTTCTCAAGGAAGGGTGCAGTGTGTTTCCCTAATCTCTGAATATATAGAGTGACTGGGAGAGGCTACTGGCTCTGGATGTTTCTTAGCAGGGCAGAGGAGCCTGCTGGTACTCACTGTATTTGTAGGCAAAAGGATGCCTACACGAGGGTGCTAAGTGTCTGGATAAGTGAAGAAACGTTAAAGTAAAGCAGAACTGCGAATACGACCTAATGGAAACTGCTACACGCTTTCGCTTCAGCAGGAAACTTCAGGCCTTAGCTTGAGGCAAGTTCTCACGTCAAGTTTCCCTGTAGCTCTAGAGCATGACAGGATGAGCTCCCACCCATGCTATGGAAGCACCGTGTTTCCTTAGAGAAAACTTTTCTTTCCAGAGGGCTTCCTAGAGTGACTAGAGGCCAGTCGAAAAGAGTGTGATTTAGGTATCTTCAGGGCAGCATGGATACAGCTTTTAAAATGGGAGAGCAAGGCTTGTGCCATCAGGTCTTCTTTTCCGGTGAACCTGCCAGCCGAAACCCTTCTGATTTCTAAGAAGTCAAAAAAGACCCTAGCTACACCCTGGTCCCTTGCCTGAATCAACATTTCTTTACAGGGTGTTCTGCATTTAGTGTATTCCCTCTTCCTTGGAACGCTCTATGTGTGCTATCGGGCTAATCCTATTCTACAGTCCTCCAGTGTAACAGGAAAAACTGTGCTTTCGTTCCAGTAGGAATGCAAGCCTCCATTCTCCTGTAAGTACGGGGTCCTTGGGTAAGACTTCCTAGAAGGAAGGCGAAGCAGATTGTGTTTCTAAGTGCTGCTCCAATGAGGGCAATGAGGCAGACTTCCATGGCATGTAGGACGTGAGAGAACAAAAACCCTGGAACTGTTGGAGAGTGAGGACATCTAGCTTTCCAAAGGAAGGGTGCAGTGTGTTGCTCTAATGTCTGAATACATAGAGTGACTGGGAGAGGCTACTGGCTCTGGATGTTTCTTAGAAGGGCAGAGGAGCCTGCTGGTACTCACTCTATTTGTAGGCAAAAGGGTGCCTGCACGAGGGTGCTAAGTGTTGGATAAGTGAAATAACGTTAAAGTAAAGCAGAACTGCGAATACGACCTAATGGAAACTGCTACACGCTTTTGCTTCAGCAGGGCTCTTCAGTCCTTAGCTTGGGGCATGTTCTCACGTCAAGCTTCCCTGTAGCTCTAGAGCATGACAGAATGAGCCCCCACCCATGCTATGGAAGCACCGTGTTTCCTTAGAGAAAACTTTTCTTTCCAGAGGGCTGCCTACAGTGACTAGAAGCCAGTCGAAAACAGTGTTATTTAGGTATCTTCAGGGCAGCATGGATAGATCTTTTAAACTGGGAAAGCAAGGCTTGTGCCATCAGGTCTTCTTTTCCGGTGAACCTGCAGCCGACACCCTTCTGACTTCTAACAAGTGAAAAGAGACCCTAGCTACTACACCCTGGTCCCTTGCCTGAATCAACTTTCCTTCACAGGTTGTTTTGCATTTAGCGTACTCCCTCTTCCTTGGAACGCTCAGAGTATGCTATCGGGGTAATCTTATTCTAAACTCCTGCAGTGTAAGAGGAAAAACTGTGCTTTGGTTTCAGTAGGAATGCAAGCCTCCTTTCTCCTGTAGGTATGGGGTCCTAAGGTAAGAGTTCCTAGAAGGAAGGCGAAGCAGATTGTGTTTCTAAGTGCTGCTCCAATGAGTGCAATGAGGCAGACTTCCGTGGCATGTAGGACGTGAGAGAACAGAATCCCTGGAGCTGTTGGAGAGCTGAGAACATCTAGCTTTCCAAAGGAAGGGTGCAGTGTGTTGCCCTAATCTCTGAATACTTAGACTGACTGGGAAAGGCTTCTGGCTCTGGATGTTTCCTAGAAGGGCAGAGGAGCCTGCTGGTACTCACTGTATTTGTAAGCAAAAGGGTGCCTAGACGAGGGTGCTAAGTGTTTGGAAAATTGAAGAAACGTTAAAGTAAAGCAGAACTGCGAATACGACCTAATGGAAACTGCTACACGCTGTCGCTTCAGCAGGGGTTTTCAGGCCTTAGCTTGAGGCAAGTTCTCACGTCAAGTTTCCCTGTAGCTCTAGAGCATGACAGGATAAGCTCCCACCCATGCTATGGAAGCACCGTGTTTCTTTAGAGAAAACTCTTTTTCTTTCCAGAGGGTGCCTACAGTGAGTAGAGGCCAGTCGAAAACAGTGTTATTTAGGTATCTTCAGGACAGCATGGATAGGGCTTTTAAAATGGGAAAGCAAGGCTTGTGCCTTCGGGTCTTTTTTTCCGTTGAGCAAGAGGCCAAAATCCTTCTGATTTCGAAAAAGTCAAAAGAGACTATAGCTACATCCTGGTCCCTTGCTGAATCGTTTTCTTCACAGGGTGTTCTGCATGTAGTGAATTCCCTCTTCCTTGGAATGCTCTATGTGGGCTATCGGTCCTAAGACAATTCTAAAATCCTGCAGGGTAAAAGTAAAAACTGTGCTTTTGTTCCAGTGGGAATGCAAGCCTCCTTTCTCCTGTAGGTATGGGGTCCTTGGCTAAGACTTCCTAGAAGGAAGGCGAAGCCGATTGTGTTTCAAAGTGCTGCTCCAATGAGGGCAATGAGGCAGACTTCCATGGCATGTAGGACGTGAGAGAACAGAATCCCTGGAGCTGTTGGAGAGCTGAGGACATCTAGCTTTCTCAAGGAAGGGTGCAGTGTGTTTCCCTAATCTCTGAATATATAGAGTGACTGGGAAAGGCTTCTTGGTTTGGATGTTTCTTAGAAGGGCAGAGGAGCCTGCTGGTGCTCACTGTATTTGTAGGCAAAAGGATGCCTACACGAGGGTGCTAAGTGTCTGGATAAGTGAAGAAACGTTAAAGTAAAGCAGAACTGCGAATACGACCTAATGGAAGCTGCTACACGCTTTCGCTTCAACAGGGCTTTTCAGGCCTTAGCTTGAGGCAAGTTCTCAGGTAAAGTTTCCCTGTAGCTCTAGAGCATAACAGGATGAGGTCCCACCTATGCTATGGAAGCACCTTGTTTCCTTAGAGACAACTCCTTTTCTTTCCAGAGGGCTGCCTACAGTGACAAGAGGCCAGTCGAAAAGAGTGTTATTTAGGTATCTTCAGGGCAGCATGGATAGGGCTTTTAAAATGGGAAAGCAAGGCTTGTGCCTTCGGGTCTTTTTTTCCGTTGAGCAAGAGGCCAAAATCCTTCTGATTTCTAACAAGTCAAAAGAGACTATAGCTACATCCTGGTCCCTTGCTGAATCAACTTTTCTTCACAGGGTGTTCTGCATTTAGCGTATTCCCTCATCCTTGGAATGCTCTATGTGTGCTATCGATCCTAAGCCTATAGTAAAATCCTGCAGTGTAAAACTAAAAACTGTGCTTTGGTTCCAGTAGGAATGCAAGCTTCCTTTCTCCTGTAGGTATGGGGTCCTTGGGTAAGACTTCCTAGAAGGAAGGCGAAGCAGATTGTGTTTCTATGTCCGGCTCCATAAAGGGCAGTGAGGCAGACGTCCAAGGCATGTAGGACGTGAGAGAACAGAATCCCTGGAGCTGTTGGAGTGCTGAGGACATCTAGCTTTCCAAAGGAAGGGTGCAGTGTGTTACCCTAATCTCTGAATACATACAGTGCCTTGGAAAGGCTCCTGGGGCTGGATGTTTCTTAGAAGGGCAGAGGAGCCTGCAGGTACTCACTGTATTTGTAGGCAAAGGGTGCCTACTTGAGGGTGCTAAGTGATTGGGTAAGTGAAGAAACGTTAAAGTAAAGCAGAACTGCGAATACGACCTAATGGAAACTGCTACACGCTTTCGCTTCAGCAGGAATCTTCAGGCCTTAGGTTGGGGCAAGTTCTCACGTCAAGTTTCCCTGTAGCTCTAGAGCATGACAGGATGAGCTCCCACCCATGCTATGGAAGCACCGTGTTTCCTTAGAGAAAACTTTTCTTTCCAGAGGGCTGCCTACAGTGACTAGAGGCCAGTCGAAAAGAGTGTTATTTAGGTATCTTCAGGGCAGCATGGATACAGCTTTTAAAATGGGAAAGCAAGGCTTGTGCCATCAGGTCTTCTTTTCCGGTGAACCTGCAGCCGAAACCCTTCTGATTTCTAAGAAGTCAAAAAAGACCCTAGCTACACCCTGGTCCCTTGCCTGAATCAACTTTTCTTCACAGGGTGTTCTGCATTTAGCGTATTCTCTCTTCCTTGGAACGATCTATGTGTACTATCGGGCTAATCCTATTCTACAGTCCTCCAGTGTAACAGGAAAAACTGTGCTTTTGTTCCAGTAGGAATGCAAGCCTCCTTTTTCCTGTAAGTACGGGGTCCTTGGGTAAGACTTCCTAGAAGGAAGGCGAAGCAGATTGTGTTTCTAAGTGCTGCTCCAATGAGGGCAATGAGGCAGACTTCCGTGGCATGTAGGACGTGAGAGAACAGAATCCCTGGAGCTGCTGGAGAGCTGAGGACATCTAGCTTTCTCAAGGAAGGGTGCAGTGTGTTTCCCTAATCTCTGAATATATAGAGTGACTGGGAGAGGCTACTGGCTCTGGATGTTTCTTAGCAGGGCAGAGGAGCCTGCTGGTACTCACTGTATTTGTAGGCAAAAGGATGCCTACACGAGGGTGCTAAGTGTCTGGATAAGTGAAGAAACGTTAAAGTAAAGCAGAACTGCGAATACGACCTAATGGAAACTGCTACACGCTTTCGCTTCAGCAGGAAACTTCAGGCCTTAGCTTGAGGCAAGTTCTCACGTCAAGTTTCCCTGTAGCTCTAGAGCATGACAGGATGAGCTCCCACCCATGCTATGGAAGCACCGTGTTTCCTTAGAGAAAACTTTTCTTTCCAGAGGGCTTCCTAGAGTGACTAGAGGCCAGTCGAAAAGAGTGTGATTTAGGTATCTTCAGGGCAGCATGGATACAGCTTTTAAAATGGGAGAGCAAGGCTTGTGCCATCAGGTCTTCTTTTCCGGTGAACCTGCCAGCCGAAACCCTTCTGATTTCTAAGAAGTCAAAAAAGACCCTAGCTACACCCTGGTCCCTTGCCTGAATCAACATTTCTTTACAGGGTGTTCTGCATTTAGTGTATTCCCTCTTCCTTGGAACGCTCTATGTGTGCTCTCGGGCTAATCCTATTCTACAGTCCTCCAGTGTAACAGGAAAAACTGTGCTTTCGTTCCAGTAGGAATGCAAGCCTCCATTCTCCTGTAAGTACGGGGTCCTTGGGTAAGACTTCCTAGAAGGAAGGCGAAGCAGACTGTGTTTCTAAGTGCTGCTCCAATGAGGGCAATGAGGCAGACTTCCATGGCATGTAGGACGTGAGAGAACAAAAACCCTGGAACTGTTGGAGAGTGAGGACATCTAGCTTTCCAAAGGAAGGGTGCAGTGTGTTGCTCTAATGTCTGAATACATAGAGTGACTGGGAGAGGCTACTGGCTCTGGATGTTTCTTAGAAGGGCAGAGGAGCCTGCTGGTACTCACTCTATTTGTAGGCAAAAGGGTGCCTACACGAGGGTGCTAAGTGTTGGATAAGTGAAATAACGTTAAAGTAAAGCAGAACTGCGAATACGACCTAATGGAAACTGCTACACGCTTTTGCTTCAGCAGGGCTCTTCAGTCCTTAGCTTGGGGCATGTTCTCACGTCAAGCTTCCCTGTAGCTCTAGAGCATGACAGAATGAGCCCCCACCCATGCTATGGAAGCACCGTGTTTCCTTAGAGAAAACTTTTCTTTCCAGAGGGCTGCCTACAGTGACTAGAAGCCAGTCGAAAACAGTGTTATTTAGGTATCTTCAGGGCAGCATGGATAGATCTTTTAAACTGGGAAAGCAAGGCTTGTGCCATCAGGTCTTCTTTTCCGGTGAACCTGCAGCCGACACCCTTCTGACTTCTAACAAGTGAAAAGAGACCCTAGCTACTACACCCTGGTCCCTTGCCTGAATCAACTTTCCTTCACAGGTTGTTTTGCATTTAGCGTACTCCCTCTTCCTTGGAACGCTCAGAGTATGCTATCGGGGTAATCTTATTCTAAACTCCTGCAGTGTAAGAGGAAAAACTGTGCTTTGGTTTCAGTAGGAATGCAAGCCTCCTTTCTCCTGTAGGTATGGGGTCCTAAGGTAAGAGTTCCTAGAAGGAAGGCGAAGCAGATTGTGTTTCTAAGTGCTGCTCCAATGAGTGCAATGAGGCAGACTTCCGTGGCATGTAGGACGTGAGAGAACAGAATCCCTGGAGCTGTTGGAGAGCTGAGAACATCTAGCTTTCCAAAGGAAGGGTGCAGTGTGTTGCCCTAATCTCTGAATACTTAGACTGACTGGGAAAGGCTTCTGGCTCTGGATGTTTCCTAGAAGGGCAGAGGAGCCTGCTGGTACTCACTGTATTTGTAAGCAAAAGGGTGCCTAGACGAGGGTGCTAAGTGTTTGGAAAATTGAAGAAACGTTAAAGTAAAGCAGAACTGCGAATACGACCTAATGGAAACTGCTACACGCTGTCGCTTCAGCGGGGGTTTTCAGGCCTTAGCTTGAGGCAAGTTCTCACGTCAAGTTTCCCTGTAGCTCTAGAGCATGACAGGATAAGCTCCCACCCATGCTATGGAAGCACCGTGTTTCTTTAGAGAAAACTCTTTTTCTTTCCAGAGGGTGCCTACAGTGAGTAGAGGCCAGTCGAAAACAGTGTTATTTAGGTATCTTCAGGACAGCATGGATAGGGCTTTTAAAATGGGAAAGCAAGGCTTGTGCCTTCGGGTCTTTTTTTCCGTTGAACAAGAGGCCAAAATCCTTCTGATTTCTAAGAAGTCAAAAGAGACTATAGCTACATCCTGGTCCCTTGCTGAATCGTTTTCTTCACAGGGTGTTCTGCATGTAGTGAATTCCCTCTTCCTTGGAATGCTCTATGTGGGCTATCGGTCCTAAGACAATTCTAAAATCCTGCAGGGTAAAAGTAAAAACTGTGCTTTTGTTCCAGTGGGAATGCAAGCCTCCTTTCTCCTGTAGGTATGGGGTCCTTGGCTAAGACTTCCTAGAAGGAAGGCGAAGCCGATTGTGTTTCAAAGTGCTGCTCCAATGAGGGCAATGAGGCAGACTTCCATGGCATGTAGGACGTGAGAGAACAGAATCCCTGGAGCTGTTGGAGAGCTGAGGACATCTAGCTTTCTCAAGGAAGGGTGCAGTGTGTTTCCCTAATCTCTGAATATATAGAGTGACTGGGAAAGGCTTCTTGGTTTGGATGTTTCTTAGAAGGGCAGAGGAGCCTGCTGGTGCTCACTGTATTTGTAGGCAAAAGGATGCCTACACGAGGGTGCTAAGTGTCTGGATAAGTGAAGAAACGTTAAAGTAAAGCAGAACTGCGAATACGACCTAATGGAAGCTGCTACACGCTTTCGCTTCAACAGGGCTTTTCAGGCCTTAGCTTGAGGCAAGTTCTCAGGTAAAGTTTCCCTGTAGCTCTAGAGCATAACAGGATGAGGTCCCACCTATGCTATGGAAGCACCTTGTTTCCTTAGAGACAACTCCTTTTCTTTCCAGAGGGCTGCCTACAGTGACAAGAGGCCAGTCGAAAAGAGTGTTATTTAGGTATCTTCAGGGCAGCATGGATAGGGCTTTTAAAATGGGAAAGCAAGGCTTGTGCCTTCGGGTCTTTTTTTCCGTTGAGCAAGAGGCCAAAATCCTTCTGATTTCTAACAAGTCAAAAGAGACTATAGCTACATCCTGGTCCCTTGCTGAATCAACTTTTCTTCACAGGGTGTTCTGCATTTAGCGTATTCCCTCATCCTTGGAATGCTCTATGTGTGCTATCGATCCTAAGCCTATAGTAAAATCCTGCAGTGTAAAACTAAAAACTGTGCTTTGGTTCCAGTAGGAATGCAAGCTTCCTTTCTCCTGTAGGTATGGGGTCCTTGGGTAAGACTTCCTAGAAGGAAGGCGAAGCAGATTGTGTTTCTATGCCCGGCTCCATAAAGGGCAGTGAGGCAGACGTCCAAGGCATGTAGGACGTGAGAGAACAGAATCCCTGGAGCTGTTGGAGTGCTGAGGACATCTAGCTTTCCAAAGGAAGGGTGCAGTGTGTTACCCTAATCTCTGAATACATACAGTGCCTTGGAAAGGCTCCTGGGGCTGGATGTTTCTTAGAAGGGCAGAGGAGCCTGCTGGTACTCACTGTATTTGTAGGCAAAGGGTGCCTACTTGAGGGTGCTAAGTGATTGGGTAAGTGAAGAAACGTTAAAGTAAAGCAGAACTGCGAATACGACCTAATGGAAACTGCTACACGCTTTCGCTTCAGCAGGAATCTTCAGGCCTTAGGTTGGGGCAAGTTCTCACGTCAAGTTTCCCTGTAGCTCTAGAGCATGACAGGATGAGCTCCCACCCATGCTATGGAAGCACCGTGTTTCCTTAGAGAAAACTTTTCTTTCCAGAGGGCTGCTTACAGTGACTAGAGGCCAGTCGAAAAGAGTGTTATTTAGGTATCTTCAGGGCAGCATGGATACAGCTTTTAAAATGGGAAAGCAAGGCTTGTGCCATCAGGTCTTCTTTTCCGGTGAACCTGCAGCCGAAACCCTTCTGATTTCTAAGAAGTCAAAAAAGACCCTAGCTACACCCTGGTCCCTTGCCTGAATCAACTTTTCTTCACAGGGTGTTCTGCATTTAGCGTATTCTCTCTTCCTTGGAACGATCTATGTGTACTATCGGGCTAATCCTATTCTACAGTCCTCCAGTGTAACAGGAAAAACTGTGCTTTTGTTCCAGTAGGAATGCAAGCCTCCTTTTTCCTGTAAGTACGGGGTCCTTGGGTAAGACTTCCTAGAAGGAAGGCGAAGCAGATTGTGTTTCTAAGTGCTGCTCCAATGAGGGCAATGAGGCAGACTTCCGTGGCATGTAGGACGTGAGAGAACAGAATCCCTGGAGCTGCTGGAGAGCTGAGGACATCTAGCTTTCTCAAGGAAGGGTGCAGTGTGTTTCCCTAATCTCTGAATATATAGAGTGACTGGGAGAGGCTACTGGCTCTGGATGTTTCTTAGCAGGGCAGAGGAGCCTGCTGGTACTCACTGTATTTGTAGGCAAAAGGATGCCTACACGAGGGTGCTAAGTGTCTGGATAAGTGAAGAAACGTTAAAGTAAAGCAGAACTGCGAATACGACCTAATGGAAACTGCTACACGCTTTCGCTTCAGCAGGAAACTTCAGGCCTTAGCTTGAGGCAAGTTCTCACGTCAAGTTTCCCTGTAGCTCTAGAGCATGACAGGATGAGCTCCCACCCATGCTATGGAAGCACCGTGTTTCCTTAGAGAAAACTTTTCTTTCCAGAGGGCTTCCTAGAGTGACTAGAGGCCAGTCGAAAAGAGTGTGATTTAGGTATCTTCAGGGCAGCATGGATACAGCTTTTAAAATGGGAGAGCAAGGCTTGTGCCATCAGGTCTTCTTTTCCGGTGAACCTGCCAGCCGAAACCCTTCTGATTTCTAAGAAGTCAAAAAAGACCCTAGCTACACCCTGGTCCCTTGCCTGAATCAACATTTCTTTACAGGGTGTTCTGCATTTAGTGTATTCCCTCTTCCTTGGAACGCTCTATGTGTGCTATCGGGCTAATCCTATTCTACAGTCCTCCAGTGTAACAGGAAAAACTGTGCTTTCGTTCCAGTAGGAATGCAAGCCTCCATTCTCCTGTAAGTACGGGGTCCTTGGGTAAGACTTCCTAGAAGGAAGGCGAAGCAGATTGTGTTTCTAAGTGCTGCTCCAATGAGGGCAATGAGGCAGACTTCCATGGCATGTAGGACGTGAGAGAACAAAAACCCTGGAACTGTTGGAGAGTGAGGACATCTAGCTTTCCAAAGGAAGGGTGCAGTGTGTTGCTCTAATGTCTGAATACATAGAGTGACTGGGAGAGGCTACTGGCTCTGGATGTTTCTTAGAAGGGCAGAGGAGCCTGCTGGTACTCACTCTATTTGTAGGCAAAAGGGTGCCTACACGAGGGTGCTAAGTGTTGGATAAGTGAAATAACGTTAAAGTAAAGCAGAACTGCGAATACGACCTAATGGAAACTGCTACACGCTTTTGCTTCAGCAGGGCTCTTCAGTCCTTAGCTTGGGGCATGTTCTCACGTCAAGCTTCCCTGTAGCTCTAGAGCATGACAGAATGAGCCCCCACCCATGCTATGGAAGCACCGTGTTTCCTTAGAGAAAACTTTTCTTTCCAGAGGGCTGCCTACAGTGACTAGAAGCCAGTCGAAAACAGTGTTATTTAGGTATCTTCAGGGCAGCATGGATAGATCTTTTAAACTGGGAAAGCAAGGCTTGTGCCATCAGGTCTTCTTTTCCGGTGAACCTGCAGCCGACACCCTTCTGACTTCTAACAAGTGAAAAGAGACCCTAGCTACTACACCCTGGTCCCTTGCCTGAATCAACTTTCCTTCACAGGTTGTTTTGCATTTAGCGTACTCCCTCTTCCTTGGAACGCTCAGAGTATGCTATCGGGGTAATCTTATTCTAAACTCCTGCAGTGTAAGAGGAAAAACTGTGCTTTGGTTTCAGTAGGAATGCAAGCCTCCTTTCTCCTGTAGGTATGGGGTCCTAAGGTAAGAGTTCCTAGAAGGAAGGCGAAGCAGATTGTGTTTCTAAGTGCTGCTCCAATGAGTGCAATGAGGCAGACTTCCGTGGCATGTAGGACGTGAGAGAACAGAATCCCTGGAGCTGTTGGAGAGCTGAGAACATCTAGCTTTCCAAAGGAAGGGTGCAGTGTGTTGCCCTAATCTCTGAATACTTAGACTGACTGGGAAAGGCTTCTGGCTCTGGATGTTTCCTAGAAGGGCAGAGGAGCCTGCTGGTACTCACTGTATTTGTAAGCAAAAGGGTGCCTAGACGAGGGTGCTAAGTGTCTGGAAAAGTGAAGAAACGTTAAAGTAAAGCAGAACTGCGAATACGACCTAATGGAAACTGCTACACGCTGTCGCTTCAGCAGGGGTTTTCAGGCCTTAGCTTGAGGCAAGTTCTCACGTCAAGTTTCCCTGTAGCTCTAGAGCATGACAGGATAAGCTCCCACCCATGCTATGGAAGCACCGTGTTTCTTTAGAGAAAACTCTTTTTCTTTCCAGAGGGTGCCTACAGTGAGTAGAGGCCAGTCGAAAACAGTGTTATTTAGGTATCTTCAGGACAGCATGGATAGGGCTTTTAAAATGGGAAAGCAAGGCTTGTGCCTTCGGGTCTTTTTTTCCGTTGAACAAGAGGCCAAAATCCTTCTGATTTCGAAAAAGTCAAAAGAGACTATAGCTACATCCTGGTCCCTTGCTGAATCGTTTTCTTCACAGGGTGTTCTGCATGTAGTGAATTCCCTCTTCCTTGGAATGCTCTATGTGGGCTATCGGTCCTAAGACAATTCTAAAATCCTGCAGGGTAAAAGTAAAAACTGTGCTTTTGTTCCAGTGGGAATGCAAGCCTCCTTTCTCCTGTAGGTATGGGGTCCTTGGCTAAGACTTCCTAGAAGGAAGGCGAAGCCGATTGTGTTTCAAAGTGCTGCTCCAATGAGGGCAATGAGGCAGACTTCCATGGCATGTAGGACGTGAGAGAACAGAATCCCTGGAGCTGTTGGAGAGCTGAGGACATCTAGCTTTCTCAAGGAAGGGTGCAGTGTGTTTCCCTAATCTCTGAATATATAGAGTGACTGGGAAAGGCTTCTTGGTTTGGATGTTTCTTAGAAGGGCAGAGGAGCCTGCTGGTGCTCACTGTATTTGTAGGCAAAAGGATGCCTACACGAGGGTGCTAAGTGTCTGGATAAGTGAAGAAACGTTAAAGTAAAGCAGAACTGCGAATACGACCTAATGGAAGCTGCTACACGCTTTCGCTTCAACAGGGCTTTTCAGGCCTTAGCTTGAGGCAAGTTCTCAGGTAAAGTTTCCCTGTAGCTCTAGAGCATAACAGGATGAGGTCCCACCTATGCTATGGAAGCACCTTGTTTCCTTAGAGACAACTCCTTTTCTTTCCAGAGGGCTGCCTACAGTGACAAGAGGCCAGTCGAAAAGAGTGTTATTTAGGTATCTTCAGGGCAGCATGGATAGGGCTTTTAAAATGGGAAAGCAAGGCTTGTGCCTTCGGGTCTTTTTTTCCGTTGAGCAAGAGGCCAAAATCCTTCTGATTTCTAACAAGTCAAAAGAGACTATAGCTACATCCTGGTCCCTTGCTGAATCAACTTTTCTTCACAGGGTGTTCTGCATTTAGCGTATTCCCTCATCCTTGGAATGCTCTATGTGTGCTATCGATCCTAAGCCTATAGTAAAATCCTGCAGTGTAAAACTAAAAACTGTGCTTTGGTTCCAGTAGGAATGCAAGCTTCCTTTCTCCTGTAGGTATGGGGTCCTTGGGTAAGACTTCCTAGAAGGAAGGCGAAGCAGATTGTGTTTCTATGTCCGGCTCCATAAAGGGCAGTGAGGCAGACGTCCAAGGCATGTAGGACGTGAGAGAACAGAATCCCTGGAGCTGTTGGAGTGCTGAGGACATCTAGCTTTCCAAAGGAAGGGTGCAGTGTGTTACCCTAATCTCTGAATACATACAGTGCCTTGGAAAGGCTCCTGGGGCTGGATGTTTCTTAGAAGGGCAGAGGAGCCTGCTGGTACTCACTGTATTTGTAGGCAAAGGGTGCCTACTTGAGGGTGCTAAGTGATTGGGTAAGTGAAGAAACGTTAAAGTAAAGCAGAACTGCGAATACGACCTAATGGAAACTGCTACACGCTTTCGCTTCAGCAGGAATCTTCAGGCCTTAGGTTGGGGCAAGTTCTCACGTCAAGTTTCCCTGTAGCTCTAGAGCATGACAGGATGAGCTCCCACCCATGCTATGGAAGCACCGTGTTTCCTTAGAGAAAACTTTTCTTTCCAGAGGGCTGCCTACAGTGACTAGAGGCCAGTCGAAAAGAGTGTTATTTAGGTATCTTCAGGGCAGCATGGATACAGCTTTTAAAATGGGAAAGCAAGGCTTGTGCCATCAGGTCTTCTTTTCCGGTGAACCTGCAGCCGAAACCCTTCTGATTTCTAAGAAGTCAAAAAAGACCCTAGCTACACCCTGGTCCCTTGCCTGCATCAACTTTTCTTCACAGGGTGTTCTGCATTTAGCGTATTCTCTCTTCCTTGGAACGATCTATGTGTACTATCGGGCTAATCCTATTCTACAGTCCTCCAGTGTAACAGGAAAAACTGTGCTTTCGTTCCAGTAGGAATGCAAGCCTCCTTTTTCCTGTAAGTACGGGGTCCTTGGGTAAGACTTCCTAGAAGGAAGGCGAAGCAGATTTTGTTTCTAAGTGCTGCTCCAATGAGGGCAATGAGGCAGACTTCCGTGGCATGTAGGACGTGAGAGAACAGAATCCCTGGAGCTGCTGGAGAGCTGAGGACATCTAGCTTTCTCAAGGAAGGGTGCAGTGTGTTTCCCTAATCTCTGAATATATAGAGTGACTGGGAGAGGCTACTGGCTCTGGATGTTTCTTAGCAGGGCAGAGGAGCCTGCTGGTACTCACTGTATTTGTAGGCAAAAGGATGCCTACACGAGGGTGCTAAGTGTCTGGATAAGTGAAGAAACGTTAAAGTAAAGCAGAACTGCGAATACGACCTAATGGAAACTGCTACACGCTTTCGCTTCAGCAGGAAACTTCAGGCCTTAGCTTGAGGCAAGTTCTCACGTCAAGTTTCCCTGTAGCTCTAGAGCATGACAGGATGAGCTCCCACCCATGCTATGGAAGCACCGTGTTTCCTTAGAGAAAACTTTTCTTTCCAGAGGGCTTCCTAGAGTGACTAGAGGCCAGTCGAAAAGAGTGTGATTTAGGTATCTTCAGGGCAGCATGGATACAGCTTTTAAAATGGGAGAGCAAGGCTTGTGCCATCAGGTCTTCTTTTCCGGTGAACCTGCCAGCCGAAACCCTTCTGATTTCTAAGAAGTCAAAAAAGACCCTAGCTACACCCTGGTCCCTTGCCTGAATCAACATTTCTTTACAGGGTGTTCTGCATTTAGTGTATTCCCTCTTCCTTGGAATGCTCTATGTGTGCTATCGGGCTAATCCTATTCTACAGTCCTCCAGTGTAACAGGAAAAACTGTGCTTTCGTTCCAGTAGGAATGCAAGCCTCCATTCTCCTGTAAGTACGGGGTCCTTGGGTAAGACTTCCTAGAAGGAAGGCGAAGCAGATTGTGTTTCTAAGTGCTGCTCCAATGAGGGCAATGAGGCAGACTTCCATGGCATGTAGGACGTGAGAGAACAAAAACCCTGGAACTGTTGGAGAGTGAGGACATCTAGCTTTCCAAAGGAAGGGTGCAGTGTGTTGCTCTAATGTCTGAATACATAGAGTGACTGGGAGAGGCTACTGGCTCTGGATGTTTCTTAGAAGGGCAGAGGAGCCTGCTGGTACTCACTCTATTTGTAGGCAAAAGGGTGCCTACACGAGGGTGCTAAGTGTTGGATAAGTGAAATAACGTTAAAGTAAAGCAGAACTGCGAATACGACCTAATGGAAACTGCTACACGCTTTTGCTTCAGCAGGGCTCTTCAGTCCTTAGCTTGGGGCATGTTCTCACGTCAAGCTTCCCTGTAGCTCTAGAGCATGACAGAATGAGCCCCCACCCATGCTATGGAAGCACCGTGTTTCCTTAGAGAAAACTTTTCTTTCCAGAGGGCTGCCTACAGTGACTAGAAGCCAGTCGAAAACAGTGTTATTTAGGTATCTTCAGGGCAGCATGGATAGATCTTTTAAACTGGGAAAGCAAGGCTTGTGCCATCAGGTCTTCTTTTCCGGTGAACCTGCAGCCGACACCCTTCTGACTTCTAACAAGTGAAAAGAGACCCTAGCTACACCCTGGTCCCTTGCCTGAATCAACTTTCCTTCACAGGTTGTTTTGCATTTAGCGTACTCCCTCTTCCTTGGAACGCTCAGAGTATGCTATCGGGGTAATCTTATTCTAAACTCCTGCAGTGTAAGAGGAAAAACTGTGCTTTGGTTTCAGTAGGAATGCAAGCCTCCTTTCTCCTGTAGGTATGGGGTCCTAAGGTAAGAGTTCCTAGAAGGAAGGCGAAGCAGATTGTGTTTCTAAGTGCTGCTCCAATGAGTGCAATGAGGCAGACTTCCGTGGCATGTAGGACGTGAGAGAACAGAATCCCTGGAGCTGTTGGAGAGCTGAGAACATCTAGCTTTCCAAAGGAAGGGTGCAGTGTGTTGCCCTAATCTCTGAATACTTAGACTGACTGGGAAAGGCTTCTGGCTCTGGATGTTTCCTAGAAGGGCAGAGGAGCCTGCTGGTACTCACTGTATTTGTAAGCAAAAGGGTGCCTAGACGAGGGTGCTAAGTGTCTGGAAAATTGAAGAAACGTTAAAGTAAAGCAGAACTGCGAATACGACCTAATGGAAACTGCTACACGCTGTCGCTTCAGCAGGGGTTTTCAGGCCTTAGCTTGAGGCAAGTTCTCACGTCAAGTTTCCCTGTAGCTCTAGAGCATGACAGGATAAGCTCCCACCCATGCTATGGAAGCACCGTGTTTCTTTAGAGAAAACTCTTTTTCTTTCCAGAGGGTGCCTACAGTGAGTAGAGGCCAGTCGAAAACAGTGTTATTTAGGTATCTTCAGGACAGCATGGATAGGGCTTTTAAAATGGGAAAGCAAGGCTTGTGCCTTCGGGTCTTTTTTTCCGTTGAACAAGAGGCCAAAATCCTTCTGATTTCTAAGAAGTCAAAAGAGACTATAGCTACATCCTGGTCCCTTGCTGAATCGTTTTCTTCACAGGGTGTTCTGCATGTAGTGAATTCCCTCTTCCTTGGAATGCTCTATGTGGGCTATCGGTCCTAAGACAATTCTAAAATCCTGCAGGGTAAAAGTAAAAACTGTGCTTTTGTTCCAGTGGGAATGCAAGCCTCCTTTCTCCTGTAGGTATGGGGTCCTTGGCTAAGACTTCCTAGAAGGAAGGCGAAGCCGATTGTGTTTCAAAGTGCTGCTCCAATGAGGGCAATGAGGCAGACTTCCATGGCATGTAGGACGTGAGAGAACAGAATCCCTGGAGCTGTTGGAGAGCTGAGGACATCTAGCTTTCTCAAGGAAGGGTGCAGTGTGTTTCCCTAATCTCTGAATATATAGAGTGACTGGGAAAGGCTTCTTGGTTTGGATGTTTCTTAGAAGGGCAGAGGAGCCTGCTGGTGCTCACTGTATTTGTAGGCAAAAGGATGCCTACACGAGGGTGCTAAGTGTCTGGATAAGTGAAGAAACGTTAAAGTAAAGCAGAACTGCGAATACGACCTAATGGAAGCTGCTACACGCTTTCGCTTCAACAGGGCTTTTCAGGCCTTAGCTTGAGGCAAGTTCTCAGGTAAAGTTTCCCTGTAGCTCTAGAGCATAACAGGATGAGGTCCCACCTATGCTATGGAAGCACCTTGTTTCCTTAGAGACAACTCCTTTTCTTTCCAGAGGGCTGCCTACAGTGACAAGAGGCCAGTCGAAAAGAGTGTTATTTAGGTATCTTCAGGGCAGCATGGATAGGGCTTTTAAAATGGGAAAGCAAGGCTTGTGCCTTCGGGTCTTTTTTTCCGTTGAGCAAGAGGCCAAAATCCTTCTGATTTCTAACAAGTCAAAAGAGACTATAGCTACATCCTGGTCCCTTGCTGAATCAACTTTTCTTCACAGGGTGTTCTGCATTTAGCGTATTCCCTCATCCTTGGAATGCTCTATGTGTGCTATCGATCCTAAGCCTATAGTAAAATCCTGCAGTGTAAAACTAAAAACTGTGCTTTGGTTCCAGTAGGAATGCAAGCTTCCTTTCTCCTGTAGGTATGGGGTCCTTGGGTAAGACTTCCTAGAAGGAAGGCGAAGCAGATTGTGTTTCTATGTCCGGCTCCATAAAGGGCAGTGAGGCAGACGTCCAAGGCATGTAGGACGTGAGAGAACAGAATCCCTGGAGCTGTTGGAGTGCTGAGGACATCTAGCTTTCCAAAGGAAGGGTGCAGTGTGTTACCCTAATCTCTGAATACATACAGTGCCTTGGAAAGGCTCCTGGGGCTGGATGTTTCTTAGAAGGGCAGAGGAGCCTGCTGGTACTCACTGTATTTGTAGGCAAAGGGTGCCTACTTGAGGGTGCTAAGTGATTGGGTAAGTGAAGAAACGTTAAAGTAAAGCAGAACTGCGAATACGACCTAATGGAAACTGCTACACGCTTTCGCTTCAGCAGGAATCTTCAGGCCTTAGGTTGGGGCAAGTTCTCACGTCAAGTTTCCCTGTAGCTCTAGAGCATGACAGGATGAGCTCCCACCCATGCTATGGAAGCACCGTGTTTCCTTAGAGAAAACTTTTCTTTCCAGAGGGCTGCCTACAGTGACTAGAGGCCAGTCGAAAAGAGTGTTATTTAGGTATCTTCAGGGCAGCATGGATACAGCTTTTAAAATGGGAAAGCAAGGCTTGTGCCATCAGGTCTTCTTTTCCGGTGAACCTGCAGCCGAAACCCTTCTGATTTCTAAGAAGTCAAAAAAGACCCTAGCTACACCCTGGTCCCTTGCCTGCATCAACTTTTCTTCACAGGGTGTTCTGCATTTAGCGTATTCTCTCTTCCTTGGAACGATCTATGTGTACTATCGGGCTAATCCTATTCTACAGTCCTCCAGTGTAACAGGAAAAACTGTGCTTTCGTTCCAGTAGGAATGCAAGCCTCCTTTTTCCTGTAAGTACGGGGTCCTTGGGTAAGACTTCCTAGAAGGAAGGCGAAGCAGATTGTGTTTCTAAGTGCTGCTCCAATGAGGGCAATGAGGCAGACTTCCGTGGCATGTAGGACGTGAGAGAACAGAATCCCTGGAGCTGCTGGAGAGCTGAGGACATCTAGCTTTCTCAAGGAAGGGTGCAGTGTGTTTCCCTAATCTCTGAATATATAGAGTGACTGGGAGAGGCTACTGGCTCTGGATGTTTCTTAGCAGGGCAGAGGAGCCTGCTGGTACTCACTGTATTTGTAGGCAAAAGGATGCCTACACGAGGGTGCTAAGTGTCTGGATAAGTGAAGAAACGTTAAAGTAAAGCAGAACTGCGAATACGACCTAATGGAAACTGCTACACGCTTTCGCTTCAGCAGGAAACTTCAGGCCTTAGCTTGAGGCAAGTTCTCACGTCAAGTTTCCCTGTAGCTCTAGAGCATGACAGGATGAGCTCCCACCCATGCTATGGAAGCACCGTGTTTCCTTAGAGAAAACTTTTCTTTCCAGAGGGCTTCCTAGAGTGACTAGAGGCCAGTCGAAAAGAGTGTGATTTAGGTATCTTCAGGGCAGCATGGATACAGCTTTTAAAATGGGAGAGCAAGGCTTGTGCCATCAGGTCTTCTTTTCCGGTGAACCTGCCAGCCGAAACCCTTCTGATTTCTAAGAAGTCAAAAAAGACCCTAGCTACACCCTGGTCCCTTGCCTGAATCAACATTTCTTTACAGGGTGTTCTGCATTTAGTGTATTCCCTCTTCCTTGGAACGCTCTATGTGTGCTATCGGGCTAATCCTATTCTACAGTCCTCCAGTGTAACAGGAAAAACTGTGCTTTCGTTCCAGTAGGAATGCAAGCCTCCATTCTCCTGTAAGTACGGGGTCCTTGGGTAAGACTTCCTAGAAGGAAGGCGAAGCAGATTGTGTTTCTAAGTGCTGCTCCAATGAGGGCAATGAGGCAGACTTCCATGGCATGTAGGACGTGAGAGAACAAAAACCCTGGAACTGTTGGAGAGTGAGGACATCTAGCTTTCCAAAGGAAGGGTGCAGTGTGTTGCTCTAATGTCTGAATACATAGAGTGACTGGGAGAGGCTACTGGCTCTGGATGTTTCTTAGAAGGGCAGAGGAGCCTGCTGGTACTCACTCTATTTGTAGGCAAAAGGGTGCCTACACGAGGGTGCTAAGTGTTGGATAAGTGAAATAACGTTAAAGTAAAGCAGAACTGCGAATACGACCTAATGGAAACTGCTACACGCTTTTGCTTCAGCAGGGCTCTTCAGTCCTTAGCTTGGGGCATGTTCTCACGTCAAGCTTCCCTGTAGCTCTAGAGCATGACAGAATGAGCCCCCACCCATGCTATGGAAGCACCGTGTTTCCTTAGAGAAAACTTTTCTTTCCAGAGGGCTGCCTACAGTGACTAGAAGCCAGTCGAAAACAGTGTTATTTAGGTATCTTCAGGGCAGCATGGATAGATCTTTTAAACTGGGAAAGCAAGGCTTGTGCCATCAGGTCTTCTTTTCCGGTGAACCTGCAGCCGACACCCTTCTGACTTCTAACAAGTGAAAAGAGACCCTAGCTACACCCTGGTCCCTTGCCTGAATCAACTTTCCTTCACAGGTTGTTTTGCATTTAGCGTACTCCCTCTTCCTTGGAACGCTCAGAGTATGCTATCGGGGTAATCTTATTCTAAACTCCTGCAGTGTAAGAGGAAAAACTGTGCTTTGGTTTCAGTAGGAATGCAAGCCTCCTTTCTCCTGTAGGTATGGGGTCCTAAGGTAAGAGTTCCTAGAAGGAAGGCGAAGCAGATTGTGTTTCTAAGTGCTGCTCCAATGAGTGCAATGAGGCAGACTTCCGTGGCATGTAGGACGTGAGAGAACAGAATCCCTGGAGCTGTTGGAGAGCTGAGAACATCTAGCTTTCCAAAGGAAGGGTGCAGTGTGTTGCCCTAATCTCTGAATACTTAGACTGACTGGGAAAGGCTTCTGGCTCTGGATGTTTCCTAGAAGGGCAGAGGAGCCTGCTGGTACTCACTGTATTTGTAAGCAAAAGGGTGCCTAGACGAGGGTGCTAAGTGTTTGGAAAATTGAAGAAACGTTAAAGTAAAGCAGAACTGCGAATACGACCTAATGGAAACTGCTACACGCTGTCGCTTCAGCAGGGGTTTTCAGGCCTTAGCTTGAGGCAAGTTCTCACGTCAAGTTTCCCTGTAGCTCTAGAGCATGACAGGATAAGCTCCCACCCATGCTATGGAAGCACCGTGTTTCTTTAGAGAAAACTCTTTTTCTTTCCAGAGGGTGCCTACAGTGAGTAGAGGCCAGTCGAAAACAGTGTTATTTAGGTATCTTCAGGACAGCATGGATAGGGCTTTTAAAATGGGAAAGCAAGGCTTGTGCCTTCGGGTCTTTTTTTCCGTTGAACAAGAGGCCAAAATCCTTCTGATTTCTAAGAAGTCAAAAGAGACTATAGCTACATCCTGGTCCCTTGCTGAATCGTTTTCTTCACAGGGTGTTCTGCATGTAGTGAATTCCCTCTTCCTTGGAATGCTCTATGTGGGCTATCGGTCCTAAGACAATTCTAAAATCCTGCAGGGTAAAAGTAAAAACTGTGCTTTTGTTCCAGTGGGAATGCAAGCCTCCTTTCTCCTGTAGGTATGGGGTCCTTGGCTAAGACTTCCTAGAAGGAAGGCGAAGCCGATTGTGTTTCAAAGTGCTGCTCCAATGAGGGCAATGAGGCAGACTTCCATGGCATGTAGGACGTGAGAGAACAGAATCCCTGGAGCTGTTGGAGAGCTGAGGACATCTAGCTTTCTCAAGGAAGGGTGCAGTGTGTTTCCCTAATCTCTGAATATATAGAGTGACTGGGAAAGGCTTCTTGGTTTGGATGTTTCTTAGAAGGGCAGAGGAGCCTGCTGGTGCTCACTGTATTTGTAGGCAAAAGGATGCCTACACGAGGGTGCTAAGTGTCTGGATAAGTGAAGAAACGTTAAAGTAAAGCAGAACTGCGAATACGACCTAATGGAAGCTGCTACACGCTTTCGCTTCAACAGGGCTTTTCAGGCCTTAGCTTGAGGCAAGTTCTCAGGTAAAGTTTCCCTGTAGCTCTAGAGCATAACAGGATGAGGTCCCACCTATGCTATGGAAGCACCTTGTTTCCTTAGAGACAACTCCTTTTCTTTCCAGAGGGCTGCCTACAGTGACAAGAGGCCAGTCGAAAAGAGTGTTATTTAGGTATCTTCAGGGCAGCATGGATACAGCTTTTAAAATGGGAAAGCAAGGCTTGTGCCATCAGGTCTTCTTTTCCGGTGAACCTGCAGCCGAAACCCTTCTGATTTCTAAGAAGTCAAAAAAGACCCTAGCTACACCCTGGTCCCTTGCCTGAATCAACTTTTCTTCACAGGGTGTTCTGCATTTAGCGTATTCTCTCTTCCTTGGAACGATCTATGTGTACTATCGGGCTAATCCTATTCTACAGTCCTCCAGTGTAACAGGAAAAACTGTGCTTTTGTTCCAGTAGGAATGCAAGCCTCCTTTTTCCTGTAAGTACGGGGTCCTTGGGTAAGACTTCCTAGAAGGAAGGCGAAGCAGATTGTGTTTCTAAGTGCTGCTCCAATGAGGGCAATGAGGCAGACTTCCGTGGCATGTAGGACGTGAGAGAACAGAATCCCTGGAGCTGCTGGAGAGCTGAGGACATCTAGCTTTCTCAAGGAAGGGTGCAGTGTGTTTCCCTAATCTCTGAATATATAGAGTGACTGGGAGAGGCTACTGGCTCTGGATGTTTCTTAGCAGGGCAGAGGAGCCTGCTGGTACTCACTGTATTTGTAGGCAAAAGGATGCCTACACGAGGGTGCTAAGTGTCTGGATAAGTGAAGAAACGTTAAAGTAAAGCAGAACTGCGAATACGACCTAATGGAAACTGCTACACGCTTTCGCTTCAGCAGGAAACTTCAGGCCTTAGCTTGAGGCAAGTTCTCACGTCAAGTTTCCCTGTAGCTCTAGAGCATGACAGGATGAGCTCCCACCCATGCTATGGAAGCACCGTGTTTCCTTAGAGAAAACTTTTCTTTCCAGAGGGCTTCCTAGAGTGACTAGAGGCCAGTCGAAAAGAGTGTGATTTAGGTATCTTCAGGGCAGCATGGATACAGCTTTTAAAATGGGAGAGCAAGGCTTGTGCCATCAGGTCTTCTTTTCCGGTGAACCTGCCAGCCGAAACCCTTCTGATTTCTAAGAAGTCAAAAAAGACCCTAGCTACACCCTGGTCCCTTGCCTGAATCAACATTTCTTTACAGGGTGTTCTGCATTTAGTGTATTCCCTCTTCCTTGGAACGCTCTATGTGTGCTATCGGGCTAATCCTATTCTACAGTCCTCCAGTGTAACAGGAAAAACTGTGCTTTCGTTCCAGTAGGAATGCAAGCCTCCATTCTCCTGTAAGTACGGGGTCCTTGGGTAAGACTTCCTAGAAGGAAGGCGAAGCAGATTGTGTTTCTAAGTGCTGCTCCAATGAGGGCAATGAGGCAGACTTCCATGGCATGTAGGACGTGAGAGAACAAAAACCCTGGAACTGTTGGAGAGTGAGGACATCTAGCTTTCCAAAGGAAGGGTGCAGTGTGTTGCTCTAATGTCTGAATACATAGAGTGACTGGGAGAGGCTACTGGCTCTGGATGTTTCTTAGAAGGGCAGAGGAGCCTGCTGGTACTCACTCTATTTGTAGGCAAAAGGGTGCCTACACGAGGGTGCTAAGTGTTGGATAAGTGAAATAACGTTAAAGTAAAGCAGAACTGCGAATACGACCTAATGGAAACTGCTACACGCTTTTGCTTCAGCAGGGCTCTTCAGTCCTTAGCTTGGGGCATGTTCTCACGTCAAGCTTCCCTGTAGCTCTAGAGCATGACAGAATGAGCCCCCACCCATGCTATGGAAGCACCGTGTTTCCTTAGAGAAAACTTTTCTTTCCAGAGGGCTGCCTACAGTGACTAGAAGCCAGTCGAAAACAGTGTTATTTAGGTATCTTCAGGGCAGCATGGATAGATCTTTTAAACTGGGAAAGCAAGGCTTGTGCCATCAGGTCTTCTTTTCCGGTGAACCTGCAGCCGACACCCTTCTGACTTCTAACAAGTGAAAAGAGACCCTAGCTACTACACCCTGGTCCCTTGCCTGAATCAACTTTCCTTCACAGGTTGTTTTGCATTTAGCGTACTCCCTCTTCCTTGGAACGCTCAGAGTATGCTATCGGGGTAATCTTATTCTAAACTCCTGCAGTGTAAGAGGAAAAACTGTGCTTTGGTTTCAGTAGGAATGCAAGCCTCCTTTCTCCTGTAGGTATGGGGTCCTAAGGTAAGAGTTCCTAGAAGGAAGGCGAAGCAGATTGTGTTTCTAAGTGCTGCTCCAATGAGTGCAATGAGGCAGACTTCCGTGGCATGTAGGACGTGAGAGAACAGAATCCCTGGAGCTGTTGGAGAGCTGAGAACATCTAGCTTTCCAAAGGAAGGGTGCAGTGTGTTGCCCTAATCTCTGAATACTTAGACTGACTGGGAAAGGCTTCTGGCTCTGGATGTTTCCTAGAAGGGCAGAGGAGCCTGCTGGTACTCACTGTATTTGTAAGCAAAAGGGTGCCTAGACGAGGGTGCTAAGTGTTTGGAAAATTGAAGAAACGTTAAAGTAAAGCAGAACTGCGAATACGACCTAATGGAAACTGCTACACGCTGTCGCTTCAGCAGGGGTTTTCAGGCCTTAGCTTGAGGCAAGTTCTCACGTCAAGTTTCCCTGTAGCTCTAGAGCATGACAGGATAAGCTCCCACCCATGCTATGGAAGCACCGTGTTTCTTTAGAGAAAACTCTTTTTCTTTCCAGAGGGTGCCTACAGTGAGTAGAGGCCAGTCGAAAACAGTGTTATTTAGGTATCTTCAGGACAGCATGGATAGGGCTTTTAAAATGGGAAAGCAAGGCTTGTGCCTTCGGGTCTTTTTTTCCGTTGAACAAGAGGCCAAAATCCTTCTGATTTCTAAGAAGTCAAAAGAGACTATAGCTACATCCTGGTCCCTTGCTGAATCGTTTTCTTCACAGGGTGTTCTGCATGTAGTGAATTCCCTCTTCCTTGGAATGCTCTATGTGGGCTATCGGTCCTAAGACAATTCTAAAATCCTGCAGGGTAAAAGTAAAAACTGTGCTTTTGTTCCAGTGGGAATGCAAGCCTCCTTTCTCCTGTAGGTATGGGGTCCTTGGCTAAGACTTCCTAGAAGGAAGGCGAAGCCGATTGTGTTTCAAAGTGCTGCTCCAATGAGGGCAATGAGGCAGACTTCCATGGCATGTAGGACGTGAGAGAACAGAATCCCTGGAGCTGTTGGAGAGCTGAGGACATCTAGCTTTCTCAAGGAAGGGTGCAGTGTGTTTCCCTAATCTCTGAATATATAGAGTGACTGGGAAAGGCTTCTTGGTTTGGATGTTTCTTAGAAGGGCAGAGGAGCCTGCTGGTGCTCACTGTATTTGTAGGCAAAAGGATGCCTACACGAGGGTGCTAAGTGTCTGGATAAGTGAAGAAACGTTAAAGTAAAGCAGAACTGCGAATACGACCTAATGGAAGCTGCTACACGCTTTCGCTTCAACAGGGCTTTTCAGGCCTTAGCTTGAGGCAAGTTCTCAGGTAAAGTTTCCCTGTAGCTCTAGAGCATAACAGGATGAGGTCCCACCTATGCTATGGAAGCACCTTGTTTCCTTAGAGACAACTCCTTTTCTTTCCAGAGGGCTGCCTACAGTGACAAGAGGCCAGTCGAAAAGAGTGTTATTTAGGTATCTTCAGGGCAGCATGGATAGGGCTTTTAAAATGGGAAAGCAAGGCTTGTGCCTTCGGGTCTTTTTTTCCGTTGAGCAAGAGGCCAAAATCCTTCTGATTTCTAACAAGTCAAAAGAGACTATAGCTACATCCTGGTCCCTTGCTGAATCAACTTTTCTTCACAGGGTGTTCTGCATTTAGCGTATTCCCTCATCCTTGGAATGCTCTATGTGTGCTATCGATCCTAAGCCTATAGTAAAATCCTGCAGTGTAAAACTAAAAACTGTGCTTTGGTTCCAGTAGGAATGCAAGCTTCCTTTCTCCTGTAGGTATGGGGTCCTTGGGTAAGACTTCCTAGAAGGAAGGCGAAGCAGATTGTGTTTCTATGCCCGGCTCCATAAAGGGCAGTGAGGCAGACGTCCAAGGCATGTAGGACGTGAGAGAACAGAATCCCTGGAGCTGTTGGAGTGCTGAGGACATCTAGCTTTCCAAAGGAAGGGTGCAGTGTGTTACCCTAATCTCTGAATACATACAGTGCCTTGGAAAGGCTCCTGGGGCTGGATGTTTCTTAGAAGGGCAGAGGAGCCTGCTGGTACTCACTGTATTTGTAGGCAAAGGGTGCCTACTTGAGGGTGCTAAGTGATTGGGTAAGTGAAGAAACGTTAAAGTAAAGCAGAACTGCGAATACGACCTAATGGAAACTGCTACACGCTTTCGCTTCAGCAGGAATCTTCAGGCCTTAGGTTGGGGCAAGTTCTCACGTCAAGTTTCCCTGTAGCTCTAGAGCATGACAGGATGAGCTCCCACCCATGCTATGGAAGCACCGTGTTTCCTTAGAGAAAACTTTTCTTTCCAGAGGGCTGCCTACAGTGACTAGAGGCCAGTCGAAAAGAGTGTTATTTAGGTATCTTCAGGGCAGCATGGATACAGCTTTTAAAATGGGAAAGCAAGGCTTGTGCCATCAGGTCTTCTTTTCCGGTGAACCTGCAGCCGAAACCCTTCTGATTTCTAAGAAGTCAAAAAAGACCCTAGCTACACCCTGGTCCCTTGCCTGAATCAACTTTTCTTCACAGGGTGTTCTGCATTTAGCGTATTCTCTCTTCCTTGGAACGATCTATGTGTACTATCGGGCTAATCCTATTCTACAGTCCTCCAGTGTAACAGGAAAAACTGTGCTTTTGTTCCAGTAGGAATGCAAGCCTCCTTTTTCCTGTAAGTACGGGGTCCTTGGGTAAGACTTCCTAGAAGGAAGGCGAAGCAGATTGTGTTTCTAAGTGCTGCTCCAATGAGGGCAATGAGGCAGACTTCCGTGGCATGTAGGACGTGAGAGAACAGAATCCCTGGAGCTGCTGGAGAGCTGAGGACATCTAGCTTTCTCAAGGAAGGGTGCAGTGTGTTTCCCTAATCTCTGAATATATAGAGTGACTGGGAGAGGCTACTGGCTCTGGATGTTTCTTAGCAGGGCAGAGGAGCCTGCTGGTACTCACTGTATTTGTAGGCAAAAGGATGCCTACACGAGGGTGCTAAGTGTCTGGATAAGTGAAGAAACGTTAAAGTAAAGCAGAACTGCGAATACGACCTAATGGAAACTGCTACACGCTTTCGCTTCAGCAGGAAACTTCAGGCCTTAGCTTGAGGCAAGTTCTCACGTCAAGTTTCCCTGTAGCTCTAGAGCATGACAGGATGAGCTCCCACCCATGCTATGGAAGCACCGTGTTTCCTTAGAGAAAACTTTTCTTTCCAGAGGGCTTCCTAGAGTGACTAGAGGCCAGTCGAAAAGAGTGTGATTTAGGTATCTTCAGGGCAGCATGGATACAGCTTTTAAAATGGGAGAGCAAGGCTTGTGCCATCAGGTCTTCTTTTCCGGTGAACCTGCCAGCCGAAACCCTTCTGATTTCTAAGAAGTCAAAAAAGACCCTAGCTACACCCTGGTCCCTTGCCTGAATCAACATTTCTTTACAGGGTGTTCTGCATTTAGTGTATTCCCTCTTCCTTGGAACGCTCTATGTGTGCTATCGGGCTAATCCTATTCTACAGTCCTCCAGTGTAACAGGAAAAACTGTGCTTTCGTTCCAGTAGGAATGCAAGCCTCCATTCTCCTGTAAGTACGGGGTCCTTGGGTAAGACTTCCTAGAAGGAAGGCGAAGCAGATTGTGTTTCTAAGTGCTGCTCCAATGAGGGCAATGAGGCAGACTTCCATGGCATGTAGGACGTGAGAGAACAAAAACCCTGGAACTGTTGGAGAGTGAGGACATCTAGCTTTCCAAAGGAAGGGTGCAGTGTGTTGCTCTAATGTCTGAATACATAGAGTGACTGGGAGAGGCTACTGGCTCTGGATGTTTCTTAGAAGGGCAGAGGAGCCTGCTGGTACTCACTCTATTTGTAGGCAAAAGGGTGCCTACACGAGGGTGCTAAGTGTTGGATAAGTGAAATAACGTTAAAGTAAAGCAGAACTGCGAATACGACCTAATGGAAACTGCTACACGCTTTTGCTTCAGCAGGGCTCTTCAGTCCTTAGCTTGGGGCATGTTCTCACGTCAAGCTTCCCTGTAGCTCTAGAGCATGACAGAATGAGCCCCCACCCATGCTATGGAAGCACCGTGTTTCCTTAGAGAAAACTTTTCTTTCCAGAGGGCTGCCTACAGTGACTAGAAGCCAGTCGAAAACAGTGTTATTTAGGTATCTTCAGGGCAGCATGGATAGATCTTTTAAACTGGGAAAGCAAGGCTTGTGCCATCAGGTCTTCTTTTCCGGTGAACCTGCAGCCGACACCCTTCTGACTTCTAACAAGTGAAAAGAGACCCTAGCTACACCCTGGTCCCTTGCCTGAATCAACTTTCCTTCACAGGTTGTTTTGCATTTAGCGTACTCCCTCTTCCTTGGAACGCTCAGAGTATGCTATCGGGGTAATCTTATTCTAAACTCCTGCAGTGTAAGAGGAAAAACTGTGCTTTGGTTTCAGTAGGAATGCAAGCCTCCTTTCTCCTGTAGGTATGGGGTCCTAAGGTAAGAGTTCCTAGAAGGAAGGCGAAGCAGATTGTGTTTCTAAGTGCTGCTCCAATGAGTGCAATGAGGCAGACTTCCGTGGCATGTAGGACGTGAGAGAACAGAATCCCTGGAGCTGTTGGAGAGCTGAGAACATCTAGCTTTCCAAAGGAAGGGTGCAGTGTGTTGCCCTAATCTCTGAATACTTAGACTGACTGGGAAAGGCTTCTGGCTCTGGATGTTTCCTAGAAGGGCAGAGGAGCCTGCTGGTACTCACTGTATTTGTAAGCAAAAGGGTGCCTAGACGAGGGTGCTAAGTGTCTGGAAAATTGAAGAAACGTTAAAGTAAAGCAGAACTGCGAATACGACCTAATGGAAACTGCTACACGCTGTCGCTTCAGCAGGGGTTTTCAGGCCTTAGCTTGAGGCAAGTTCTCACGTCAAGTTTCCCTGTAGCTCTAGAGCATGACAGGATAAGCTCCCACCCATGCTATGGAAGCACCGTGTTTCTTTAGAGAAAACTCTTTTTCTTTCCAGAGGGTGCCTACAGTGAGTAGAGGCCAGTCGAAAACAGTGTTATTTAGGTATCTTCAGGACAGCATGGATAGGGCTTTTAAAATGGGAAAGCAAGGCTTGTGCCTTCGGGTCTTTTTTTCCGTTGAACAAGAGGCCAAAATCCTTCTGATTTCTAAGAAGTCAAAAGAGACTATAGCTACATCCTGGTCCCTTGCTGAATCGTTTTCTTCACAGGGTGTTCTGCATGTAGTGAATTCCCTCTTCCTTGGAATGCTCTATGTGGGCTATCGGTCCTAAGACAATTCTAAAATCCTGCAGGGTAAAAGTAAAAACTGTGCTTTTGTTCCAGTGGGAATGCAAGCCTCCTTTCTCCTGTAGGTATGGGGTCCTTGGCTAAGACTTCCTAGAAGGAAGGCGAAGCCGATTGTGTTTCAAAGTGCTGCTCCAATGAGGGCAATGAGGCAGACTTCCATGGCATGTAGGACGTGAGAGAACAGAATCCCTGGAGCTGTTGGAGAGCTGAGGACATCTAGCTTTCTCAAGGAAGGGTGCAGTGTGTTTCCCTAATCTCTGAATATATAGAGTGACTGGGAAAGGCTTCTTGGTTTGGATGTTTCTTAGAAGGGCAGAGGAGCCTGCTGGTGCTCACTGTATTTGTAGGCAAAAGGATGCCTACACGAGGGTGCTAAGTGTCTGGATAAGTGAAGAAACGTTAAAGTAAAGCAGAACTGCGAATACGACCTAATGGAAGCTGCTACACGCTTTCGCTTCAACAGGGCTTTTCAGGCCTTAGCTTGAGGCAAGTTCTCAGGTAAAGTTTCCCTGTAGCTCTAGAGCATAACAGGATGAGGTCCCACCTATGCTATGGAAGCACCTTGTTTCCTTAGAGACAACTCCTTTTCTTTCCAGAGGGCTGCCTACAGTGACAAGAGGCAAGTCGAAAAGAGTGTTATTTAGGTATCTTCAGGGCAGCATGGATAGGGCTTTTAAAATGGGAAAGCAAGGCTTGTGCCTTCGGGTCTTTTTTTCCGTTGAGCAAGAGGCCAAAATCCTTCTGATTTCTAACAAGTCAAAAGAGACTATAGCTACATCCTGGTCCCTTGCTGAATCAACTTTTCTTCACAGGGTGTTCTGCATTTAGCGTATTCCCTCATCCTTGGAATGCTCTATGTGTGCTATCGATCCTAAGCCTATAGTAAAATCCTGCAGTGTAAAACTAAAAACTGTGCTTTGGTTCCAGTAGGAATGCAAGCTTCCTTTCTCCTGTAGGTATGGGGTCCTTGGGTAAGACTTCCTAGAAGGAAGGCGAAGCAGATTGTGTTTCTATGTCCGGCTCCATAAAGGGCAGTGAGGCAGACGTCCAAGGCATGTAGGACGTGAGAGAACAGAATCCCTGGAGCTGTTGGAGTGCTGAGGACATCTAGCTTTCCAAAGGAAGGGTGCAGTGTGTTACCCTAATCTCTGAATACATACAGTGCCTTGGAAAGGCTCCTGGGGCTGGATGTTTCTTAGAAGGGCAGAGGAGCCTGCTGGTACTCACTGTATTTGTAGGCAAAGGGTGCCTACTTGAGGGTGCTAAGTGATTGGGTAAGTGAAGAAACGTTAAAGTAAAGCAGAACTGCGAATACGACCTAATGGAAACTGCTACACGCTTTCGCTTCAGCAGGAATCTTCAGGCCTTAGGTTGGGGCAAGTTCTCACGTCAAGTTTCCCTGTAGCTCTAGAGCATGACAGGATGAGCTCCCACCCATGCTATGGAAGCACCGTGTTTCCTTAGAGAAAACTTTTCTTTCCAGAGGGCTGCCTACAGTGACTAGAGGCCAGTCGAAAAGAGTGTTATTTAGGTATCTTCAGGGCAGCATGGATACAGCTTTTAAAATGGGAAAGCAAGGCTTGTGCCATCAGGTCTTCTTTTCCGGTGAACCTGCAGCCGAAACCCTTCTGATTTCTAAGAAGTCAAAAAAGACCCTAGCTACACCCTGGTCCCTTGCCTGCATCAACTTTTCTTCACAGGGTGTTCTGCATTTAGCGTATTCTCTCTTCCTTGGAACGATCTATGTGTACTATCGGGCTAATCCTATTCTACAGTCCTCCAGTGTAACAGGAAAAACTGTGCTTTCGTTCCAGTAGGAATGCAAGCCTCCTTTTTCCTGTAAGTACGGGGTCCTTGGGTAAGACTTCCTAGAAGGAAGGCGAAGCAGATTGTGTTTCTAAGTGCTGCTCCAATGAGGGCAATGAGGCAGACTTCCGTGGCATGTAGGACGTGAGAGAACAGAATCCCTGGAGCTGCTGGAGAGCTGAGGACATCTAGCTTTCTCAAGGAAGGGTGCAGTGTGTTTCCCTAATCTCTGAATATATAGAGTGACTGGGAGAGGCTACTGGCTCTGGATGTTTCTTAGCAGGGCAGAGGAGCCTGCTGGTACTCACTGTATTTGTAGGCAAAAGGATGCCTACACGAGGGTGCTAAGTGTCTGGATAAGTGAAGAAACGTTAAAGTAAAGCAGAACTGCGAATACGACCTAATGGAAACTGCTACACGCTTTCGCTTCAGCAGGAAACTTCAGGCCTTAGCTTGAGGCAAGTTCTCACGTCAAGTTTCCCTGTAGCTCTAGAGCATGACAGGATGAGCTCCCACCCATGCTATGGAAGCACCGTGTTTCCTTAGAGAAAACTTTTCTTTCCAGAGGGCTTCCTAGAGTGACTAGAGGCCAGTCGAAAAGAGTGTGATTTAGGTATCTTCAGGGCAGCATGGATACAGCTTTTAAAATGGGAGAGCAAGGCTTGTGCCATCAGGTCTTCTTTTCCGGTGAACCTGCCAGCCGAAACCCTTCTGATTTCTAAGAAGTCAAAAAAGACCCTAGCTACACCCTGGTCCCTTGCCTGAATCAACATTTCTTTACAGGGTGTTCTGCATTTAGTGTATTCCCTCTTCCTTGGAACGCTCTATGTGTGCTATTGGGCTAATCCTATTCTACAGTCCTCCAGTGTAACAGGAAAAACTGTGCTTTCGTTCCAGTAGGAATGCAAGCCTCCATTCTCCTGTAAGTACGGGGTCCTTGGGTAAGACTTCCTAGAAGGAAGGCGAAGCAGATTGTGTTTCTAAGTGCTGCTCCAATGAGGGCAATGAGGCAGACTTCCATGGCATGTAGGACGTGAGAGAACAAAAACCCTGGAACTGTTGGAGAGTGAGGACATCTAGCTTTCCAAAGGAAGGGTGCAGTGTGTTGCTCTAATGTCTGAATACATAGAGTGACTGGGAGAGGCTACTGGCTCTGGATGTTTCTTAGAAGGGCAGAGGAGCCTGCTGGTACTCACTCTATTTGTAGGCAAAAGGGTGCCTACACGAGGGTGCTAAGTGTTGGATAAGTGAAATAACGTTAAAGTAAAGCAGAACTGCGAATACGACCTAATGGAAACTGCTACACGCTTTTGCTTCAGCAGGGCTCTTCAGTCCTTAGCTTGGGGCATGTTCTCACGTCAAGCTTCCCTGTAGCTCTAGAGCATGACAGAATGAGCCCCCACCCATGCTATGGAAGCACCGTGTTTCCTTAGAGAAAACTTTTCTTTCCAGAGGGCTGCCTACAGTGACTAGAAGCCAGTCGAAAACAGTGTTATTTAGGTATCTTCAGGGCAGCATGGATAGATCTTTTAAACTGGGAAAGCAAGGCTTGTGCCATCAGGTCTTCTTTTCCGGTGAACCTGCAGCCGACACCCTTCTGACTTCTAACAAGTGAAAAGAGACCCTAGCTACACCCTGGTCCCTTGCCTGAATCAACTTTCCTTCACAGGTTGTTTTGCATTTAGCGTACTCCCTCTTCCTTGGAACGCTCAGAGTATGCTATCGGGGTAATCTTATTCTAAACTCCTGCAGTGTAAGAGGAAAAACTGTGCTTTGGTTTCAGTAGGAATGCAAGCCTCCTTTCTCCTGTAGGTATGGGGTCCTAAGGTAAGAGTTCCTAGAAGGAAGGCGAAGCAGATTGTGTTTCTAAGTGCTGCTCCAATGAGTGCAATGAGGCAGACTTCCGTGGCATGTAGGACGTGAGAGAACAGAATCCCTGGAGCTGTTGGAGAGCTGAGAACATCTAGCTTTCCAAAGGAAGGGTGCAGTGTGTTGCCCTAATCTCTGAATACTTAGACTGACTGGGAAAGGCTTCTGGCTCTGGATGTTTCCTAGAAGGGCAGAGGAGCCTGCTGGTACTCACTGTATTTGTAAGCAAAAGGGTGCCTAGACGAGGGTGCTAAGTGTCTGGAAAATTGAAGAAACGTTAAAGTAAAGCAGAACTGCGAATACGACCTAATGGAAACTGCTACACGCTGTCGCTTCAGCAGGGGTTTTCAGGCCTTAGCTTGAGGCAAGTTCTCACGTCAAGTTTCCCTGTAGCTCTAGAGCATGACAGGATAAGCTCCCACCCATGCTATGGAAGCACCGTGTTTCTTTAGAGAAAACTCTTTTTCTTTCCAGAGGGTGCCTACAGTGAGTAGAGGCCAGTCGAAAACAGTGTTATTTAGGTATCTTCAGGACAGCATGGATAGGGCTTTTAAAATGGGAAAGCAAGGCTTGTGCCTTCGGGTCTTTTTTTCCGTTGAACAAGAGGCCAAAATCCTTCTGATTTCTAAGAAGTCAAAAGAGACTATAGCTACATCCTGGTCCCTTGCTGAATCGTTTTCTTCACAGGGTGTTCTGCATGTAGTGAATTCCCTCTTCCTTGGAATGCTCTATGTGGGCTATCGGTCCTAAGACAATTCTAAAATCCTGCAGGGTAAAAGTAAAAACTGTGCTTTTGTTCCAGTGGGAATGCAAGCCTCCTTTCTCCTGTAGGTATGGGGTCCTTGGCTAAGACTTCCTAGAAGGAAGGCGAAGCCGATTGTGTTTCAAAGTGCTGCTCCAATGAGGGCAATGAGGCAGACTTCCATGGCATGTAGGACGTGAGAGAACAGAATCCCTGGAGCTGTTGGAGAGCTGAGGACATCTAGCTTTCTCAAGGAAGGGTGCAGTGTGTTTCCCTAATCTCTGAATATATAGAGTGACTGGGAAAGGCTTCTTGGTTTGGATGTTTCTTAGAAGGGCAGAGGAGCCTGCTGGTGCTCACTGTATTTGTAGGCAAAAGGATGCCTACACGAGGGTGCTAAGTGTCTGGATAAGTGAAGAAACGTTAAAGTAAAGCAGAACTGCGAATACGACCTAATGGAAGCTGCTACACGCTTTCGCTTCAACAGGGCTTTTCAGGCCTTAGCTTGAGGCAAGTTCTCAGGTAAAGTTTCCCTGTAGCTCTAGAGCATAACAGGATGAGGTCCCACCTATGCTATGGAAGCACCTTGTTTCCTTAGAGACAACTCCTTTTCTTTCCAGAGGGCTGCCTACAGTGACAAGAGGCCAGTCGAAAACAGTGTTATTTAGGTATCTTCAGGGCAGCATGGATAGGGCTTTTAAAATGGGAAAGCAAGGCTTGTGCCTTCGGGTCTTTTTTTCCGTTGAGCAAGAGGCCAAAATCCTTCTGATTTCTAACAAGTCAAAAGAGACTATAGCTACATCCTGGTCCCTTGCTGAATCAACTTTTCTTCACAGGGTGTTCTGCATTTAGCGTATTCCCTCATCCTTGGAATGCTCTATGTGTGCTATCGATCCTAAGCCTATAGTAAAATCCTGCAGTGTAAAACTAAAAACTGTGCTTTTGTTCCAGTAGGAATGCAAGCTTCCTTTCTCCTGTAGGTATGGGGTCCTTGGGTAAGACTTCCTAGAAGGAAGGCGAAGCAGATTGTGTTTCTATGTCCGGCTCCATAAAGGGCAGTGAGGCAGACGTCCAAGGCATGTAGGACGTGAGAGAACAGAATCCCTGGAGCTGTTGGAGTGCTGAGGACATCTAGCTTTCCAAATGAAGGGTGCAGTGTGTTACCCTAATCTCTGAATACATACAGTGCCTTGGAAAGGCTCCTGGGGCTGGATGTTTCTTAGAAGGGCAGAGGAGCCTGCTGGTACTCACTGTATTTGTAGGCAAAGGGTGCCTACTTGAGGGTGCTAAGTGATTGGGTAAGTGAAGAAACGTTAAAGTAAAGCAGAACTGCGAATACGACCTAATGGAAACTGCTACACGCTTTCGCTTCAGCAGGAATCTTCAGGCCTTAGGTTGGGGCAAGTTCTCACGTCAAGTTTCCCTGTAGCTCTAGAGCATGACAGGATGAGCTCCCACCCATGCTATGGAAGCACCGTGTTTCCTTAGAGAAAACTTTTCTTTCCAGAGGGCTGCCTACAGTGACTAGAGGCCAGTCGAAAAGAGTGTTATTTAGGTATCTTCAGGGCAGCATGGATACAGCTTTTAAAATGGGAAAGCAAGGCTTGTGCCATCAGGTCTTCTTTTCCGGTGAACCTGCAGCCGAAACCCTTCTGATTTCTAAGAAGTCAAAAAAGACCCTAGCTACACCCTGGTCCCTTGCCTGCATCAACTTTTCTTCACAGGGTGTTCTGCATTTAGCGTATTCTCTCTTCCTTGGAACGATCTATGTGTACTATCGGGCTAATCCTATTCTACAGTCCTCCAGTGTAACAGGAAAAACTGTGCTTTCGTTCCAGTAGGAATGCAAGCCTCCTTTTTCCTGTAAGTACGGGGTCCTTGGGTAAGACTTCCTAGAAGGAAGGCGAAGCAGATTGTGTTTCTAAGTGCTGCTCCAATGAGGGCAATGAGGCAGACTTCCGTGGCATGTAGGACGTGAGAGAACAGAATCCCTGGAGCTGCTGGAGAGCTGAGGACATCTAGCTTTCTCAAGGAAGGGTGCAGTGTGTTTCCCTAATCTCTGAATATATAGAGTGACTGGGAGAGGCTACTGGCTCTGGATGTTTCTTAGCAGGGCAGAGGAGCCTGCTGGTACTCACTGTATTTGTAGGCAAAAGGATGCCTACACGAGGGTGCTAAGTGTCTGGATAAGTGAAGAAACGTTAAAGTAAAGCAGAACTGCGAATACGACCTAATGGAAACTGCTACACGCTTTCGCTTCAGCAGGAAACTTCAGGCCTTAGCTTGAGGCAAGTTCTCACGTCAAGTTTCCCTGTAGCTCTAGAGCATGACAGGATGAGCTCCCACCCATGCTATGGAAGCACCGTGTTTCCTTAGAGAAAACTTTTCTTTCCAGAGGGCTTCCTAGAGTGACTAGAGGCCAGTCGAAAAGAGTGTGATTTAGGTATCTTCAGGGCAGCATGGATACAGCTTTTAAAATGGGAGAGCAAGGCTTGTGCCATCAGGTCTTCTTTTCCGGTGAACCTGCCAGCCGAAACCCTTCTGATTTCTAAGAAGTCAAAAAAGACCCTAGCTACACCCTGGTCCCTTGCCTGAATCAACATTTCTTTACAGGGTGTTCTGCATTTAGTGTATTCCCTCTTCCTTGGAACGCTCTATGTGTGCTATTGGGCTAATCCTATTCTACAGTCCTCCAGTGTAACAGGAAAAACTGTGCTTTCGTTCCAGTAGGAATGCAAGCCTCCATTCTCCTGTAAGTACGGGGTCCTTGGGTAAGACTTCCTAGAAGGAAGGCGAAGCAGATTGTGTTTCTAAGTGCTGCTCCAATGAGGGCAATGAGGCAGACTTCCATGGCATGTAGGACGTGAGAGAACAAAAACCCTGGAACTGTTGGAGAGTGAGGACATCTAGCTTTCCAAAGGAAGGGTGCAGTGTGTTGCTCTAATGTCTGAATACATAGAGTGACTGGGAGAGGCTACTGGCTCTGGATGTTTCTTAGAAGGGCAGAGGAGCCTGCTGGTACTCACTCTATTTGTAGGCAAAAGGGTGCCTACACGAGGGTGCTAAGTGTTGGATAAGTGAAATAACGTTAAAGTAAAGCAGAACTGCGAATACGACCTAATGGAAACTGCTACACGCTTTTGCTTCAGCAGGGCTCTTCAGTCCTTAGCTTGGGGCATGTTCTCACGTCAAGCTTCCCTGTAGCTCTAGAGCATGACAGAATGAGCCCCCACCCATGCTATGGAAGCACCGTGTTTCCTTAGAGAAAACTTTTCTTTCCAGAGGGCTGCCTACAGTGACTAGAAGCCAGTCGAAAACAGTGTTATTTAGGTATCTTCAGGGCAGCATGGATAGATCTTTTAAACTGGGAAAGCAAGGCTTGTGCCATCAGGTCTTCTTTTCCGGTGAACCTGCAGCCGACACCCTTCTGACTTCTAACAAGTGAAAAGAGACCCTAGCTACACCCTGGTCCCTTGCCTGAATCAACTTTCCTTCACAGGTTGTTTTGCATTTAGCGTACTCCCTCTTCCTTGGAACGCTCAGAGTATGCTATCGGGGTAATCTTATTCTAAACTCCTGCAGTGTAAGAGGAAAAACTGTGCTTTGGTTTCAGTAGGAATGCAAGCCTCCTTTCTCCTGTAGGTATGGGGTCCTAAGGTAAGAGTTCCTAGAAGGAAGGCGAAGCAGATTGTGTTTCTAAGTGCTGCTCCAATGAGTGCAATGAGGCAGACTTCCGTGGCATGTAGGACGTGAGAGAACAGAATCCCTGGAGCTGTTGGAGAGCTGAGAACATCTAGCTTTCCAAAGGAAGGGTGCAGTGTGTTGCCCTAATCTCTGAATACTTAGACTGACTGGGAAAGGCTTCTGGCTCTGGATGTTTCCTAGAAGGGCAGAGGAGCCTGCTGGTACTCACTGTATTTGTAAGCAAAAGGGTGCCTAGACGAGGGTGCTAAGTGTCTGGAAAATTGAAGAAACGTTAAAGTAAAGCAGAACTGCGAATACGACCTAATGGAAACTGCTACACGCTGTCGCTTCAGCAGGGGTTTTCAGGCCTTAGCTTGAGGCAAGTTCTCACGTCAAGTTTCCCTGTAGCTCTAGAGCATGACAGGATAAGCTCCCACCCATGCTATGGAAGCACCGTGTTTCTTTAGAGAAAACTCTTTTTCTTTCCAGAGGGTGCCTACAGTGAGTAGAGGCCAGTCGAAAACAGTGTTATTTAGGTATCTTCAGGACAGCATGGATAGGGCTTTTAAAATGGGAAAGCAAGGCTTGTGCCTTCGGGTCTTTTTTTCCGTTGAACAAGAGGCCAAAATCCTTCTGATTTCTAAGAAGTCAAAAGAGACTATAGCTACATCCTGGTCCCTTGCTGAATCGTTTTCTTCACAGGGTGTTCTGCATGTAGTGAATTCCCTCTTCCTTGGAATGCTCTATGTGGGCTATCGGTCCTAAGACAATTCTAAAATCCTGCAGGGTAAAAGTAAAAACTGTGCTTTTGTTCCAGTGGGAATGCAAGCCTCCTTTCTCCTGTAGGTATGGGGTCCTTGGCTAAGACTTCCTAGAAGGAAGGCGAAGCCGATTGTGTTTCAAAGTGCTGCTCCAATGAGGGCAATGAGGCAGACTTCCATGGCATGTAGGACGTGAGAGAACAGAATCCCTGGAGCTGTTGGAGAGCTGAGGACATCTAGCTTTCTCAAGGAAGGGTGCAGTGTGTTTCCCTAATCTCTGAATATATAGAGTGACTGGGAAAGGCTTCTTGGTTTGGATGTTTCTTAGAAGGGCAGAGGAGCCTGCTGGTGCTCACTGTATTTGTAGGCAAAAGGATGCCTACACGAGGGTGCTAAGTGTCTGGATAAGTGAAGAAACGTTAAAGTAAAGCAGAACTGCGAATACGACCTAATGGAAGCTGCTACACGCTTTCGCTTCAACAGGGCTTTTCAGGCCTTAGCTTGAGGCAAGTTCTCAGGTAAAGTTTCCCTGTAGCTCTAGAGCATAACAGGATGAGGTCCCACCTATGCTATGGAAGCACCTTGTTTCCTTAGAGACAACTCCTTTTCTTTCCAGAGGGCTGCCTACAGTGACAAGAGGCCAGTCGAAAACAGTGTTATTTAGGTATCTTCAGGGCAGCATGGATAGGGCTTTTAAAATGGGAAAGCAAGGCTTGTGCCTTCGGGTCTTTTTTTCCGTTGAACAAGAGGCCAAAATCCTTCTGATTTCTAACAAGTCAAAAGAGACTATAGCTACATCCTGGTCCCTTGCTGAATCAACTTTTCTTCACAGGGTGTTCTGCATTTAGCGTATTCCCTCATCCTTGGAATGCTCTATGTGTGCTATCGATCCTAAGCCTATAGTAAAATCCTGCAGTGTAAAACTAAAAACTGTGCTTTGGTTCCAGTAGGAATGCAAGCTTCCTTTCTCCTGTAGGTATGGGGTCCTTGGGTAAGACTTCCTAGAAGGAAGGCGAAGCAGATTGTGTTTCTATGTCCGGCTCCATAAAGGGCAGTGAGGCAGACGTCCAAGGCATGTAGGACGTGAGAGAACAGAATCCCTGGAGCTGTTGGAGTGCTGAGGACATCTAGCTTTCCAAAGGAAGGGTGCAGTGTGTTACCCTAATCTCTGAATACATACAGTGCCTTGGAAAGGCTCCTGGGGCTGGATGTTTCTTAGAAGGGCAGAGGAGCCTGCTGGTACTCACTGTATTTGTAGGCAAAGGGTGCCTACTTGAGGGTGCTAAGTGATTGGGTAAGTGAAGAAACGTTAAAGTAAAGCAGAACTGCGAATACGACCTAATGGAAACTGCTACACGCTTTCGCTTCAGCAGGAATCTTCAGGCCTTAGGTTGGGGCAAGTTCTCACGTCAAGTTTCCCTGTAGCTCTAGAGCATGACAGGATGAGCTCCCACCCATGCTATGGAAGCACCGTGTTTCCTTAGAGAAAACTTTTCTTTCCAGAGGGCTGCCTACAGTGACTAGAGGCCAGTCGAAAAGAGTGTTATTTAGGTATCTTCAGGGCAGCATGGATACAGCTTTTAAAATGGGAAAGCAAGGCTTGTGCCATCAGGTCTTCTTTTCCGGTGAACCTGCAGCCGAAACCCTTCTGATTTCTAAGAAGTCAAAAAAGACCCTAGCTACACCCTGGTCCCTTGCCTGCATCAACTTTTCTTCACAGGGTGTTCTGCATTTAGCGTATTCTCTCTTCCTTGGAACGATCTATGTGTACTATCGGGCTAATCCTATTCTACAGTCCTCCAGTGTAACAGGAAAAACTGTGCTTTCGTTCCAGTAGGAATGCAAGCCTCCTTTTTCCTGTAAGTACGGGGTCCTTGGGTAAGACTTCCTAGAAGGAAGGCGAAGCAGATTGTGTTTCTAAGTGCTGCTCCAATGAGGGCAATGAGGCAGACTTCCGTGGCATGTAGGACGTGAGAGAACAGAATCCCTGGAGCTGCTGGAGAGCTGAGGACATCTAGCTTTCTCAAGGAAGGGTGCAGTGTGTTTCCCTAATCTCTGAATATATAGAGTGACTGGGAGAGGCTACTGGCTCTGGATGTTTCTTAGCAGGGCAGAGGAGCCTGCTGGTACTCACTGTATTTGTAGGCAAAAGGATGCCTACACGAGGGTGCTAAGTGTCTGGATAAGTGAAGAAACGTTAAAGTAAAGCAGAACTGCGAATACGACCTAATGGAAACTGCTACACGCTTTCGCTTCAGCAGGAAACTTCAGGCCTTAGCTTGAGGCAAGTTCTCACGTCAAGTTTCCCTGTAGCTCTAGAGCATGACAGGATGAGCTCCCACCCATGCTATGGAAGCACCGTGTTTCCTTAGAGAAAACTTTTCTTTCCAGAGGGCTTCCTAGAGTGACTAGAGGCCAGTCGAAAAGAGTGTGATTTAGGTATCTTCAGGGCAGCATGGATACAGCTTTTAAAATGGGAAAGCAAGGCTTGTGCCATCAGGTCTTCTTTTCCGGTGAACCTGCCAGCCGAAACCCTTCTGATTTCTAAGAAGTCAAAAAAGACCCTAGCTACACCCTGGTCCCTTGCCTGAATCAACATTTCTTTACAGGGTGTTCTGCATTTAGTGTATTCCCTCTTCCTTGGAACGCTCTATGTGTGCTCTCGGGCTAATCCTATTCTACAGTCCTCCAGTGTAACAGGAAAAACTGTGCTTTCGTTCCAGTAGGAATGCAAGCCTCCATTCTCCTGTAAGTACGGGGTCCTTGGGTAAGACTTCCTAGAAGGAAGGCGAAGCAGATTGTGTTTCTAAGTGCTGCTCCAATGAGTGCAATGAGGCAGACTTCCGTGGCATGTAGGACGTGAGAGAACAGAATCCCTGGAGCTGTTGGAGAGCTGAGAACATCTAGCTTTCCAAAGGAAGGGTGCAGTGTGTTGCCCTAATCTCTGAATACTTAGACTGACTGGGAAAGGCTTCTGGCTCTGGATGTTTCCTCGAAGGGCAGAGGAGCCTGCTGGTACTCACTGTATTTGTAAGCAAAAGGGTGCCTAGACGAGGGTGCTAAGTGTCTGGAAAAGTGAAGAAACGTTAAAGTAAAGCAGAACTGCGAATACGACCTAATGGAAACTGCTACACGCTGTCGCTTCAGCAGGGGTTTTCAGGCCTTAGCTTGAGGCAAGTTCTCACGTCAAGTTTCCCTGTAGCTCTAGAGCATGACAGGATAAGCTCCCACCCATGCTATGGAAGCACCGTGTTTCTTTAGAGAAAACTCTTTTTCTTTCCAGAGGGTGCCTACAGTGAGTAGAGGCCAGTCGAAAACAGTGTTATTTAGGTATCTTCAGGACAGCATGGATAGGGCTTTTAAAATGGGAAAGCAAGGCTTGTGCCTTCAGGTCTTTTTTTCCGTTGAACAAGAGGCCAAAATCCTTCTGATTTCTAAAAAGTCAAAAGAGACTATAGCTACATCCTGGTCCCTTGCTGAATCGTTTTCTTCACAGGGTGTTCTGCATGTAGTGAATTCCCTCTTCCTTGGAATGCTCTATGTGGGCTATCGGTCCTAAGACAATTCTAAAATCCTGCAGGGTGAAAGTAAAAACTGTGCTTTTGTTCCAGTGGGAATGCAAGCCTCCTTTCTCCTGTAGGTATGGGGTCCTTGGCTAAGACTTCCTAGAAGGAAGGCGAAGCCGATTGTGTTTCAAAGTGCTGCTCCAATGAGGGCAATGAGGCAGACTTCCATGGCATGTAGGACGTGAGAGAACAGAATCCCTGGAGCTGTTGGAGAGCTGAGGACATCTAGCTTTCTCAAGGAAGGGTGCAGTGTGTTTCCCTAATCTCTGAATATATAGAGTGACTGGGAAAGGCTTCTTGGTTTGGATGTTTCTTAGAAGGGCAGAGGAGCCTGCTGGTGCTCACTGTATTTGTAGGCAAAAGGATGCCTACACGAGGGTGCTAAGTGTCTGGATAAGTGAAGAAACGTTAAAGTAAAGCAGAACTGCGAATACGACCTAATGGAAGCTGCTACACGCTTTCGCTTCAACAGGGCTTTTCAGGCCTTAGCTTGAGGCAAGTTCTCAGGTAAAGTTTCCCTGTAGCTCTAGAGCATAACAGGATGAGGTCCCACCTATGCTATGGAAGCACCTTGTTTCCTTAGAGACAACTCCTTTTCTTTCCAGAGGGCTGCCTACAGTGACAAGAGGCCAGTCGAAAAGAGTGTTATTTAGGTATCTTCAGGGCAGCATGGATAGGGCTTTTAAAATGGGAAAGCAAGGCTTGTGCCTTCGGGTCTTTTTTTCCGTTGAGCAAGAGGCCAAAATCCTTCTGATTTCTAACAAGTCAAAAGAGACTATAGCTACATCCTGGTCCCTTGCTGAATCAACTTTTCTTCACAGGGTGTTCTGCATTTAGCGTATTCCCTCATCCTTGGAATGCTCTATGTGTGCTATCGATCCTAAGCCTATAGTAAAATCCTGCAGTGTAAAACTAAAAACTGTGCTTTGGTTCCAGTAGGAATGCAAGCTTCCTTTCTCCTGTAGGTATGGGGTCCTTGGGTAAGACTTCCTAGAAGGAAGGCGAAGCAGATTGTGTTTCTATGCCCGGCTCCATAAAGGGCAGTGAGGCAGACGTCCAAGGCATGTAGGACGTGAGAGAACAGAATCCCTGGAGCTGTTGGAGTGCTGAGGACATCTAGCTTTCCAAAGGAAGGGTGCAGTGTGTTACCCTAATCTCTGAATACATACAGTGCCTTGGAAAGGCTCCTGGGGCTGGATGTTTCTTAGAAGGGCAGAGGAGCCTGCTGGTACTCACTGTATTTGTAGGCAAAGGGTGCCTACTTGAGGGTGCTAAGTGATTGGGTAAGTGAAGAAACGTTAAAGTAAAGCAGAACTGCGAATACGACCTAATGGAAACTGCTACACGCTTTCGCTTCAGCAGGAATCTTCAGGCCTTAGGTTGGGGCAAGTTCTCACGTCAAGTTTCCCTGTAGCTCTAGAGCATGACAGGATGAGCTCCCACCCATGCTATGGAAGCACCGTGTTTCCTTAGAGAAAACTTTTCTTTCCAGAGGGCTGCCTACAGTGACTAGAGGCCAGTCGAAAAGAGTGTTATTTAGGTATCTTCAGGGCAGCATGGATACAGCTTTTAAAATGGGAAAGCAAGGCTTGTGCCATCAGGTCTTCTTTTCCGGTGAACCTGCAGCCGAAACCCTTCTGATTTCTAAGAAGTCAAAAAAGACCCTAGCTACACCCTGGTCCCTTGCCTGAATCAACTTTTCTTCACAGGGTGTTCTGCATTTAGCGTATTCTCTCTTCCTTGGAACGATCTATGTGTACTATCGGGCTAATCCTATTCTACAGTCCTCCAGTGTAACAGGAAAAACTGTGCTTTTGTTCCAGTAGGAATGCAAGCCTCCTTTTTCCTGTAAGTACGGGGTCCTTGGGTAAGACTTCCTAGAAGGAAGGCGAAGCAGATTGTGTTTCTAAGTGCTGCTCCAATGAGGGCAATGAGGCAGACTTCCGTGGCATGTAGGACGTGAGAGAACAGAATCCCTGGAGCTGCTGGAGAGCTGAGGACATCTAGCTTTCTCAAGGAAGGGTGCAGTGTGTTTCCCTAATCTCTGAATATATAGAGTGACTGGGAGAGGCTACTGGCTCTGGATGTTTCTTAGCAGGGCAGAGGAGCCTGCTGGTACTCACTGTATTTGTAGGCAAAAGGATGCCTACACGAGGGTGCTAAGTGTCTGGATAAGTGAAGAAACGTTAAAGTAAAGCAGAACTGCGAATACGACCTAATGGAAACTGCTACACGCTTTCGCTTCAGCAGGAAACTTCAGGCCTTAGCTTGAGGCAAGTTCTCACGTCAAGTTTCCCTGTAGCTCTAGAGCATGACAGGATGAGCTCCCACCCATGCTATGGAAGCACCGTGTTTCCTTAGAGAAAACTTTTCTTTCCAGAGGGCTTCCTAGAGTGACTAGAGGCCAGTCGAAAAGAGTGTGATTTAGGTATCTTCAGGGCAGCATGGATACAGCTTTTAAAATGGGAGAGCAAGGCTTGTGCCATCAGGTCTTCTTTTCCGGTGAACCTGCCAGCCGAAACCCTTCTGATTTCTAAGAAGTCAAAAAAGACCCTAGCTACACCCTGGTCCCTTGCCTGAATCAACATTTCTTTACAGGGTGTTCTGCATTTAGTGTATTCCCTCTTCCTTGGAACGCTCTATGTGTGCTATCGGGCTAATCCTATTCTACAGTCCTCCAGTGTAACAGGAAAAACTGTGCTTTCGTTCCAGTAGGAATGCAAGCCTCCATTCTCCTGTAAGTACGGGGTCCTTGGGTAAGACTTCCTAGAAGGAAGGCGAAGCAGACTGTGTTTCTAAGTGCTGCTCCAATGAGGGCAATGAGGCAGACTTCCATGGCATGTAGGACGTGAGAGAACAAAAACCCTGGAACTGTTGGAGAGTGAGGACATCTAGCTTTCCAAAGGAAGGGTGCAGTGTGTTGCTCTAATGTCTGAATACATAGAGTGACTGGGAGAGGCTACTGGCTCTGGATGTTTCTTAGAAGGGCAGAGGAGCCTGCTGGTACTCACTCTATTTGTAGGCAAAAGGGTGCCTACACGAGGGTGCTAAGTGTTGGATAAGTGAAATAACGTTAAAGTAAAGCAGAACTGCGAATACGACCTAATGGAAACTGCTACACGCTTTTGCTTCAGCAGGGCTCTTCAGTCCTTAGCTTGGGGCATGTTCTCACGTCAAGCTTCCCTGTAGCTCTAGAGCATGACAGAATGAGCCCCCACCCATGCTATGGAAGCACCGTGTTTCCTTAGAGAAAACTTTTCTTTCCAGAGGGCTGCCTACAGTGACTAGAAGCCAGTCGAAAACAGTGTTATTTAGGTATCTTCAGGGCAGCATGGATAGATCTTTTAAACTGGGAAAGCAAGGCTTGTGCCATCAGGTCTTCTTTTCCGGTGAACCTGCAGCCGACACCCTTCTGACTTCTAACAAGTGAAAAGAGACCCTAGCTACTACACCCTGGTCCCTTGCCTGAATCAACTTTCCTTCACAGGTTGTTTTGCATTTAGCGTACTCCCTCTTCCTTGGAACGCTCAGAGTATGCTATCGGGGTAATCTTATTCTAAACTCCTGCAGTGTAAGAGGAAAAACTGTGCTTTGGTTTCAGTAGGAATGCAAGCCTCCTTTCTCCTGTAGGTATGGGGTCCTAAGGTAAGAGTTCCTAGAAGGAAGGCGAAGCAGATTGTGTTTCTAAGTGCTGCTCCAATGAGTGCAATGAGGCAGACTTCCGTGGCATGTAGGACGTGAGAGAACAGAATCCCTGGAGCTGTTGGAGAGCTGAGAACATCTAGCTTTCCAAAGGAAGGGTGCAGTGTGTTGCCCTAATCTCTGAATACTTAGACTGACTGGGAAAGGCTTCTGGCTCTGGATGTTTCCTAGAAGGGCAGAGGAGCCTGCTGGTACTCACTGTATTTGTAAGCAAAAGGGTGCCTAGACGAGGGTGCTAAGTGTTTGGAAAATTGAAGAAACGTTAAAGTAAAGCAGAACTGCGAATACGACCTAATGGAAACTGCTACACGCTGTCGCTTCAGCAGGGGTTTTCAGGCCTTAGCTTGAGGCAAGTTCTCACGTCAAGTTTCCCTGTAGCTCTAGAGCATGACAGGATAAGCTCCCACCCATGCTATGGAAGCACCGTGTTTCTTTAGAGAAAACTCTTTTTCTTTCCAGAGGGTGCCTACAGTGAGTAGAGGCCAGTCGAAAACAGTGTTATTTAGGTATCTTCAGGACAGCATGGATAGGGCTTTTAAAATGGGAAAGCAAGGCTTGTGCCTTCGGGTCTTTTTTTCCGTTGAACAAGAGGCCAAAATCCTTCTGATTTCGAAAAAGTCAAAAGAGACTATAGCTACATCCTGGTCCCTTGCTGAATCGTTTTCTTCACAGGGTGTTCTGCATGTAGTGAATTCCCTCTTCCTTGGAATGCTCTATGTGGGCTATCGGTCCTAAGACAATTCTAAAATCCTGCAGGGTAAAAGTAAAAACTGTGCTTTTGTTCCAGTGGGAATGCAAGCCTCCTTTCTCCTGTAGGTATGGGGTCCTTGGCTAAGACTTCCTAGAAGGAAGGCGAAGCCGATTGTGTTTCAAAGTGCTGCTCCAATGAGGGCAATGAGGCAGACTTCCATGGCATGTAGGACGTGAGAGAACAGAATCCCTGGAGCTGTTGGAGAGCTGAGGACATCTAGCTTTCTCAAGGAAGGGTGCAGTGTGTTTCCCTAATCTCTGAATATATAGAGTGACTGGGAAAGGCTTCTTGGTTTGGATGTTTCTTAGAAGGGCAGAGGAGCCTGCTGGTGCTCACTGTATTTGTAGGCAAAAGGATGCCTACACGAGGGTGCTAAGTGTCTGGATAAGTGAAGAAACGTTAAAGTAAAGCAGAACTGCGAATACGACCTAATGGAAGCTGCTACACGCTTTCGCTTCAACAGGGCTTTTCAGGCCTTAGCTTGAGGCAAGTTCTCAGGTAAAGTTTCCCTGTAGCTCTAGAGCATAACAGGATGAGGTCCCACCTATGCTATGGAAGCACCTTGTTTCCTTAGAGACAACTCCTTTTCTTTCCAGAGGGCTGCCTACAGTGACAAGAGGCCAGTCGAAAAGAGTGTTATTTAGGTATCTTCAGGGCAGCATGGATAGGGCTTTTAAAATGGGAAAGCAAGGCTTGTGCCTTCGGGTCTTTTTTTCCGTTGAGCAAGAGGCCAAAATCCTTCTGATTTCTAACAAGTCAAAAGAGACTATAGCTACATCCTGGTCCCTTGCTGAATCAACTTTTCTTCACAGGGTGTTCTGCATTTAGCGTATTCCCTCATCCTTGGAATGCTCTATGTGTGCTATCGATCCTAAGCCTATAGTAAAATCCTGCAGTGTAAAACTAAAAACTGTGCTTTGGTTCCAGTAGGAATGCAAGCTTCCTTTCTCCTGTAGGTATGGGGTCCTTGGGTAAGACTTCCTAGAAGGAAGGCGAAGCAGATTGTGTTTCTATGCCCGGCTCCATAAAGGGCAGTGAGGCAGACGTCCAAGGCATGTAGGACGTGAGAGAACAGAATCCCTGGAGCTGTTGGAGTGCTGAGGACATCTAGCTTTCCAAAGGAAGGGTGCAGTGTGTTACCCTAATCTCTGAATACATACAGTGCCTTGGAAAGGCTCCTGGGGCTGGATGTTTCTTAGAAGGGCAGAGGAGCCTGCTGGTACTCACTGTATTTGTAGGCAAAGGGTGCCTACTTGAGGGTGCTAAGTGATTGGGTAAGTGAAGAAACGTTAAAGTAAAGCAGAACTGCGAATACGACCTAATGGAAACTGCTACACGCTTTCGCTTCAGCAGGAATCTTCAGGCCTTAGGTTGGGGCAAGTTCTCACGTCAAGTTTCCCTGTAGCTCTAGAGCATGACAGGATGAGCTCCCACCCATGCTATGGAAGCACCGTGTTTCCTTAGAGAAAACTTTTCTTTCCAGAGGGCTGCCTACAGTGACTAGAGGCCAGTCGAAAAGAGTGTTATTTAGGTATCTTCAGGGCAGCATGGATACAGCTTTTAAAATGGGAAAGCAAGGCTTGTGCCATCAGGTCTTCTTTTCCGGTGAACCTGCAGCCGAAACCCTTCTGATTTCTAAGAAGTCAAAAAAGACCCTAGCTACACCCTGGTCCCTTGCCTGAATCAACTTTTCTTCACAGGGTGTTCTGCATTTAGCGTATTCTCTCTTCCTTGGAACGATCTATGTGTACTATCGGGCTAATCCTATTCTACAGTCCTCCAGTGTAACAGGAAAAACTGTGCTTTCGTTCCAGTAGGAATGCAAGCCTCCTTTTTCCTGTAAGTACGGGGTCCTTGGGTAAGACTTCCTAGAAGGAAGGCGAAGCAGATTGTGTTTCTAAGTGCTGCTCCAATGAGGGCAATGAGGCAGACTTCCGTGGCATGTAGGACGTGAGAGAACAGAATCCCTGGAGCTGCTGGAGAGCTGAGGACATCTAGCTTTCTCAAGGAAGGGTGCAGTGTGTTTCCCTAATCTCTGAATATATAGAGTGACTGGGAGAGGCTACTGGCTCTGGATGTTTCTTAGCAGGGCAGAGGAGCCTGCTGGTACTCACTGTATTTGTAGGCAAAAGGATGCCTACACGAGGGTGCTAAGTGTCTGGATAAGTGAAGAAACGTTAAAGTAAAGCAGAACTGCGAATACGACCTAATGGAAACTGCTACACGCTTTCGCTTCAGCAGGAAACTTCAGGCCTTAGCTTGAGGCAAGTTCTCACGTCAAGTTTCCCTGTAGCTCTAGAGCATGACAGGATGAGCTCCCACCCATGCTATGGAAGCACCGTGTTTCCTTAGAGAAAACTTTTCTTTCCAGAGGGCTTCCTAGAGTGACTAGAGGCCAGTCGAAAAGAGTGTGATTTAGGTATCTTCAGGGCAGCATGGATACAGCTTTTAAAATGGGAGAGCAAGGCTTGTGCCATCAGGTCTTCTTTTCCGGTGAACCTGCCAGCCGAAACCCTTCTGATTTCTAAGAAGTCAAAAAAGACCCTAGCTACACCCTGGTCCCTTGCCTGAATCAACATTTCTTTACAGGGTGTTCTGCATTTAGTGTATTCCCTCTTCCTTGGAACGCTCTATGTGTGCTATCGGGCTAATCCTATTCTACAGTCCTCCAGTGTAACAGGAAAAACTGTGCTTTCGTTCCAGTAGGAATGCAAGCCTCCATTCTCCTGTAAGTACGGGGTCCTTGGGTAAGACTTCCTAGAAGGAAGGCGAAGCAGATTGTGTTTCTAAGTGCTGCTCCAATGAGGGCAATGAGGCAGACTTCCATGGCATGTAGGACGTGAGAGAACAAAAACCCTGGAACTGTTGGAGAGTGAGGACATCTAGCTTTCCAAAGGAAGGGTGCAGTGTGTTGCTCTAATGTCTGAATACATAGAGTGACTGGGAGAGGCTACTGGCTCTGGATGTTTCTTAGAAGGGCAGAGGAGCCTGCTGGTACTCACTCTATTTGTAGGCAAAAGGGTGCCTGCACGAGGGTGCTAAGTGTTGGATAAGTGAAATAACGTTAAAGTAAAGCAGAACTGCGAATACGACCTAATGGAAACTGCTACACGCTTTTGCTTCAGCAGGGCTCTTCAGTCCTTAGCTTGGGGCATGTTCTCACGTCAAGCTTCCCTGTAGCTCTAGAGCATGACAGAATGAGCCCCCACCCATGCTATGGAAGCACCGTGTTTCCTTAGAGAAAACTTTTCTTTCCAGAGGGCTGCCTACAGTGACTAGAAGCCAGTCGAAAACAGTGTTATTTAGGTATCTTCAGGGCAGCATGGATAGATCTTTTAAACTGGGAAAGCAAGGCTTGTGCCATCAGGTCTTCTTTTCCGGTGAACCTGCAGCCGACACCCTTCTGACTTCTAACAAGTGAAAAGAGACCCTAGCTACACCCTGGTCCCTTGCCTGAATCAACTTTCCTTCACAGGTTGTTTTGCATTTAGCGTACTCCCTCTTCCTTGGAACGCTCAGAGTATGCTATCGGGGTAATCTTATTCTAAACTCCTGCAGTGTAAGAGGAAAAACTGTGCTTTGGTTTCAGTAGGAATGCAAGCCTCCTTTCTCCTGTAGGTATGGGGTCCTAAGGTAAGAGTTCCTAGAAGGAAGGCGAAGCAGATTGTGTTTCTAAGTGCTGCTCCAATGAGTGCAATGAGGCAGACTTCCGTGGCATGTAGGACGTGAGAGAACAGAATCCCTGGAGCTGTTGGAGAGCTGAGAACATCTAGCTTTCCAAAGGAAGGGTGCAGTGTGTTGCCCTAATCTCTGAATACTTAGACTGACTGGGAAAGGCTTCTGGCTCTGGATGTTTCCTAGAAGGGCAGAGGAGCCTGCTGGTACTCACTGTATTTGTAAGCAAAAGGGTGCCTAGACGAGGGTGCTAAGTGTCTGGAAAATTGAAGAAACGTTAAAGTAAAGCAGAACTGCGAATACGACCTAATGGAAACTGCTACACGCTGTCGCTTCAGCAGGGGTTTTCAGGCCTTAGCTTGAGGCAAGTTCTCACGTCAAGTTTCCCTGTAGCTCTAGAGCATGACAGGATAAGCTCCCACCCATGCTATGGAAGCACCGTGTTTCTTTAGAGAAAACTCTTTTTCTTTCCAGAGGGTGCCTACAGTGAGTAGAGGCCAGTCGAAAACAGTGTTATTTAGGTATCTTCAGGACAGCATGGATAGGGCTTTTAAAATGGGAAAGCAAGGCTTGTGCCTTCGGGTCTTTTTTTCCGTTGAACAAGAGGCCAAAATCCTTCTGATTTCTAAGAAGTCAAAAGAGACTATAGCTACATCCTGGTCCCTTGCTGAATCGTTTTCTTCACAGGGTGTTCTGCATGTAGTGAATTCCCTCTTCCTTGGAATGCTCTATGTGGGCTATCGGTCCTAAGACAATTCTAAAATCCTGCAGGGTAAAAGTAAAAACTGTGCTTTTGTTCCAGTGGGAATGCAAGCCTCCTTTCTCCTGTAGGTATGGGGTCCTTGGCTAAGACTTCCTAGAAGGAAGGCGAAGCCGATTGTGTTTCAAAGTGCTGCTCCAATGAGGGCAATGAGGCAGACTTCCATGGCATGTAGGACGTGAGAGAACAGAATCCCTGGAGCTGTTGGAGAGCTGAGGACATCTAGCTTTCTCAAGGAAGGGTGCAGTGTGTTTCCCTAATCTCTGAATATATAGAGTGACTGGGAAAGGCTTCTTGGTTTGGATGTTTCTTAGAAGGGCAGAGGAGCCTGCTGGTGCTCACTGTATTTGTAGGCAAAAGGATGCCTACACGAGGGTGCTAAGTGTCTGGATAAGTGAAGAAACGTTAAAGTAAAGCAGAACTGCGAATACGACCTAATGGAAGCTGCTACACGCTTTCGCTTCAACAGGGCTTTTCAGGCCTTAGCTTGAGGCAAGTTCTCAGGTAAAGTTTCCCTGTAGCTCTAGAGCATAACAGGATGAGGTCCCACCTATGCTATGGAAGCACCTTGTTTCCTTAGAGACAACTCCTTTTCTTTCCAGAGGGCTGCCTACAGTGACAAGAGGCCAGTCGAAAACAGTGTTATTTAGGTATCTTCAGGGCAGCATGGATAGGGCTTTTAAAATGGGAAAGCAAGGCTTGTGCCTTCGGGTCTTTTTTTCCGTTGAACAAGAGGCCAAAATCCTTCTGATTTCTAACAAGTCAAAAGAGACTATAGCTACATCCTGGTCCCTTGCTGAATCAACTTTTCTTCACAGGGTGTTCTGCATTTAGCGTATTCCCTCATCCTTGGAATGCTCTATGTGTGCTATCGATCCTAAGCCTATAGTAAAATCCTGCAGTGTAAAACTAAAAACTGTGCTTTGGTTCCAGTAGGAATGCAAGCTTCCTTTCTCCTGTAGGTATGGGGTCCTTGGGTAAGACTTCCTAGAAGGAAGGCGAAGCAGATTGTGTTTCTATGTCCGGCTCCATAAAGGGCAGTGAGGCAGACGTCCAAGGCATGTAGGACGTGAGAGAACAGAATCCCTGGAGCTGTTGGAGTGCTGAGGACATCTAGCTTTCCAAAGGAAGGGTGCAGTGTGTTACCCTAATCTCTGAATACATACAGTGCCTTGGAAAGGCTCCTGGGGCTGGATGTTTCTTAGAAGGGCAGAGGAGCCTGCTGGTACTCACTGTATTTGTAGGCAAAGGGTGCCTACTTGAGGGTGCTAAGTGATTGGGTAAGTGAAGAAACGTTAAAGTAAAGCAGAACTGCGAATACGACCTAATGGAAACTGCTACACGCTTTCGCTTCAGCAGGAATCTTCAGGCCTTAGGTTGGGGCAAGTTCTCACGTCAAGTTTCCCTGTAGCTCTAGAGCATGACAGGATGAGCTCCCACCCATGCTATGGAAGCACCGTGTTTCCTTAGAGAAAACTTTTCTTTCCAGAGGGCTGCCTACAGTGACTAGAGGCCAGTCGAAAAGAGTGTTATTTAGGTATCTTCAGGGCAGCATGGATACAGCTTTTAAAATGGGAAAGCAAGGCTTGTGCCATCAGGTCTTCTTTTCCGGTGAACCTGCAGCCGAAACCCTTCTGATTTCTAAGAAGTCAAAAAAGACCCTAGCTACACCCTGGTCCCTTGCCTGCATCAACTTTTCTTCACAGGGTGTTCTGCATTTAGCGTATTCTCTCTTCCTTGGAACGATCTATGTGTACTATCGGGCTAATCCTATTCTACAGTCCTCCAGTGTAACAGGAAAAACTGTGCTTTCGTTCCAGTAGGAATGCAAGCCTCCTTTTTCCTGTAAGTACGGGGTCCTTGGGTAAGACTTCCTAGAAGGAAGGCGAAGCAGATTGTGTTTCTAAGTGCTGCTCCAATGAGGGCAATGAGGCAGACTTCCGTGGCATGTAGGACGTGAGAGAACAGAATCCCTGGAGCTGCTGGAGAGCTGAGGACATCTAGCTTTCTCAAGGAAGGGTGCAGTGTGTTTCCCTAATCTCTGAATATATAGAGTGACTGGGAGAGGCTACTGGCTCTGGATGTTTCTTAGCAGGGCAGAGGAGCCTGCTGGTACTCACTGTATTTGTAGGCAAAAGGATGCCTACACGAGGGTGCTAAGTGTCTGGATAAGTGAAGAAACGTTAAAGTAAAGCAGAACTGCGAATACGACCTAATGGAAACTGCTACACGCTTTCGCTTCAGCAGGAAACTTCAGGCCTTAGCTTGAGGCAAGTTCTCACGTCAAGTTTCCCTGTAGCTCTAGAGCATGACAGGATGAGCTCCCACCCATGCTATGGAAGCACCGTGTTTCCTTAGAGAAAACTTTTCTTTCCAGAGGGCTTCCTAGAGTGACTAGAGGCCAGTCGAAAAGAGTGTGATTTAGGTATCTTCAGGGCAGCATGGATACAGCTTTTAAAATGGGAAAGCAAGGCTTGTGCCATCAGGTCTTCTTTTCCGGTGAACCTGCCAGCCGAAACCCTTCTGATTTCTAAGAAGTCAAAAAAGACCCTAGCTACACCCTGGTCCCTTGCCTGAATCAACATTTCTTTACAGGGTGTTCTGCATTTAGTGTATTCCCTCTTCCTTGGAACGCTCTATGTGTGCTATCGGGCTAATCCTATTCTACAGTCCTCCAGTGTAACAGGAAAAACTGTGCTTTCGTTCCAGTAGGAATGCAAGCCTCCATTCTCCTGTAAGTACGGGGTCCTTGGGTAAGACTTCCTAGAAGGAAGGCGAAGCAGATTGTGTTTCTAAGTGCTGCTCCAATGAGTGCAATGAGGCAGACTTCCGTGGCATGTAGGACGTGAGAGAACAGAATCCCTGGAGCTGTTGGAGAGCTGAGAACATCTAGCTTTCCAAAGGAAGGGTGCAGTGTGTTGCCCTAATCTCTGAATACTTAGACTGACTGGGAAAGGCTTCTGGCTCTGGATGTTTCCTAGAAGGGCAGAGGAGCCTGCTGGTACTCACTGTATTTGTAAGCAAAAGGGTGCCTAGACGAGGGTGCTAAGTGTCTGGAAAAGTGAAGAAACGTTAAAGTAAAGCAGAACTGCGAATACGACCTAATGGAAACTGCTACACGCTGTCGCTTCAGCAGGGGTTTTCAGGCCTTAGCTTGAGGCAAGTTCTCACGTCAAGTTTCCCTGTAGCTCTAGAGCATGACAGGATAAGCTCCCACCCATGCTATGGAAGCACCGTGTTTCTTTAGAGAAAACTCTTTTTCTTTCCAGAGGGTGCCTACAGTGAGTAGAGGCCAGTCGAAAACAGTGTTATTTAGGTATCTTCAGGACAGCATGGATAGGGCTTTTAAAATGGGAAAGCAAGGCTTGTGCCTTCAGGTCTTTTTTTCCGTTGAACAAGAGGCCAAAATCCTTCTGATTTCTAAAAAGTCAAAAGAGACTATAGCTACATCCTGGTCCCTTGCTGAATCGTTTTCTTCACAGGGTGTTCTGCATGTAGTGAATTCCCTCTTCCTTGGAATGCTCTATGTGGGCTATCGGTCCTAAGACAATTCTAAAATCCTGCAGGGTGAAAGTAAAAACTGTGCTTTTGTTCCAGTGGGAATGCAAGCCTCCTTTCTCCTGTAGGTATGGGGTCCTTGGCTAAGACTTCCTAGAAGGAAGGCGAAGCCGATTGTGTTTCAAAGTGCTGCTCCAATGAGGGCAATGAGGCAGACTTCCATGGCATGTAGGACGTGAGAGAACAGAATCCCTGGAGCTGTTGGAGAGCTGAGGACATCTAGCTTTCTCAAGGAAGGGTGCAGTGTGTTTCCCTAATCTCTGAATATATAGAGTGACTGGGAAAGGCTTCTTGGTTTGGATGTTTCTTAGAAGGGCAGAGGAGCCTGCTGGTGCTCACTGTATTTGTAGGCAAAAGGATGCCTACACGAGGGTGCTAAGTGTCTGGATAAGTGAAGAAACGTTAAAGTAAAGCAGAACTGCGAATACGACCTAATGGAAGCTGCTACACGCTTTCGCTTCAACAGGGCTTTTCAGGCCTTAGCTTGAGGCAAGTTCTCAGGTAAAGTTTCCCTGTAGCTCTAGAGCATAACAGGATGAGGTCCCACCTATGCTATGGAAGCACCTTGTTTCCTTAGAGACAACTCCTTTTCTTTCCAGAGGGCTGCCTACAGTGACAAGAGGCCAGTCGAAAAGAGTGTTATTTAGGTATCTTCAGGGCAGCATGGATAGGGCTTTTAAAATGGGAAAGCAAGGCTTGTGCCTTCGGGTCTTTTTTTCCGTTGAGCAAGAGGCCAAAATCCTTCTGATTTCTAACAAGTCAAAAGAGACTATAGCTACATCCTGGTCCCTTGCTGAATCAACTTTTCTTCACAGGGTGTTCTGCATTTAGCGTATTCCCTCATCCTTGGAATGCTCTATGTGTGCTATCGATCCTAAGCCTATAGTAAAATCCTGCAGTGTAAAACTAAAAACTGTGCTTTGGTTCCAGTAGGAATGCAAGCTTCCTTTCTCCTGTAGGTATGGGGTCCTTGGGTAAGACTTCCTAGAAGGAAGGCGAAGCAGATTGTGTTTCTATGCCCGGCTCCATAAAGGGCAGTGAGGCAGACGTCCAAGGCATGTAGGACGTGAGAGAACAGAATCCCTGGAGCTGTTGGAGTGCTGAGGACATCTAGCTTTCCAAAGGAAGGGTGCAGTGTGTTACCCTAATCTCTGAATACATACAGTGCCTTGGAAAGGCTCCTGGGGCTGGATGTTTCTTAGAAGGGCAGAGGAGCCTGCTGGTACTCACTGTATTTGTAGGCAAAGGGTGCCTACTTGAGGGTGCTAAGTGATTGGGTAAGTGAAGAAACGTTAAAGTAAAGCAGAACTGCGAATACGACCTAATGGAAACTGCTACACGCTTTCGCTTCAGCAGGAATCTTCAGGCCTTAGGTTGGGGCAAGTTCTCACGTCAAGTTTCCCTGTAGCTCTAGAGCATGACAGGATGAGCTCCCACCCATGCTATGGAAGCACCGTGTTTCCTTAGAGAAAACTTTTCTTTCCAGAGGGCTGCCTACAGTGACTAGAGGCCAGTCGAAAAGAGTGTTATTTAGGTATCTTCAGGGCAGCATGGATACAGCTTTTAAAATGGGAAAGCAAGGCTTGTGCCATCAGGTCTTCTTTTCCGGTGAACCTGCAGCCGAAACCCTTCTGATTTCTAAGAAGTCAAAAAAGACCCTAGCTACACCCTGGTCCCTTGCCTGAATCAACTTTTCTTCACAGGGTGTTCTGCATTTAGCGTATTCTCTCTTCCTTGGAACGATCTATGTGTACTATCGGGCTAATCCTATTCTACAGTCCTCCAGTGTAACAGGAAAAACTGTGCTTTTGTTCCAGTAGGAATGCAAGCCTCCTTTTTCCTGTAAGTACGGGGTCCTTGGGTAAGACTTCCTAGAAGGAAGGCGAAGCAGATTGTGTTTCTAAGTGCTGCTCCAATGAGGGCAATGAGGCAGACTTCCGTGGCATGTAGGACGTGAGAGAACAGAATCCCTGGAGCTGCTGGAGAGCTGAGGACATCTAGCTTTCTCAAGGAAGGGTGCAGTGTGTTTCCCTAATCTCTGAATATATAGAGTGACTGGGAGAGGCTACTGGCTCTGGATGTTTCTTAGCAGGGCAGAGGAGCCTGCTGGTACTCACTGTATTTGTAGGCAAAAGGATGCCTACACGAGGGTGCTAAGTGTCTGGATAAGTGAAGAAACGTTAAAGTAAAGCAGAACTGCGAATACGACCTAATGGAAACTGCTACACGCTTTCGCTTCAGCAGGAAACTTCAGGCCTTAGCTTGAGGCAAGTTCTCACGTCAAGTTTCCCTGTAGCTCTAGAGCATGACAGGATGAGCTCCCACCCATGCTATGGAAGCACCGTGTTTCCTTAGAGAAAACTTTTCTTTCCAGAGGGCTTCCTAGAGTGACTAGAGGCCAGTCGAAAAGAGTGTGATTTAGGTATCTTCAGGGCAGCATGGATACAGCTTTTAAAATGGGAGAGCAAGGCTTGTGCCATCAGGTCTTCTTTTCCGGTGAACCTGCCAGCCGAAACCCTTCTGATTTCTAAGAAGTCAAAAAAGACCCTAGCTACACCCTGGTCCCTTGCCTGAATCAACATTTCTTTACAGGGTGTTCTGCATTTAGTGTATTCCCTCTTCCTTGGAACGCTCTATGTGTGCTATCGGGCTAATCCTATTCTACAGTCCTCCAGTGTAACAGGAAAAACTGTGCTTTCGTTCCAGTAGGAATGCAAGCCTCCATTCTCCTGTAAGTACGGGGTCCTTGGGTAAGACTTCCTAGAAGGAAGGCGAAGCAGATTGTGTTTCTAAGTGCTGCTCCAATGAGGGCAATGAGGCAGACTTCCATGGCATGTAGGACGTGAGAGAACAAAAACCCTGGAACTGTTGGAGAGTGAGGACATCTAGCTTTCCAAAGGAAGGGTGCAGTGTGTTGCTCTAATGTCTGAATACATAGAGTGACTGGGAGAGGCTACTGGCTCTGGATGTTTCTTAGAAGGGCAGAGGAGCCTGCTGGTACTCACTCTATTTGTAGGCAAAAGGGTGCCTACACGAGGGTGCTAAGTGTTGGATAAGTGAAATAACGTTAAAGTAAAGCAGAACTGCGAATACGACCTAATGGAAACTGCTACACGCTTTTGCTTCAGCAGGGCTCTTCAGTCCTTAGCTTGGGGCATGTTCTCACGTCAAGCTTCCCTGTAGCTCTAGAGCATGACAGAATGAGCCCCCACCCATGCTATGGAAGCACCGTGTTTCCTTAGAGAAAACTTTTCTTTCCAGAGGGCTGCCTACAGTGACTAGAAGCCAGTCGAAAACAGTGTTATTTAGGTATCTTCAGGGCAGCATGGATAGATCTTTTAAACTGGGAAAGCAAGGCTTGTGCCATCAGGTCTTCTTTTCCGGTGAACCTGCAGCCGACACCCTTCTGACTTCTAACAAGTGAAAAGAGACCCTAGCTACTACACCCTGGTCCCTTGCCTGAATCAACTTTCCTTCACAGGTTGTTTTGCATTTAGCGTACTCCCTCTTCCTTGGAACGCTCAGAGTATGCTATCGGGGTAATCTTATTCTAAACTCCTGCAGTGTAAGAGGAAAAACTGTGCTTTGGTTTCAGTAGGAATGCAAGCCTCCTTTCTCCTGTAGGTATGGGGTCCTAAGGTAAGAGTTCCTAGAAGGAAGGCGAAGCAGATTGTGTTTCTAAGTGCTGCTCCAATGAGTGCAATGAGGCAGACTTCCGTGGCATGTAGGACGTGAGAGAACAGAATCCCTGGAGCTGTTGGAGAGCTGAGAACATCTAGCTTTCCAAAGGAAGGGTGCAGTGTGTTGCCCTAATCTCTGAATACTTAGACTGACTGGGAAAGGCTTCTGGCTCTGGATGTTTCCTAGAAGGGCAGAGGAGCCTGCTGGTACTCACTGTATTTGTAAGCAAAAGGGTGCCTAGACGAGGGTGCTAAGTGTTTGGAAAATTGAAGAAACGTTAAAGTAAAGCAGAACTGCGAATACGACCTAATGGAAACTGCTACACGCTGTCGCTTCAGCAGGGGTTTTCAGGCCTTAGCTTGAGGCAAGTTCTCACGTCAAGTTTCCCTGTAGCTCTAGAGCATGACAGGATAAGCTCCCACCCATGCTATGGAAGCACCGTGTTTCTTTAGAGAAAACTCTTTTTCTTTCCAGAGGGTGCCTACAGTGAGTAGAGGCCAGTCGAAAACAGTGTTATTTAGGTATCTTCAGGACAGCATGGATAGGGCTTTTAAAATGGGAAAGCAAGGCTTGTGCCTTCGGGTCTTTTTTTCCGTTGAACAAGAGGCCAAAATCCTTCTGATTTCGAAAAAGTCAAAAGAGACTATAGCTACATCCTGGTCCCTTGCTGAATCGTTTTCTTCACAGCGTGTTCTGCATGTAGTGAATTCCCTCTTCCTTGGAATGCTCTATGTGGGCTATCGGTCCTAAGACAATTCTAAAATCCTGCAGGGTAAAAGTAAAAACTGTGCTTTTGTTCCAGTGGGAATGCAAGCCTCCTTTCTCCTGTAGGTATGGGGTCCTTGGCTAAGACTTCCTAGAAGGAAGGCGAAGCCGATTGTGTTTCAAAGTGCTGCTCCAATGAGGGCAATGAGGCAGACTTCCATGGCATGTAGGACGTGAGAGAACAGAATCCCTGGAGCTGTTGGAGAGCTGAGGACATCTAGCTTTCTCAAGGAAGGGTGCAGTGTGTTTCCCTAATCTCTGAATATATAGAGTGACTGGGAAAGGCTTCTTGGTTTGGATGTTTCTTAGAAGGGCAGAGGAGCCTGCTGGTGCTCACTGTATTTGTAGGCAAAAGGATGCCTACACGAGGGTGCTAAGTGTCTGGATAAGTGAAGAAACGTTAAAGTAAAGCAGAACTGCGAATACGACCTAATGGAAGCTGCTACACGCTTTCGCTTCAACAGGGCTTTTCAGGCCTTAGCTTGAGGCAAGTTCTCAGGTAAAGTTTCCCTGTAGCTCTAGAGCATAACAGGATGAGGTCCCACCTATGCTATGGAAGCACCTTGTTTCCTTAGAGACAACTCCTTTTCTTTCCAGAGGGCTGCCTACAGTGACAAGAGGCCAGTCGAAAAGAGTGTTATTTAGGTATCTTCAGGGCAGCATGGATAGGGCTTTTAAAATGGGAAAGCAAGGCTTGTGCCTTCGGGTCTTTTTTTCCGTTGAGCAAGAGGCCAAAATCCTTCTGATTTCTAACAAGTCAAAAGAGACTATAGCTACATCCTGGTCCCTTGCTGAATCAACTTTTCTTCACAGGGTGTTCTGCATTTAGCGTATTCCCTCATCCTTGGAATGCTCTATGTGTGCTATCGATCCTAAGCCTATAGTAAAATCCTGCAGTGTAAAACTAAAAACTGTGCTTTGGTTCCAGTAGGAATGCAAGCTTCCTTTCTCCTGTAGGTATGGGGTCCTTGGGTAAGACTTCCTAGAAGGAAGGCGAAGCAGATTGTGTTTCTATGTCCGGCTCCATAAAGGGCAGTGAGGCAGACGTCCAAGGCATGTAGGACGTGAGAGAACAGAATCCCTGGAGCTGTTGGAGTGCTGAGGACATCTAGCTTTCCAAAGGAAGGGTGCAGTGTGTTACCCTAATCTCTGAATACATACAGTGCCTTGGAAAGGCTCCTGGGGCTGGATGTTTCTTAGAAGGGCAGAGGAGCCTGCTGGTACTCACTGTATTTGTAGGCAAAGGGTGCCTACTTGAGGGTGCTAAGTGATTGGGTAAGTGAAGAAACGTTAAAGTAAAGCAGAACTGCGAATACGACCTAATGGAAACTGCTACACGCTTTCGCTTCAGCAGGAATCTTCAGGCCTTAGGTTGGGGCAAGTTCTCACGTCAAGTTTCCCTGTAGCTCTAGAGCATGACAGGATGAGCTCCCACCCATGCTATGGAAGCACCGTGTTTCCTTAGAGAAAACTTTTCTTTCCAGAGGGCTGCCTACAGTGACTAGAGGCCAGTCGAAAAGAGTGTTATTTAGGTATCTTCAGGGCAGCATGGATACAGCTTTTAAAATGGGAAAGCAAGGCTTGTGCCATCAGGTCTTCTTTTCCGGTGAACCTGCAGCCGAAACCCTTCTGATTTCTAAGAAGTCAAAAAAGACCCTAGCTACACCCTGGTCCCTTGCCTGCATCAACTTTTCTTCACAGGGTGTTCTGCATTTAGCGTATTCTCTCTTCCTTGGAACGATCTATGTGTACTATCGGGCTAATCCTATTCTACAGTCCTCCAGTGTAACAGGAAAAACTGTGCTTTCGTTCCAGTAGGAATGCAAGCCTCCTTTTTCCTGTAAGTACGGGGTCCTTGGGTAAGACTTCCTAGAAGGAAGGCGAAGCAGATTGTGTTTCTAAGTGCTGCTCCAATGAGGGCAATGAGGCAGACTTCCGTGGCATGTAGGACGTGAGAGAACAGAATCCCTGGAGCTGCTGGAGAGCTGAGGACATCTAGCTTTCTCAAGGAAGGGTGCAGTGTGTTTCCCTAATCTCTGAATATATAGAGTGACTGGGAGAGGCTACTGGCTCTGGATGTTTCTTAGCAGGGCAGAGGAGCCTGCTGGTACTCACTGTATTTGTAGGCAAAAGGATGCCTACACGAGGGTGCTAAGTGTCTGGATAAGTGAAGAAACGTTAAAGTAAAGCAGAACTGCGAATACGACCTAATGGAAACTGCTACACGCTTTCGCTTCAGCAGGAAACTTCAGGCCTTAGCTTGAGGCAAGTTCTCACGTCAAGTTTCCCTGTAGCTCTAGAGCATGACAGGATGAGCTCCCACCCATGCTATGGAAGCACCGTGTTTCCTTAGAGAAAACTTTTCTTTCCAGAGGGCTTCCTAGAGTGACTAGAGGCCAGTCGAAAAGAGTGTGATTTAGGTATCTTCAGGGCAGCATGGATACAGCTTTTAAAATGGGAGAGCAAGGCTTGTGCCATCAGGTCTTCTTTTCCGGTGAACCTGCCAGCCGAAACCCTTCTGATTTCTAAGAAGTCAAAAAAGACCCTAGCTACACCCTGGTCCCTTGCCTGAATCAACATTTCTTTACAGGGTGTTCTGCATTTAGTGTATTCCCTCTTCCTTGGAACGCTCTATGTGTGCTATCGGGCTAATCCTATTCTACAGTCCTCCAGTGTAACAGGAAAAACTGTGCTTTCGTTCCAGTAGGAATGCAAGCCTCCATTCTCCTGTAAGTACGGGGTCCTTGGGTAAGACTTCCTAGAAGGAAGGCGAAGCAGATTGTGTTTCTAAGTGCTGCTCCAATGAGGGCAATGAGGCAGACTTCCATGGCATGTAGGACGTGAGAGAACAAAAACCCTGGAACTGTTGGAGAGTGAGGACATCTAGCTTTCCAAAGGAAGGGTGCAGTGTGTTGCTCTAATGTCTGAATACATAGAGTGACTGGGAGAGGCTACTGGCTCTGGATGTTTCTTAGAAGGGCAGAGGAGCCTGCTGGTACTCACTCTATTTGTAGGCAAAAGGGTGCCTACACGAGGGTGCTAAGTGTTGGATAAGTGAAATAACGTTAAAGTAAAGCAGAACTGCGAATACGACCTAATGGAAACTGCTACACGCTTTTGCTTCAGCAGGGCTCTTCAGTCCTTAGCTTGGGGCATGTTCTCACGTCAAGCTTCCCTGTAGCTCTAGAGCATGACAGAATGAGCCCCCACCCATGCTATGGAAGCACCGTGTTTCCTTAGAGAAAACTTTTCTTTCCAGAGGGCTGCCTACAGTGACTAGAAGCCAGTCGAAAACAGTGTTATTTAGGTATCTTCAGGGCAGCATGGATAGATCTTTTAAACTGGGAAAGCAAGGCTTGTGCCATCAGGTCTTCTTTTCCGGTGAACCTGCAGCCGACACCCTTCTGACTTCTAACAAGTGAAAAGAGACCCTAGCTACTACACCCTGGTCCCTTGCCTGAATCAACTTTCCTTCACAGGTTGTTTTGCATTTAGCGTACTCCCTCTTCCTTGGAACGCTCAGAGTATGCTATCGGGGTAATCTTATTCTAAACTCCTGCAGTGTAAGAGGAAAAACTGTGCTTTGGTTTCAGTAGGAATGCAAGCCTCCTTTCTCCTGTAGGTATGGGGTCCTAAGGTAAGAGTTCCTAGAAGGAAGGCGAAGCAGATTGTGTTTCTAAGTGCTGCTCCAATGAGTGCAATGAGGCAGACTTCCGTGGCATGTAGGACGTGAGAGAACAGAATCCCTGGAGCTGTTGGAGAGCTGAGAACATCTAGCTTTCCAAAGGAAGGGTGCAGTGTGTTGCCCTAATCTCTGAATACTTAGACTGACTGGGAAAGGCTTCTGGCTCTGGATGTTTCCTAGAAGGGCAGAGGAGCCTGCTGGTACTCACTGTATTTGTAAGCAAAAGGGTGCCTAGACGAGGGTGCTAAGTGTCTGGAAAATTGAAGAAACGTTAAAGTAAAGCAGAACTGCGAATACGACCTAATGGAAACTGCTACACGCTGTCGCTTCAGCAGGGGTTTTCAGGCCTTAGCTTGAGGCAAGTTCTCACGTCAAGTTTCCCTGTAGCTCTAGAGCATGACAGGATAAGCTCCCACCCATGCTATGGAAGCACCGTGTTTCTTTAGAGAAAACTCTTTTTCTTTCCAGAGGGTGCCTACAGTGAGTAGAGGCCAGTCGAAAACAGTGTTATTTAGGTATCTTCAGGACAGCATGGATAGGGCTTTTAAAATGGGAAAGCAAGGCTTGTGCCTTCGGGTCTTTTTTTCCGTTGAACAAGAGGCCAAAATCCTTCTGATTTCTAAGAAGTCAAAAGAGACTATAGCTACATCCTGGTCCCTTGCTGAATCGTTTTCTTCACAGGGTGTTCTGCATGTAGTGAATTCCCTCTTCCTTGGAATGCTCTATGTGGGCTATCGGTCCTAAGACAATTCTAAAATCCTGCAGGGTAAAAGTAAAAACTGTGCTTTTGTTCCAGTGGGAATGCAAGCCTCCTTTCTCCTGTAGGTATGGGGTCCTTGGCTAAGACTTCCTAGAAGGAAGGCGAAGCCGATTGTGTTTCAAAGTGCTGCTCCAATGAGGGCAATGAGGCAGACTTCCATGGCATGTAGGACGTGAGAGAACAGAATCCCTGGAGCTGTTGGAGAGCTGAGGACATCTAGCTTTCTCAAGGAAGGGTGCAGTGTGTTTCCCTAATCTCTGAATATATAGAGTGACTGGGAAAGGCTTCTTGGTTTGGATGTTTCTTAGAAGGGCAGAGGAGCCTGCTGGTGCTCACTGTATTTGTAGGCAAAAGGATGCCTACACGAGGGTGCTAAGTGTCTGGATAAGTGAAGAAACGTTAAAGTAAAGCAGAACTGCGAATACGACCTAATGGAAGCTGCTACACGCTTTCGCTTCAACAGGGCTTTTCAGGCCTTAGCTTGAGGCAAGTTCTCAGGTAAAGTTTCCCTGTAGCTCTAGAGCATAACAGGATGAGGTCCCACCTATGCTATGGAAGCACCTTGTTTCCTTAGAGACAACTCCTTTTCTTTCCAGAGGGCTGCCTACAGTGACAAGAGGCCAGTCGAAAACAGTGTTATTTAGGTATCTTCAGGGCAGCATGGATAGGGCTTTTAAAATGGGAAAGCAAGGCTTGTGCCTTCGGGTCTTTTTTTCCGTTGAACAAGAGGCCAAAATCCTTCTGATTTCTAACAAGTCAAAAGAGACTATAGCTACATCCTGGTCCCTTGCTGAATCAACTTTTCTTCACAGGGTGTTCTGCATTTAGCGTATTCCCTCATCCTTGGAATGCTCTATGTGTGCTATCGATCCTAAGCCTATAGTAAAATCCTGCAGTGTAAAACTAAAAACTGTGCTTTGGTTCCAGTAGGAATGCAAGCTTCCTTTCTCCTGTAGGTATGGGGTCCTTGGGTAAGACTTCCTAGAAGGAAGGCGAAGCAGATTGTGTTTCTATGTCCGGCTCCATAAAGGGCAGTGAGGCAGACGTCCAAGGCATGTAGGACGTGAGAGAACAGAATCCCTGGAGCTGTTGGAGTGCTGAGGACATCTAGCTTTCCAAAGGAAGGGTGCAGTGTGTTACCCTAATCTCTGAATACATACAGTGCCTTGGAAAGGCTCCTGGGGCTGGATGTTTCTTAGAAGGGCAGAGGAGCCTGCTGGTACTCACTGTATTTGTAGGCAAAGGGTGCCTACTTGAGGGTGCTAAGTGATTGGGTAAGTGAAGAAACGTTAAAGTAAAGCAGAACTGCGAATACGACCTAATGGAAACTGCTACACGCTTTCGCTTCAGCAGGAATCTTCAGGCCTTAGGTTGGGGCAAGTTCTCACGTCAAGTTTCCCTGTAGCTCTAGAGCATGACAGGATGAGCTCCCACCCATGCTATGGAAGCACCGTGTTTCCTTAGAGAAAACTTTTCTTTCCAGAGGGCTGCCTACAGTGACTAGAGGCCAGTCGAAAAGAGTGTTATTTAGGTATCTTCAGGGCAGCATGGATACAGCTTTTAAAATGGGAAAGCAAGGCTTGTGCCATCAGGTCTTCTTTTCCGGTGAACCTGCAGCCGAAACCCTTCTGATTTCTAAGAAGTCAAAAAAGACCCTAGCTACACCCTGGTCCCTTGCCTGCATCAACTTTTCTTCACAGGGTGTTCTGCATTTAGCGTATTCTCTCTTCCTTGGAACGATCTATGTGTACTATCGGGCTAATCCTATTCTACAGTCCTCCAGTGTAACAGGAAAAACTGTGCTTTCGTTCCAGTAGGAATGCAAGCCTCCTTTTTCCTGTAAGTACGGGGTCCTTGGGTAAGACTTCCTAGAAGGAAGGCGAAGCAGATTGTGTTTCTAAGTGCTGCTCCAATGAGGGCAATGAGGCAGACTTCCGTGGCATGTAGGACGTGAGAGAACAGAATCCCTGGAGCTGCTGGAGAGCTGAGGACATCTAGCTTTCTCAAGGAAGGGTGCAGTGTGTTTCCCTAATCTCTGAATATATAGAGTGACTGGGAG